>NC_092160.1:7207500-7540000 GCF_045791955.1 Oncorhynchus clarkii lewisi | reverse complement strand
ACACACCGCAGTCTTGGCTGATATTAGGGAGATTCTGATATTTTTCACCGTGATGTGACATTGTACTGAGTGATTTGCTGTAATGTGCCCTCAAGTTCAGGTCAGCCTGAGGACACACACACACACAGAGAGAGACACACAGACACACATTTTGAGCTTCGACCCATGTCCTCAGTGGCCTCACAGAGGAGAACGCTCAGTCAGTCCCCCCTCTTCTGCCTCCTCCTTCACCTTCCTTCCTTTCTTTCCTATCTGTTTTCCCATTCCATGTGGAGGAAGGGGATTTTGGGTAAGATTAACCATGATGATGACAATGATGGTGATAAGGATAACGATGATGATGGTGGTGGTGAAGATGAAGACAGAGATGCTGAAATGAACAGTAATAACAAAATCATGTTGCATGGGGGATAACGATGATTATGATGCCAATAACGACAATCATGATTTCACCGAGACTGTAGTTAAACACCTCGGGCTATGTTTACCTAAGGCCTTTCAGGTGCAGCCTAGCGGACGAAAGCCCCTCTCAATACTGCCACCTTCAGGACAGAAGCCATCATTGACAATGAAAAGTGCCATTGTAAAATATATCAATATCTTTACTACTGTCATGGTATAGCTATTACTACACATGCAGATGAACATATCATTTTATAGAGTGTTGATCTTCACATAGTAACCCTACTGGAGACCAGAATGCCTGTATTGTCTAGGGTCTATGGCTCTAGGCTGTTCGCAATGGTCTTGAGTCGCAGAAATGACCTGTGTTCCATGCCAGGTCGATGACTGTATATATTTATCGGGTGTTCTAAACAGAGAATTATAGATATACTAACTTACAGTCAGTGCATTCAGCTAAGTTTAGTAGGGAAAAACAACCCCATATCACAGTCAGCTCTGCCGGTACATAGATTGTGTGGTGGTGACAGTAGGGATAGGTCAGATCTATTGTGTGTATTTCTGTGTTGGTGACAGTAGGGATAGGTCAGATCTATTGTGTGTATTTCTGTGATGTGACAGTAGGGATAGGTCAGATATATTGTGTGTATTTCTGTGTTAGTAGGGATAGGTCAGATCTATTTTGTGTATTTCTGTGATGTGACAGTAGGGATAGGTCAGATCTATTGTGTGTATTTCTGTGTTAGTAGGGTTGGTGGAATGGGGCAGATTAAAATGTCCTGGTTGATCTGTCTGTTTCCACCCACCTGTTCTGTCTGGAATATTCCTCTCCTGGCAGCTGGTGTGTGTGTGGGCCAGTGTGTAATGTTTATGAGAAATGATGTGTGTGTTTGCATCTGTTACCAGGTGTATGTTGATTTCTCTTTGGTGTGTGTGTGTGTGTGTGTGTGTGTGTGTGTGTGTGTGTGTGTGTGTGTGCAGCCTGTTTCGACATCTGTGTAACTTGCGGGAACCTTATAATCTGGAGCTGGAATATGTGCTCATGTCTGTGTGTGTCTGCCACTCCTCCACCCCTCTCACTCCTTCCCTCTCTTTTCTCTCGCTCCCTCGTTCTTTGACAGCTCTAATAAGTACACTAGGTCAGGTTACACCCCTCCATCCATGCCAACTTCTCCCCGTTTTGCTGTTCTTTCTCTCTGTCCCCCTTGTCTTGATTTTCTCTCCCTCTGTTCTCTTTCCCCCTTCCCCACTTTCTCATATAAATACGTACTCACTGTCTCTCTCTCTCTCTCTCTCTCTCTCTCTCTCTCTCTCTCTCTCTCTCTCTCTCTCTCTCTCTCTCTCTCTCTCTCTCTCTCTCTTACCAACACACACTTTCTCACGAACATGCAAGCAAGCACACACACACTGTCTCTCCAGGCCTCTCAGGTTGCTGACATTTTCCATTTTGTTGCCCGTATAAAGTAATAGTAATAATATTAGCGGGTGTGACAGAGCTAGGGTCCACGGGCTGACACCGCCAGGACTCCTGTAAATATCCCCCTTTTTCTGTGGGAATCCGAGACGCAGCGCAGAACCTCAGTTTACACAGCTGAGGAACATGTGAACGAAACTCTCCCTTCTCTCTCCTCCTCTCACTCACTTTCTCCTCCCTTCCCCTCCTTCCATTCTATCCCTCTCCTCATTCCTATCACTCCAACTCTCGGCCTGCCCTACCCCTCTACTGTACCGCTCTTTATCCTCCCTTTTTCTCCCCTCATCCTCCCATTTCTCTCTTGTTTATCCCCCTTCTCTCTCTCTCCCCTTCTCCTTTTCCTTCTGTCTCCCTCCCTCTCTGCCACGTGACGGATGTGGTGGCGACACTCCTGCCATAGTGTATGAGGGCAGGACAGGCTCTGCTTGAGGCGTTGAGGTGAAGAGCAAAGTGAGTGGAACTCCTTCTCTCCGGCTTTCCCGTCTCGTTTATCTCCCTCTACTTCCCTCCCTGATTCTTTGTATTTATCTCCCCTCCCCTCTCCCTCTCCCCCCTTGTTGCAGGCTCTCCCTCTCCCCTTTTTCTTCTTCAACATCTGCTGCAGCAATCAACAGTTATCTCTCCATAGGGGCCATGCATGCACATGCCTGGCCACACGCGCACGCACACACACGCACACACACGCACACGCACACACACACACACACACACGCACACACACACACACACACACACACACACACGCACACGCACACACACACACACACACACACACACACACACACACACACACGCACACACGCACACACACACACACACATAGTAAAGGTCATGGACACACACAGACTTATTGGCACTGATGCACAAGTACTTGAAGTTGGACAGATACGTGCACCCGTACAAATCTGTGCACGTGCACATTCATAACCACGCATAGTAAGGAGACTGGGTTTGTGGGTAGTGTGCAGCATGCACTAAGGGAGACTCTTGTTCTTGTTATCTTGCAGGACTGCTGTCGCTCTTTGTATTCTATGTAATAGTTGTCTGATTGTCTGTGTGTCAGCGAGGTTCTAATTATGCCTGAGGACCCAAATGAAGTGTGTGACACATGAAGTGTGTATGGGTTTGTTTGTGTGTGCGTGTGTGTGTGTGTGTGATGTCAATCCATAAATAGCTGCAGTACTATTCTGTCCACTGCTGTGTTTACCGGTCTCTGTCTCCCTCTACTGGATATAGATAATGGGTACAACAACACAACATTCACATGACAGTGCTGCTCTTCAAATATACACTGGCTTCCCGCTTGTTTCATTTCACAGGTAAACCAACCACATCTGACAACGTTGGAGTACATTGCAAGGAAGACCACCGCTACCCTAGGCTTATTGCAACTACCGCAACCATTATCAGTCTATTACTGCAAGACGAAATCTGTAACCTAGGTTTACTGTTAGACCAGGGCTACGTAGAACGTTGTTAATCATGTATGATGCTTGTAAGTAGACTATCTTTGATGCTGTTCCTGCATATTCTACTGTTGCTAGGCAACCGGTGGACTTTAATATTATGGCGAGGTCGTGAAAGAACAAAAAGCCCATTCAAAAGTCATACCTCAGCTGAAAAGAACAGCAAAGAACGCTGTGTTTCGGACACTGGTGAACAACAAGCATATGCTGGTCTACAGCACAACAAACATCAAGTCACATTATACTGGCTTGCAAAGTCATGTTTAATTCCTATTGGAATCCAGCCAGTGTGGGGATATCCAACAATCAGAATGACCGCAAGGGTTAGAAAGATGAATATATGAGACAACCTAAATCATATAACTGGAACAACCATTTTCGGTAACTGGTGCAATAAACCCAACCAACAGATGTGCTTAGAATAATGCATGTTATTTATCTTTGTGTAGCATAAGATACATTAATTGTTTAATTAATCAATCAATGAACATGCAAAAACACATATATTGAAACTAACATAAAAAAAAATCTGGCTGCAATAGAGCATGCTTGGAAATATGATAATGGGGCGTGGTTTTGATGGGTGTGGTTTTGCAGGCCAGCTAGATCAAGCTGGACCAGCATAGATTAACATGGACCAGTTTGGCCACCAGCATGAGCTGGTCCCCAGCATACCAGCATCACCAGCATGAGCTGGTCACCAGCATCAGTTGGCCAGCCTAACCAGCTAGACCATGCTGGTCAGACCAGACTAGCATATTTTAGAGGCTATTTATACTGAGCATGTTTATTAAACATGTATAAACTGTATTTATAATTGATTTGACCATATTTTAGGTAGGCAATAATTCTATTACACAATTTCTGATATATCCTTTTATTTTCTCACATAAGTAAAAGCAAGAAATGCATCTCCTATGTCTCTACTACCATTAATTCCAAACAGACTGGTTTGGATTTCTCCCTGACCAAAATGACTGACATCAGCATACCATTCTGGAACTTTGAGTGTTCATGACAAAGCCCCTCTAGGTCAATAAGATCTATTTGTATCTCATACAAAAAGTCAGCTGCAGCCCGAGACTGTCGGCGCTGGTTTAGCTCAGTGGTTATGACAAAGCCTAGATACCACGGTCCACACCGGGTTGACGTTACGAACCACGGGCGCTGTCCAGCGTATGCAAAAGGTTTCCAAAACGGATGTTGATTAACTACTAATTCAGAAATGGACTTGACATCGAATTGCAATGAGTTGAACTCACCTGTACGGAAATGCCTGCAAGGGGAAAATGTGTAACCTAGGCCTACTGTTAGATTCAGGCTACACAACCTTTTTTAACTTCATTATCGTGAATGGTGCTTAAAGTGAGCTATTTGTTGATGCTGCTACCTGTGTAGTCTGCTGTTGATAGGCAACCGGTAGACTTTGTTTTTTTACCAATAGCCTACGCCATAAGAGTAAAGGCCCACTGTAAGGTCACACCGTGGTTGTGCAGGTGTAGAATAGGCCTACTTCCCGTGCCAGTTTAGCTGAGTGGTTTCTTCTTATGGACATACACCTTGAGGCGTCAAACCGCAGGTGCTGCCGGGCGTTTTTTCTCCAGCTCTTTTAATGTGACATACATTCGCTTTCAGTCCACTATTGACAACCACTATGTAATCTATGGGATGTATAGTAGCCGAGAACTCGTTTTTAAAGATTTGTATTATTCTTATTATTCGTGGAAAACGCTATGCCACAAATAGAAACAAAGACTCCAGAAATAATTTATGATTGATTGATTGATTGATTGAGTCGTTCATTCATTAAGACTGTAGGCCTTGGTGCACGTTTTGTGCACACTAAAAGGACTTTCATTAGGCGAACGAACATACAGTGGGGTCCATCATTATTCACACCCTTGATAAAGATGAGCAAAAATGACTATATAAAATAAATAATTCAAATGTTTATGCAAAAAAAAAAGAAGAAGTTTCAATTATATTATCTGAGCTCTATTTTAATGTCATCTGACCAATGCACCAGTTCCAATGTCATTTAGCAAACTCCAGGAATCTACATTTGTTAGATGACATTAAACAGAGCTTTTTGGCCACGCAAACCAGTGGTGGGTTTGGCGTAGAAATAAGAATGCATGAGCAGAAGAAAAAAAATCACATGCCTACTGTAAAATATGGTGGTGGAGCTTTGATGTTAAGGCGCTATTTTGCTTCCACTGATCCTGGGTCCCTTGTTAAGGTCAACAGCATCGTGAACTTTACCCAGTACCAGGATATTTGAACCCAAAACCTGGTTGCCTCTGCCAGGAGGCTGAAACTTGGCTGCAAGTGGATCTTCCAGCAAGACAAAGAACCAAGCACACATCAAAATCCACAACGATATTGCTAACTTAGTCCCCGGACTTGAAACCCATTGCAAATCTGTGGTTTGAATTGAAGAGAGCAGTCCAAGAGTGCAAACAAAGGATATCAAGGATCTGGATGGATTCTGGATGGAGGACTGGTCTAAGGTTCCTCCCAATGTGTTCTCCACACTCGTTACACTCATAAGGTGAGATATTGAAAACGGGGGTGTTTTGACCCGTACCTTTTCGAGGATGAAAAGGATTGCTTGTTTAAACAATCTTTCTCTGATCAATTGTATTAGTACAAAATAGAATTTCCTCAAATGTTTTAGTATACAATATTACTCAGTATTTAAGGTATTTCTTTTGCACAGTAATTATAAAAAATAAAAAAATGTTTTTTTTATCAAGGGTGTCAATAATTTGACCCCACTGTATCTAGGCTTACCCTGAATGTTTTTATAGACCACAGGATGAAGGTACGGTTGCAGTTGATAGTGACAAATGCACATGCTGGATCGTAATCACATTCCCGTGGTGTGGTACTGCAATATACTGTATCCCTACTGTTCTATGGGCTGTGGAGCTTTTGATAACGGTGCACCAGCTCAGCGCAACGGTTACTATTTACTCCAAAGTTGCGACTCCTTGTCGGTTCGTGGCTGAGGGGTCGAAATGTGGGCGCTGCCCGGTTCTTTTATTTTTTATAGATTTTTCTGTTACACATTATTACATCAGTTATTTTTCTTCAGTTAGGATATCCTTTAATTAGGACATATATTAGCCTGGTTTTATTATGAGGGTGGTGTTGTCTTGTTAACTTTGTCTTTTTACACAGTGACCATCCCGGTCACTCTAATGGCACACTAGTCCCTTTAATAATGTTTACATACGCCTTAAAAAATATATACAAAATTTATCTGGGCACTTTAATCATTTCATATTTTCATACTGTACTTACATTTTATACTGTATTTCTTAATTCCATTATTTCACTTTTAGATGTGTGAATTGTTAGATACAACTGCACTGTTGGCGCTAGGGACACAAGCATTTCGCTACATCTGTATGTGACCAATAAAATTGGATTTAGTACTAGGCCTATCAGAAATGAAAGTCTTAAACATGAGCAGGCTATTTAACCCACAGTTGTGTGCCTTTGCTTACCTGAAATGCCCAGAATCTCCACGTGCATTGCCCCTGTGTGTTCTACCTGAATTACCTGCATGTACCAGCAGGAGTTGCTCTGAGACCATGGAATATCAGATAATAATCATGAACAATTCAGTCTAGAATGACTTCCTGCAGGTGGCTTTCAGGCACATTTCAAACCATTTCAAATTAGAGGCCAAATTAAACCACCTTTAACAATATAGGGCCTAGTAATGATGAAAACAACAAATTATAATGGTTATATAAACTCAGCAAAAATTGAAACTTCCCTTTTCAGGGCACTGTCTTTCAAAGATAATTTGTAAAAATCCAAGTAACTTCACAGATCTTCATTGTAAAGCGTTTAAACACTGTTTGCCATGCTTGTTCAATGAACCATAAACAATTAATGAACATGCACCTGTGGAACGGTCGTTAAGACACTAACAGCTTACAGACGGTAGGCAATTAAGGTCACAGTTATGAGAACTTAGGACACTAAAGAGACATTTCTACTGACTCAAAACTCAAAGAAAGATGCCCAGGGTCCCTGCTCATCTGTGTGAATGTGCCTTAAGCATGCTGCAAGGAGGCATGAGGACTGCAGATGTGGCCAGGGCAATACATTACGATGTGAGACGCTTAAGACGGTGCTACAAGGAGACAGGACAGACAGCTGATCGTCCTCACAGTGACAGACCACGTGATGGTTGGATTCGCCTTGATCATCAAAGGAATGATCGTTACACCGAGGCCTGTACTCTGGAGCGGGATTGATTTGGAGGTGGAGGGTCTCTTAAGGTCTGGGGCAGTGTGTCACATCATTGGACTGAGCTTGCTGTCATTGCAGGCAATCTCAATGCTGTGCATTACAGGGAAAACATCCTCCTCCCTCATGTGGTACCCTTCCTGCAGGCTCATCCTGACGTGATCCTCCAGCATGACAATGCCACCAGCCATATTGCTCGTTCTGTGCGTGATATCCTGCAAGACAGGAATGTCAGTGTTCTGCCATGGCCAGTGAAGAGCCCGGATCTTACTACCATTGAGCACGTCTGGGGCCTGTTGGATCGGAGGGTGAGGGCTAGGGCCATTCCCCCCCAGAAAAATCCAGGAACTTGCAGGTTCCTCGGTGGAAGAGTGGGGTAACATCGCACAGCAAGAACTGGCAAATCTGGTGCAGTCCATGACGAGGAGATGCACTGCAGTACTTAATGCAGCTGGTGGCCACACCAGATACTGACTGTTACTTTTGATTTTGATCCCCTCCTTTTGTTCAGGGACACATTATTCTATTTCTGTTGGTCACATGTCTGTGGAACTTGTTCAGTTTCTGAGTCTTGTCACGTTCATACATATATTTACATGTTAAGTTTGCTGAAAGTAAACGCAGTTGACAGTGAGAACATTTATTTATTTTGCTGAGTTTATGTCTTGAATTATGTCTGCAGCCTATTTATGCCTAAGTGATTTAGTAGGAACTTGGCTAACAACACACTTGGTTAAACATGTTGGTATTTTGACCTCAATTAATGTTTATAAGCCTATTCATGTATAATCTCACTGGTTGCACAATGCACATCCAGCCTATATATAGATGTTTTTCTTCCTGGTTAACTGTGCCAGCATAGCTCAGTGGTTACTTCTGAATGTTCTCAGTCTGTGGACTGAGAAGTTCAAAGCTACTGTCTGGTGTTCTTTTTATTTCAATATAATTTGGTTCACAAAAGTTAGCCTATAAATCAAGAAAATGTGGTTATTGATCAAATTGATCTTCTTAAGCCGTATCCACTATAATAAACTATAGCCTAGGAAACGAATCTGCAACACCTAGTCAGTTCATTATGACTTGAAATGCATACTCAATCATTTATTTATTTATTTCACCTTTATTTAACCAGGTAGGCTAGTTGAGAACAAGTTCTCATTTGCAACTGCGACCTGGCCAAGATAAAGCAAAGCAGTTCGACACATACAACAAGACAGAGTTACACATGGAGTAAAACAAACATACAGTCAATAATACAGTAGAAAAATCTATATACAGCATGTGCAAATGAGGTAAGATAAGAGAGGTAAAGGCTATAAATAGGCCATGGTGACAAAGTAATTACAATATAGCAAATAAACACTGGAATGGTAGGATGTGCAGAGGATGAATGTGCAAGTTGAGATACTGGGGTGCAAAGGAGCAAGATAAATAAATACAGTATGGGGATGATTGGATGGGCTATTTACAGATGAGCTATGTACAGGTGCAGTGATCTGCTGCTCTGACAGCTGGTGCTTAAAGGTAGTGAGGGAGGTAAGAGTCTCCATCTTCAGAGATTTTTGCAGTTCGTTCCAGTCATTGGTAGCAGAGAACTGGAAGGAGAGGCGGCCAAAGGAAGAATTGGCTTTGGGGGTGACCAGTGAGATATACAGTACCTGCTGGAGCGTGTGCTACTATGGTGACCAGTAAGCTGAAATAAGGCAGGGCTTTATTTGTAGATGACCTGGAGCCAGTGGGTTTGGCGACGAGTATGAAGCATGGGCCAGCAAACGAGTGCATACAGGTCGGGGTGTTGGGTAGTATATGGGGTTTTGGTGACAAAATGGATGGCACTGTGATAGACTGCATCCAATTTGTTGAGTAGAGTGTTGGAGGCTATTTTGTAAATGACATCGCCGAAGTCCAGGATCAGTAGGATGGTCAGTTTTACAAGGATATGTTTGGCAGCATGAGTGAAGAATGCTTTGTTGTGAAATAGGAAGCCAATTCTAGATTTAATTTTGTACCTACCTATCCAAAGTCCCTAGTTTTGCAGTCTATGAATGTAAGCTTTATATCAGGTAGATGGCGCTCTAGAATCACGAATGAGAGAAGTGAATGCTTTGTTTTGAAAATAGTGTGGCCTGTATGCTAACTCTGAAGCAATTTTAATAGATCCTTCAATTCTTTGCAAAACCGTCTAAACTAATAAAACGAAAACGAAATCTGGCAGGGGGCATAAAAAAATTATTTAGGTCTACCAAATTATCTTAATAATCTAACAATTATCAAATTTTGTACCAAAATATTTTCTGACTCACTCACTGGTAACCTGCAGTTCCGTCTTGAATTTTGTTTGTATTTGTTAATCTTTATTTAACTAGGCAAGTCAGTTAAGAAAAAATCTTATTTCACAATGACGACCTATCACGAATAGGTATAACCGCCTCCCCTAACCCGGACGACGCTGGGCTAATTGTGCGCCGCCCTACATAACATAGGTTAAAAGGAAGACTTGTGCAATACACTGAGTAACGTAGCCTAGATCATAGCAGAGGTCTTAAATCGTTCTGCAGCCTCGCCTTCTCGGCGCAGGGTTAGCTCCGAGGTTACTTCAGCTGTCTAACTATCTAATGTACCCCAGGTACGAAAACCTAGCGTTTTTGGAAAAAATACTCAAAATACAAAAATGAGTTTTTTTTTCTTATTGATGAATGAGGGTTCAACAATTAGGATACCTTCCCTATTGAGAGTTTACATGTTGAACTTTCATTCTTATATTGTAGCCTACAATGAGGCTTTAAAAAAAATTATCATCAATAAAACATATTATTTAAATTAATGGGTATAATTGTGTGCTGAATTAAAGTAGTTTGTTGCTTATAGGCTACCATTTGTAGGCTTCAGGTAGCCTTTGCCTTGACATTTCGCAAACATTTGACAAATTAAAATGTAGGCTTTGGTTTGAGTATATCGTTTAATATTGAACTAGTTTTATTGTTGCAATGTAAAAAAAAAAAAAAAAGATCATGTTTGTAGGCTACAGTATTGCAGTCCTTATCTGCCCGGTCATTTATTCACCTTAAATTATACGCTAGATGGCGCTCTAGGATCATGAATAAAATAAGGATTTTCAGTAGGCCCATAGATAATCAACTGGGTTCCCAAACTTCCCACACGGCTTAAGGTCCAGTCCCTTTCAATTCAATTGGAAGAATAGGTTATGACAATAACAACATGTTTTGTTATAGAACATGTTTTCACAAAGTTATCTTCGGCTTCATGTCATGTTAAAAAAAAGTATAGTTGCTCTCATGAAATTGTATTAGTTGAACACTAGGCCCACTCTTTGATGGCATGCACATCTTGTCCACATAGAAAATAACAAACGCTGCGGCCCAAATTCACAAAACCTTTCTTTAAGGAGAAATGTAACATGTTTTAAAACATTCATCTTAGTAATAAATATTTTAACGTGATTACCATTGCTAGCTAGATATCTATTTAAAACGGCTGCCTAGCAACAAACATCTTAAGAAGATTTCAAATTTAATTTGTCACATTTGTCACATACACATATTTAGCAGATGTTATTGCAGGTGGTTGATGTCCTTGGTGATCTTTTTGACCTTTTCTGTGACATTGGATGCTGTAAATGTCTGGGAGGGCAGGTAGTTAGCCCCTGGTGATGCATTGGGCAGATCGCACCACCCTCTGGAGAGCCCTGGGGTTGCGAGCGGTGCAATGGCCGTACCAGGCGGTGATACAGCCCAACAGATGCTCTCAATTGTGCATCTGTAGAAGTTTGAGAGACCAAGAACCAAGCTAAATTTCTTCAGCCTCTTGAGGTTGAAGAGGCGCTACTGCGCCTTCTTTACACACTGTCTGTGTGAGTAGACCATTTCAGATCCTAACCGATGTGTTCACCGAGGAACTGTGCTCCCTCTGCTGTTTCCTGAAGTCCATGATCAGCTCCTTTGTTTTGTTGATGTTGAGTGATAGGTTATTTTCCTGGCATCTCTCTCCCAGGGCCCTCACCTCCTCCCTGTAGGCTGTCTTGTCATTGTTGGTAATCAGGCCTACTACTGTTGGGTCATCTGCAAACTTGATGATTGACTTGGAGGCGTGCATGGCCACACAGTCATGGGTGAACAAGGAGTACAGGAGGAGGCTGAGCACGCACCCTTGTGGGGACCCTGTGTTGAGGATCAGCAAAGTGGAGGTGTTGTTTCCTACCTTCACCACCTGGGGGTGGCCCGTCAGGAAGTCCAGGACCCAGTTGTACAGGGCGGGGTTCAGACCCAGGGCCCCGAGTTTAATGATGAGCTTGGAGGGTGAGCTATAGTCAATTAACAGCATTCTTACGTAGGTATTCCTCTTGTCCAGATGGAATAGGGCAGTGTGCAGTGCAATGGCGATTACATTGTCTGTGGATCTATTGGGGCGGTAAGAAAATATAAGTGGTTCTAGGGTGTAAGGTGGATGTGATATTACCCTTAACTAGCCTCTAAAAGCACTTCATGATGAATTACGGGTCAGTAATTTAGTTCAGTTACCTTTGCTTTCTTGGGTACATGAACAATGGTGGATATATTGAAGAAAGTGGGGACAGCAGACTGTGATAGGGAGAGATTGATTATGTCCGTAAACACTCCAGACAGCTGGTCTGCACATGCTCTGAGGTTGCGACTAGGGATGCCATCTGGGCCGGCAGCCTTGCGAGGGTTAACACGCTTAAATGTCTTACTCACGTCGGCCATGGTTGCGTCGGTGGCACTGTGTTATCCTCAAAGTGGGCGAAGAAGGTGTTTAGCTTGTCCAGGAGCAAGACTTCGGTGTCAGCGATGTGGCGATGTGGCTGGTTTCCCCTTTGTAGTCCGTGATTGTCTGTAGACCCTGCCATAGAAGATATTTGAATTATTTTCATATGAACTTCTCAATTTTAAGATGTTATTAAGGAATTGCAGTTATGAACCTCTTAGGAACTTCTTTTTTTTTTTTCTTAAAAAAGCTTCTTAAGTTTTTGTGTAAGAAGTGCTTTGTGAATCTGGGCCCAGCTCCGCCATTCAACCGGTTAGCAGGGCACTGTGCAGGACGAGACCCCCCCCCCCCCCCCCCCCATGTCTCTCGCTCTCCTCTTTCTCTCTCTCTGCGTGTGAGGGAGAGAAATGACCGCTGTGTGTGCTCGGCCGGGTCAGTCAGGTGATTGTTGGTGAGTGTGAGCAAGGTGAATTCGCCGTCGGACAATGCAGTGGGGGTGCAAGGAAAGATGAAACGATCGTAATGCTCCGTGTAATGCATGTTAATGTAACAGGCACCGAGGGACTGTCGGTACATCCAACTGAGTGCTTAGGGATTATTTATCACAAAACATTTGTATTATGTTGGGGAACGGTTGATCCCGGATAGCTACACACTAATCCTCCACTCCGTTAATTAAAAAGACGATGAAACCAATGGAAATTGTGTTTTTTCAGAAATGTAATCATTTCTGGAGAAGCTTAACCATCTGCTGGAGGTTAAGTCTGTGAGCAGATTGTGTTTTCTGGTTATTTAAACCTGCGGATTTAACTTTTTTTTCTAGAAGAAGGGCGGGTGGAGGGTTTCTGTGGGTGAGGGGGGAAGGAGGAGGGAAGGAGGAGGGAAGAAGGGGGTCGTCGCTAAGGAAGGGAGTCCAACAAGCTCTCACAGTTTCATGCCAGAATTAGACCTTCATGTTTCTCAAATATCACATTTCGAAGATGTTCCAAACGTCAAATTTCGAAGTGTTTGGTTACTTAAATTGTATCGTTAAATTAAGCATTACCTCCGAATTTGGACGTCGAAGACAGATTTGTATCATGGTGATCTGCCTGGGGTTTCGGGAAGATAATTTGGTGTCAGTGGCTGTGTTGTCAGCTCAAGTGGAGAAATTTGAGCTTGAGCCACGGCGTTTAATTAGAATGCGACTCGAGTCTGTCGAGAGAGGAGGCCTAGCGCGCGGAGGGATTCTATAAACCTAGTGTGTCTGCGTGTGTGCGCGCACGTGGTTGATATCTGACTGACTGGCCAGGATTAAAGGGGAAACGATTAGATGTGCGCAAACATGTACCGCACTCTTAACAGACCCGGGCCGTCCTCTTGGTTTTATCATAGCCAGACCTGCCAGCTCCATCATCTAGTCAAGTTATTCCATCCTGTTGACATCTGTTCATATGACTTGGGTTAACATTTAGCCTTGTCTGTACAAATAACCTCTGTCTTTTGTCATGCTTTTATGTTATCTAGGGTAGCCTAGTGGTTACAGCGATGGACTAGTAACAGTAAACCCCCGAGCTGACAAGGTACAAATCTGTCGTTCTGCCCCTGAACAGGCAGTTCAGTTAACCCACTGTTCCTAGGCCGTCATTGAAAATAAGAATTTGTTCTTAACTGACTTGCCTGGTTAAATAAAGGTAAAATTAAAAAAGGACCGCAATTATCCCTTCAAATTATAATGTAAAATGTAATTTTGATATAATCCGAACAGTAATACCTTAATATGATTAAAGGGCGTGATTGTGGTTTTATGAAGTTGCTTTTATGATGATTGTGTTGATACATGTTCAGGTCTGCTTACACAGAGAGAGGAGTTGTAATGCGTGTTTGTACCAGAGTATCAGTTCCTCTTTGAACGATTGTCATTCTTTTTTAGATGGGAAAATAGATGATCACAAACAACTTTTAAAATTGAATAACCCATTAAGGATAATATTTTTGTAAACCCCAAATTCTCTATGCTGATTTAATCATCAATGTGGTCATTTTGGTTTTCATTTTCTAAGAAGCTATTGGAGGCACAGTTTCATATACTGGCCAGTAGCTATATGAAACAAGAAGAGCCTTTTTTAGTGGCTTTTATTTCCAACTCTGTGTCTATGTAAAGTGTTGTCTTTAAAGGCCTGAAGGACACTTTGCAGTGCGAGATCTCTGAAACCTCCGTCAGCTGCGCAGCGCAGTAACTAGAAAACGACACCCTCGATGAAAAGCAATTAGCTATTAATCCAGATCAGCCCCTGATGTCTCGACTGAAAGCTACGCTGCTTTCGCGTCTCTAATCGCTCCGAGGAGCTGCACCAGAGAAAGGGTTAACCGTGCTACTGTAATTAGAGTCCCTGCTCTCGTGTCTTCGTTCTCCAATACAGTGCTGCTCGCAACTACGGAACCCCTCCCTCTCCTTACACACACACACACACACACACACACACACACACACACACACACACACACACACACACACACACACACACACACACACCCTCCTCCCCACCAGCCCGATTGTCTAATAAACTGGAAATTCAGAGCGCGAGCCTCCCGCGCTCACACACTGCCGGTATTGCGCGCGGGGAGCACAACACATAGAGACGCTCAACTCCTCTCCTCCCCTCCAAGTTTACATTCTTGTTTTTATTATTCTAAAGAGTACTACTTTGATGAAAGTAGGTTACATTGTAAGTGCGTAAAGGAGCAACACGCTCTGAAGTGTTTGCTTGTTTGTTTTCTACAACAACTGGAAACGAATCCACGAATCATTTTACAAAGCGCATAATGTCAGTTACGGGTAAACTCATTCTGTGCTGTTTTCACGGTTGATGATTTTCTTGGGAAGCATTGAGATGGAGCACAGGCTCACGACCACGCGGTGGACACCGTTAACCGGGCTGGTGGTGTGCCTGCTGGTGTGCGCGTGTGTGGTGGACCTGGTTCTGGCACAGATTCGGTACTCCATCCCCGAGGAGTTGGACCACGGGGCTTTTGTCGGTAACATCGCTGAGGACCTCGGTTTGGACGTGGCCAAACTGTCCGCCCGTCGCTTCCGGATAGTCTCCGGTGCCAAGAAACAGTACTTAGAGGTGAATCTGGAAAACGGTATTTTATTTGTTAACGAGAAGATCGACCGCGAGGAGCTGTGTGAACGGAGCCCGACCTGCTTCTTACACTTGCAAGTGGTGATCGAGAATCCGTTAGAACTGTACAGAGTGGAGGTGGAGATTTTGGATGTGAACGACAACTCTCCCAGCTTCCCGTGGAGCGAGTTCAATCTGGAGATTACAGAGTCAGCGGCGCCCGGGTCCCGGTTCCCGTTGGAGAGCGCGCAGGACCAGGACGTGGGCACCAACTCGCTCCGATCCTACCAGCTGAGCTCCAACGAGCACTTTGTACTAAACATCCAGACACGTAATGACGGGAGCAAGTTTGCCGAGCTCGTGCTGGGGACCCCGCTGGACAGGGAGCAGCAGAAGACGCACGAGATGGTGCTCACAGCCGTGGACGGGGGGTCGCCAGAGCGTTCGGGCACGGCTCTCATCACCATCACGGTGCTGGATGCCAACGACAACGTGCCAGTTTTCGACCGGTCTGTTTACCGGGCGAGCCTGGTAGAAAACGCACCGAGAGGGACTTTAGTGCTGAAGCTAAATGCCACTGATTTGGACGAGGGTGCGAACGGAGAGGTCTCATACGCGTTCAGTGGGCACGCACCGCTCAAAGTGCGCGAGCTGTTCAGCGTGGACCAGTATACGGGTGAGATCCGAGTGAAGGGGATTGTGGACTATGAGAAAGCGAGTGTTTATGAGCTGTACGTGCAGGCTAAAGACAGGGGTCCCTCCGCAGTGGCCGTGCACAGTAAGGTACTGGTGGATGTCTTAGATGTGAATGACAACGCGCCGGAAGTCATCCTCACCTCCGTGTCCACACCTGTCCAGGAAGACGCGCCACCGGGCACGGTGATAGCCGTTATAAGTGTCATGGACCGGGACTCGGGAGAGAACGGGAATGTGGACTGCCAGATCTCCAGCAACGTCCCCTTCCAGCTCCACTCCTCCTTTAAGAACTACTACACTCTGGTGACTAGCGAGTTTCTCGACAGAGAAGCCGTCTCCGAGTACAACATCACCCTCACGGCCCGGGACCTGGGCTCCCCGTCTCTCTCCACGAGGAAAACCATCCTCGTCCAAGTGTCTGATATTAATGATAACCCCCCGCGCTTCGCACAGCCATCATACACAGTTTATGTGACCGAGAATAATGCCCCGGGCGCATTCATTTGCTCAGTCACTGCTTTCGACCCTGATTCTAATCAGAACGCCTATCTGTCCTACTCGATTCTAGAGGGTCAGATCCAAGGCATGCCCGTGTCCACTTACGTCTCCATCAACTCGGACAATGGAAACATTTATGCGCTGCGATCCTTTGACTACGAACAGCTAAGGAACTTTCAGATACGGGTGCAGGCGCAGGACGCCGGTTTCCCTCCGCTCAGCAGCAATGTCACAGTAAATGTGTTCGTTTTGGACCAGAATGATAATGCTCCGGTTATCGTGTCCCCATTGCCCAAGAACGGGACCGTGGCGACAGAGGTAGTCCCGAGGTCAGTGGATGCGGGGCACTTAGTCGCCAAGATCACTGCGCTAGATGCGGACGCAGGACAGAACTCGCGCCTCTCCTACCAGGTGCTCCAGGCTACGGACCCGGGGCTGGTCAGTGTCGCCCTCTACACGGGAGAAATAAGAACGATTCGCCGGTTCGTGGATAAGGACGCTACGAGGCAGAGAGTCGTCATTCTGGTCAAGGACAACGGGCAGCCGCCTCTCTCCGCCACCGTCTCTATCCTCCTCTCCGTGGTTGACAATGTGCCGGAGTCCCTGTCTGATTTCGGCGACCTCACTCTGAGCCCCCAGCCCCCCTCCAACCTCGCCCTCTACTTGATCGTGTCACTGAGCACCATCTCGCTAATCTTCCTGGTGGCTATTATCGTCCTGGCTGCGGTCAAGTGTTACAAGGACAGAGAGACCATCAGTGGGTATAACCTCCCCCCCTTCGCCTGCTGCTGTTGCGGGGGCTTCCAACCAGAGCCGCCCCCGGAGGTGTTCAAGAAATCTAACCTAAACCTGCAGATCTCCACCGGGGCGAAGGTGCCCACCAACTGCATGGAGGTAAATGGCAACGGTACTCTGTCCCAAGCCTACTGTTATAAAGTATGTCTGACCCCCGAGTCAGCTAAGAGCGACTTTATGTTCCTGAAGCCATGCAGCCCCATTAGCACCCCGAGGAACAACGAGGCAAAGGGGGCTGATAACTTGGCTTGGAGCGCGCACCACCGGAGCTCATCGGTGAATAACCATTCCGGAGCCACCACTCCAAATGAGGTAACGTGAGAGTAAATGTGTTGGCTTTCAAATAATTGATTTTGATAATCATCAAGTACACGACATTCCACCTAATGAAGGTCAAATCATACAAGCGAAAGTGTAATATGTTTGCCTGGACTTGAACGATATTCATATCAACGTAAAAATAAATCTGACTTGGTAAACTTTCTCCTAATGCAACCAACACGTATTTAGTTTACATTTCTGTTGGTGTTTATATTTGACAAACCACAACCTTGATTATACAGTAATGGCATGTGAGTAAATGAAAAGGAAGTGAAATAATTAGAGAGTGGATATTCTATTCACAAAGGCTATGACAGAAAGCGGAACACGCCACAGTATACTTTACGCTGAGCATGTGTTGTGGAGCGCATTTCTCTCCTCTCGCACACAGAACTGAACAGTCTGCCAGAGATCTCCGTTTCACAGAGCAACGGAGAGGAATAAACCTCAGTCATGTTTTCATCGATGCTTGTATTTCGATCCCCGATCCACGTCTTGTTTCTCATCTATTTGCGCTGTCTATAATCCTCATTTGCCCATTGTTTGTTTATTTGTAAACATGTTTGGAATAATAGGGGGTTTTGAGAAATCCCATAACGTTTGTATGATTGAGTATTGTGGGTACAATGTCATTGTCTGTTCTGTCTGCTGCTATGTGATACGAGAGAGAGACAGACATTCAGTCTATACTTTCCTATAAAGAAAACACCAGTTTGAATTGATTTCTTGTAGCGTCTGCGAATTTTTACCGGGCTACAAGGTGAACGGCTGACAGACACGTAATGACGGGAGCAAGTTTGAAATAGAACCCCGCTTGTCTGGGCTGTAGTATTCTATCAACGACCGTTCTGAAGAAGTCTGCACCTCTACTCATTTTCATTCTAACGGTTTTGGGCCAATAACCCCACTAACTATGCCTCAAGGGCACAGACACGGCCGAGACATTATACGACCCACAATGCCGTGCATACGAAAGGGGTCGTGTCCATTATTGATGAAAAATGCAAAGAGATAATTTTGGGGGACGGGTGAAGGGGTCCAAGTACCAGGCTGGGACGTGGCGCGCCTGTAGAGTGCCCTGGCGTTGTCCTCGCGGAATGAGAGAGGAGAGAGCTGTGGATCCTGTAACCCGGACTCAGGGGCAGACATAACATAGTAAATGTAAATCAGGGACACTCCAACTACTATAATATGTACAGTTTCGTATGGTATGTATTAATTTCTGATGTCCACCATCCATTTTGTATGACATGTTAGAAATTACATTTTGTATGATATGTTACGAATTATATTTTGTATGATATGTTACGAATTTCAATTCGCACAAAATGTTACAAATTCAGAAAAACGTATGATATGTTACGAATCACAATTTGTTGTGGGAATCGTTAGCTAGGTGGCTAACGTTAGCTTGGCTAGGGTTTAGGGTTTAGGGTTAAGGTTAGTAATTAGGTTAAAGGGTTAGGGTTATGCTAAGTAGTTGCTAATTAGCTAAAATTGTACGTGATGAGATCCGAACACGCAACCTTAGGATTGCTAAATGTTTCGTTATACACCTGCACCATCTACCCTGACCAGGCCCTTTATCTACTTCCCCAGAGTCAGATGAACTTGTGGATAACATTTGCATGTCAATGTGTTCAGTATGAAGGAAGCTCAAGGTAGTTTTCCAAGCCAATGCTAAATAGCGCTAGCAAAATGACTGGAAGTCTATTGGAATTTGCTAGCATGTAACCATACCAAACGTAACATATCATACTAATTTGACTGTCCCAGATTTACCTTTACAATGTTACGTCTAGTCTATGAGACCAGGCTGGTAAAACCCGTGTTCTGAGCAACTGTGAAGGATGGGGGAGGGAGAGAGAGGGGGAGGCGATGTCGACACCGCTGTTGCCGGAGTCACTAGATGGGACCGGCAGACCGTGAATGTGATGTGTGCGTATTGCCTTTTGTCATCTCTATAATCTGGTACAATGTAGGCAGACAGTGTGACGGATAAAGGGACACACTTTTTCCCTGGAACATCTCCATCTCCGTGTAGACGAAGACTAAAAATGTCAGTCCCGTTCATAGCAAGAACACCTCTGGCCATATAAAGAACTTGATTCTAGGTCATGATGATTGTTCTGCTAGCAGCTATGTCCCTCCAGGGGCTTGGTGTCCTTGATGACGTTAATTGGTACCCTTAAATCACCCCTGTGTTCCCCGAGAGTCATGTCGCGGATGAAAGCAGAAAACCTCAAAGACTTACCAATGAAACAGTGGGATGGTTATATAGCCTAGTTGTCAGCCATAACAATGTTGTTGTATGTAGGCCTGCGTGTAGTGTAATTTCAGCAGGGTGATACAAAAAAAAATACATAAATTGAGAAGGTGAAAAAGTGGAGTGGTCTGTGAAACAGAGAGATGACCTACAGTGTGTAAAGCTGCAAGGACTGCACAACCTTTCCCGCTTCTCAGCAAGACAGTAATTCAAAGCATGTTCTCAGAGCATCAGAGTAATAGGAACATTAAAAAATGATGCATAAAACCCACAAAACAATTACTTGTGTCATTTTCTTAATTTCCTGAGTGGCACGGTGTTCTTTGAAGATTAAAATCGTGTTTTCGTTTCATCCCGGTGGGGTTCTAATTGAGTTTTGTGTATTACTCCCGATGAATGTATTTTGAATACCGATTCCAATAATAGCTTACGTCGCATTCTTCTTGTTAACAGCTCTAAGTCAATTAATAGAGCGTGGAATCCATAGGCTACTATGAGATTTATACCCGGAATAAATATCACTCCGCGGTGTCGGTCCCCTCCCCTGCTGTGCTGCGGTGGATGAAAGCGAAATAATTGACAGGCAAGTCATTGCTTATGGCACGGCGCACTTCCTCACTGCGTTCTGAAATAAGGCCACAGGGTGGCAGTCAAGCTCCATGGAAAAAGATATCCGGATATAATGAAGCCTAGAATATGGAAATGAAAAATGTATACTATTGGATATGTATCCCTACTCTTCGGCAAAGTCGTTGAACCAGTAGGCTATATTACTGCTGGGTGATTTCAGAACGGTTGTTTGGTGGTTTGTAAGACAGGACATGTTTTAAGATAGTATTTTCTCTCCTTTATCTATAGCTCAAGCAACCAAACACAGACTGGACCCTCACAAAGAACCAGAACTCCTCTTTGAAAAGGTAACCATTGCTTTTGACATTACACTTACCTCAGCATACCGGTCTTTTGATATGTACGTTATTCATTTTTGGCCGGTGTGTGTTCATGCCATAAAGCATTATGTGATCATTTATGGTATGAATCTTTATCCTCTGCAGCTGTAACTCTATCAACATGGATGGCACTCTGATGAGGAAGGCCATGCATGCAGACCCAGAGAACTACATGACACCCATGACTGGCCAGTACTGGACCTGGGGCACCCACATGAGGGGTAGGTGAAGGCCTGGGCCTGAAACACACAGGCATGCACGCACGCACGCACACACACACACACACACACACACACACACACACACACACACACACACACACACACACACACACACACACACACACATCTAATGCCTCTCCCTGGATAATAGAAAACAGCCAATGAACAGGTGGCTAATGAGCACATAGGTGTACCACTTCTACGACGTACGCGTGTGTGTTTTGTGATATCCGTCTCACCTTGATTTCAGTCACGCAGTATGTTCATTGACATAATCGCTCTACTTCCACAGACTACAAGATGTCTCCTCCTGCCACTGGGCCTCCTCCTCGCTCTTGGACCCCCCGGTGCACCCCTCCACCCCAGCAACAGCCCCAACCCCAGCAGCCTCCACTCCCGCCACACCCCCACCCCCACCCTCACCCTCACCCCCACCCACCTCCAGACTATCAGCATAACGTGTACATCCCGGGCACGCCGTCGGCTCTGTGCACCCTGAGGCCAGCAGCCACCCACCACCGCAGCGAGCTGGACGTCCACAACTCCTTCTCTACCTTTGGCAAGAAGAGACGCTTCATCCACAACTACGAGCCCCAGACAGACGCAGCAGCAGCTGTCATCAACAATGACCTGTATAATGATTAATAATGGGCTCCTGAGAGGGAATGAGTGAGTGAGTAGCCTCTATGGTATGAATGAGCCCTATGTCTGCTAACATAGTAAACAGACTAAGGATGAAAGGAATAAATTAAATAAGTGTACAAATGCCGGAATGAATGAATGAACTTTCGACCTCTATAATAAAGGAACGAGGGAGATGGACTAATGTTGAGGAGATGAATCTAAGAAGAGTGATCTCATTTTTACATGTGCCACTGTTGGCCATTGCTATTTTTGACACATTACTGCCACATGTTTCCCACAGTCTGTTTTTCAATGGATTTGAGTCATTTACCAGACGCTCTTATCCAAAGCGATTTAAAGGAGCAATTAGGGTTAAGTGCCTTGCTCAATGGAACATCGACAGATTTTTCACCTAGTCGTCTTGGAGATTTGAACCAGCGACATTTTGGTTACTGGCCCAATGCTCTTAACTGCTAGGCTACCTGTAGCCCAGTATGATAAATCATCATTATTAATTATTAGTATTATGATCATTAGCATTAGCATTATTATTTTGACAATCAGCGTGGATCAACAGTTTGACGAGAAACATACAAATAGCCTAAGATTGGACAGCGCTTTGCACATTGTTATAAATATGAATTCTATTTTTGAATGTTTAAGAAAAGGAAAATAAATACAAATAACCAGGTTGCATTCATTCACCTGAAATGTTTTAAAATGTGGGGGTCTGTCAAGCAGATCTTGTGTGAATATATATGAATATAGCCTACTTGTAGACGCAAACTGCAATTGTGATACAGGTGATCCACAAAGACTTAAACAGTCAACTACCCAACACATATACTGTATATACATTTCTGGGAATAAAGTATTTTTTCTCATATATGGTTTTCTTTCTTATATTATGGAGCCTATTACGCATTCTCTTGTCATTACCAGCTTTCCCCAAACAGGCCTAGAGGCAGTAAAGGTTTAATTCTAAGGATGGATTAAATTGAGTGAGACACGTATTCAATGTTTAATCAGCTTGAGTCACCCATCCACTTTAAAGTTGGGAAATTGTTTTAGGGTAAAAAAGTTCCACGGCACACTAACTCCGGGGCAGGCTTTCTGCCAACGTAAGCTGTTTTCCGTGGCAAGGAATAAACATAGTAAAATGCTAACATATGCTAATTAGGGTGCTCGCATTTCCATTCGCCCGTAGAGAATAGTCGAGGTTCATTAACTGAACAAACAGAATCTCTCCTCGAAATATAATTTAATTAAAGACGGTGGGACTTGGACACAAGCCGCGGGCTAGCAGCTTCCGTTCCAAATGCCACACCTGGATGCGATATTCCGAACCTTCTGCCCACTCTCTCCATGCCCTTTTCCTTTTAATATCCCGGGGAATGAGTTCCGAATGTCAACAGATGAGTAGTCTATCGGCCGGATTCACGGGGGTAATTAGGTCGGCGCATGCCTCAGATTGAAAATAATTTTGTTAATAAGGAAACGGTCTCCATGGAGGCAAGACGCTTCTCGAACTAGAGTGTAACCTTCTCTCTTCCTGGGGAGGAGGAGGAGGAGGAGAGCCATGGGGACGGTACAGCAGGGCTAGAGTTCGTTAGTTCAGCTAAACATCACTTAAATAAAGGTGATATAGTACGTAGAGCTATTGAATCGGCTTAAAAATGGAGGCATACAATTTTTCACATGTCATAAAATATGAAGTTGTGTCTATGAATATTAACCATAGCCTGTTGTAACATTGTATAGAGTTTGGTACACTTAATCTGCAGCAGTGTTGTGTTCCATAGGATCCCTGACCAAAAACGTTAATATCATCACCATAATTACTATAGTGCAGGGTTCCCTAATTGGTGGTTTTAATTGCACCTCCAAGTTTTCTGAGCAAAAAAAAATATTTATGTATTTCTTATTTTTATTTGTTATTATTGGACATAAAAGACTGTAACAAAAAAAACAGGAGATCAGCTCCAAGTGATTTTAATTTGAGATATCTGTTCCCAAATACTCTCCATGCATAAGAGACACGTGATCGTATACAAATGAAAGCAAGGTTTGAAATGAGTATGTGTTCGTCGAATACTATATCTGTTTGGGATTCTTGCGGTCAATTTGCCATCGGATGATTTGTCATTATGTTCGGTCTTCAGCTGAATCTAGTTGATGCCTGCTATAGAGGCTGTTATGCCCTTTCCCTTCAGTATCCAGTGTAGACGCCAGTGCTCCCATATAAGCCTTCTGCCTCCGACCTTTGACCTTATTGAAGCCTAGTAAAGGCTCTATATCCTAACCTCAGAGGGAGCCTCCGTGTTTCATCACTAGAGAACGGGATGACCATGTGTGTACCCCATGCAGCTCTGTGACCCATGGGGCTTATTCTGCAGGCTTATCCCTATACTCATCATACTCTCTAATCCCATACATTTTCCTCCAAGTCGGCTTCTCCCTTTCGCTAGATCAATGAAACACAGGGAGGGACACATTAGTTAGGTAAGCAAAAGACTTATAGAAAGTCAGTGTAAATTAATAAACACTCTTAAAAAGCGTGGCCAGAACACCATGGCCTAGATATGTATAATAATGAGATGGTACAGAGATAATGGAGACCCTTAGAGAACTGAATGAAACACCAGCCCTATCACAGTGCATGGCCGATGTGACCAGGCATGGCCTAGTATAGATCTACTTACCAAGGTTACTATCTGTAAAGACTGTAGATCTGTAGTACATGTAGTCTGCCTGCTGGATCTCCACCAGGGGGCACCATTAAGTCACAAACAGAGGGAGAGCGGTGGAAAAGCTTCTTTGCATTTCAAAACAAATTTCTAATCAAGTAAAGTACTCACTTAACAAAACTATTTCACAGTGCTACACGTTCAACATGATGGAATAGATCACATTAAAAAAGGGCACTAACACTCAGAAAGCATGCATGGAAGAAGCAGACAAGAAAGCACATAAGGCTTAGTTGTGTTTTAGAAATGACCGCTAGTTTAGTTGATATTAGCACAATCGTGTTGGCATTGGTTTGAGAGAAGAGATATCAGTTTGGGGATTAAGTGGCTTCCTGGTCATCTGTAGAGGTCATACGTTGGCTCTGGTTCATCAGTGGCTTCCTGGTCATCTGTAGAGGTCATACGTTGGCTCTGGTTCATCAGTGGCTTCCTGGTCATCTGTAGAGGTCGTGCGTGGGCTCTGGTTCCTCAGCATGTGACCTGTGATGAAAAAAAGAACACAGAATACACCAAAGTCCCGCCTACTTCCTGGTGCAAGTAGAAAATACAAATGTAAAATAAAAGTATAAGGGGATATGGGTGAACATATGCCGTGGTCAAGTCGACGACGGCTCCAGTGCAATGAGTCGAGCTTACTCAGGTGTTCAAAAGCGCACTTCTGACCAAGAGCCTAATGCTTCCTTAGGTAGTTCTTTATGAGTTTTAGTTTTAGAAAACAATTTCCCCGCAGAAGTGACACTTACAGGGATGGTTAAAACAGCTTGAATATCATAACAACATCAGGGAAACGGGGCAGAACGGAACGGTGAATGAAATACAGCAGTTTTTCAACATCTTAAATTGAGCCCCTCATTCTCCTTAATGCAAAATTCCACCCCAAAACGATTCGTTTGTATTTGTTCTCATTAGTCCATTGTTGACGTAATCCCTACAAATGTTTTGCTTGTCAGCGATCACGTTTTCAATATATGTAACTTTGAACATACAGAAATCCTCCCCATAGGGTGCCTTTTGCGTCACGGGAAAATGTTTGTATTTGATTTCATTTGATTTAATGAAATATCCCTTGAATATTGCATCTCATTTGTGAAGGCTATTAGCCAGACAAAACCCTCTGAGTTTGAATTTAGTCTCAAGCCGACTACTTTTTCCCTCATTGTTAGGCTGTTTTTTAAGTAATGTTAATTACTAGTTTATAAATAGCAACTAAATACGGTTAAATAATATATAAATAGTACATTGCATAATGAAAAAATCCCTACTAAATTAGTGTTTGGAGGGTGGACTGACTGTGTTATTTGTCCTTAATAGTCTAGTTTTACGCACAACTTTGTATCCAAGCTGGGAGAGAGCGCGTTCAATCTGCAATGTTTGAATTTCCAACTTTAATTACTGAACAAGTAATGACATGATTGCCACTAGCCAGCAGTCTAAATGGCAGCATTGCAACACCTTGTATAGCTTGGTGAAATGTTAGGCTTAACATGAGACAATTACGACCAAATAGACCTACCAATAAAAATGTATACATTAGCAGAAGCAAAGATATACACAACCTGGCACCAAAGAAAGCCTATCATCGATTCGGTAGGCATGCAGCCGTATAGACATGGTTTTAGCACCATGGACAGCGATCGTTATGGTCTCTACTTTGTGAGTGGCTGTCTGGCTGTCACATTCGATTTTACTTATGAAGGTGGGGGACGGGGGGACGGGGGGGACGGGGGCGGGGGGACGAACACCAACCTTGCAGGGGTCCAGAGAAACTGCAATGATATTCTTATTCGCGGATTAATGCACCTTTACCCGATGCCTTTTTATGAAGGTTTTCTATTAACAATTTTTTTTGCAATCGAAAACCTTCATCAAAGGCATCGGGTAGAAGTAAATGAATCCACGAATACTAATTTAATTTAACAAATATCTTAGAGGAACACGTCTTCATGAATTTGATTATGTAAACTAGAAGCCTATTCAAAAACAGTATGGGATTTACACCAGGAATTAGGCGGGATTTTCGTAGTATACAGAGGCAGTTCGGAATGTAAGAGACAGATGCATACACAACATTACAGTCAAGACAATTCATTAATTGTATGTTAAAATAAACTGTTAGTAATTTTACTGTTTTTCAACCATTCAGGCCTGCTATATTTGGCCTTCTAAAGGTTTAGATTGAAATTAATAAACACGCTAGGTTAAAGTGATATTCAGGCGCTGTCCACTGGCGAGGTGCTGAAATCCCTGCCAACGGTCTATTGTTGTGTCAAGTTAGGTTAGTAGACAGCAAAACTGTATTTTATTCATGTTTTTCGCGGGTGATGTTATAATCATTGAGTAGAGGTCAGAGAATTCTAATAGGTGGACTTGGCGCTACATTTGATTCACTGCTAGCCCATGTGTGTACATGCCCTTCATACTTAGTAATGTGAATATCAATAGCATACTTAGCAGAATCACATCAACCAGAACACCTCTCTCCCAGCCTGACTCTCCTCCTGTGTTAACCACGCGGTGTCACTGTTCACCAGTAAATGTCTCAGCTCTGTTCAGAGGGAGCCAGGACACTCTCGTCCAGCCCTGCTGCAGAACAGACCTGTTTCAGCTTCAACAAACATGCCTCTTTATTTTATAACAACGATAATTCTCTGAACAACTGGCTGCTACACAGGATTTTTGTACACTCATTAATAGCATCCGAGTGTATAAGGAGTCTATGTCTGGCTGGAATTCAACGTTCAGAATGCATCGGGAAAAAAGGTGTTTCTCGGCTGTCTTTGTTTTTTGTACGTTATGGAGCAGCACTTTGTCCGTGACTCGGTACTCCATACCCGAGGAGATGGAGAGGGGGTCCGTCGTGGCCAATTTAGCCGCAGATTTGGGTCTGGAGGTTGGAGTTCTGGCTCATCGCGAGGTAAAACTTGAAATGTTCCAAGAAAGCAATAAATATCTGGATGTCAACAAAAAGACAGGGGAGCTCTACATTGTTGAAAAGATGGACAGAGAATACCTCTGCCCATCGAAAACCGCAACAACATGTTTTGTTAAACTAGACGTTATCATTGAAAGTCCCTTGCGCATTTTCAATATCGAGTTAGAAATCAAAGATATCAATGATAATGCTCCTCATTTTCGTAGAGACAGGGTAGAGCTTGATGTTTCAGAATCGGCTACCCCGGGTGAGAGATTCTCCTTGCCAAATGCCGTGGACCCAGATGGTGGTATAAACACTGTAAAAATGTACAAACTCAGTGAAAGCGAACATTTCACAATCGAAATTCAGACTGGGAGTGATGGTACTAAATACGTTGACATGGTTTTGACAAAGGCTTTAGATCGAGAGGAGCACGCCGTTCATCATCTAATATTGACCGCTGTAGATGGCGGGGTCCCTGCGCGCTCGGGTACAGCTAATATCATTGTTAGGGTGCTAGATACCAACGACAACGCCCCTCGATTCGACCACCCGGTTTATTCCGTTAATATGACAGAGAACTCCCCGATTGGAACGCTAGTAATGAAGCTTAACGCCACAGATTTAGATGAGGGCCCAAATGCAGAAATCAAGTATTCATTCACACTTTACACATCAGAGAAAACACAAGACGTCTTTGCACTAAATCCAAACACAGGAGAGATAACAGTGAAGGGCACTATTGATTATGAAGACATGAAGTTTTACGAGATGCATGTTGAGGCTAAGGACAAAGGACAGCATCCCCTATTGGGGCAGTGTAAAGTTGTAGTGCGCGTTACAGATATGAACGACAACTATCCCGATATCACCGTTAAATCCTATAAGAGCACAGTTAATGAGAATATTCCCGTGGGGACAGTCATAGCCATCGTAGGGATAAGCGATAGGGACACAGGTGACAATGGCAAAGTCAGCCTATCTATAAACCAAAACCTGCCATTTGTTTTGAACAAGTCCTCTGACGTCCTTTATGAGCTCAAAGTCTCAGAGCCATTAGACCGTGAGCAAGTGCCAGAATATGACATCACACTCGTTGTGACCGATGGAGGAACGCCCCCCTTGTCTGATAATGAAACGATAACTTTACATCTATTGGATGTCAATGATAACGGGCCACTCTTCCCTCAGTCGTTCTACACTATACCCGTTATAGAGAATAATGCACCCGGGGCCTTGCTAAGTTCCCTCACTGCGTTTGATCCAGACCTCCATGAAAACCAGTATCTAGTTTATTTCATCATAGAGAAGGAGATAGTGAACACCTCCATGTCCATGCTGTTCTCCATCAATCCGGAGAACGGTAATCTTTACGCACTAAAGACGTTTGACTATGAGATAGAGAAGGAGTTCCTTTTCCACATTGAGGCCAGAGACTCTGGTGTTCCTCCGCTCAGCAGTAACGTGACTGTCCACATAATTATTGTGGACCAGAACGACAACACCCCCGTCATAGTGTCTCCGTGGCGCGCGCACGGCTCCGTGGTGGAGGAGAAGATCCCCAGATCCACCGATAAAGGATCCCTGGTTTCCAAGGTGATAGCCATAGACACGGACTCTGTCCAGAACTCTCGGATTACATACCAGTTTCTACAGGTTACTGACGCCACCTTATTCAGTCTGGACCAATACAACGGAGAAATCCGGACTATGAGAATGTTCAGTTACAGAGATCCGCGTCATCAACGGCTGGTTGTCATCGCCAAGGACAACGGGGATCCTGCTCTCTCTGCTACAGTTACCATAAAGCTCTCAACAGTGGAGACTGCCGTTAAAGCCTACTCTGACATGACTGAAGTGCCTCTAGAATATGACATCTTTTCAGATTTAAACCTGTATTTGGTGATTGGCCTGGGCTCAGTGTCCTTTTTGTTATTGATCACCATATTGGTCACCTGTGTGCTGAAGTGTCAGAAACCAATGCCAAGTAAAGCGGCCCCTCCCAGTAGGAACAGCGTGATCAGCGAGAGGAATTCGACTATCGCGGATTCCACCCTGGTCTCCAACGATGCCTACTGGTACAGTCTGTTTCTAGCGGAGACGAGGAAAGGAAAGCTGGTAGTCAGACAGCCTGTGCCAAAGGCAGGTTCCAGATACATCGTGTCCAGTCTACCAAGGAGCACGGGCCTGACAGAGACCAGCGACTCAGCGGCCTCTACTTTGCAGGTAATACTAAACTCTTAATTTCAGATATTTAAACAGCTGTTTTAATGTAGTCTTTTGTCCGTGTATGACTCTTTACAAATTCACCTTGTGCGTAAACGTCTATACATGTATTTTATTATTAAATGGAAGATACTTCAGTGCTTATAAAATAATACTCAATCTCTATACCAAAGGTCTACGAAAACCTCTAAAAGATAAATACATGTGGCAAAATCAAATAAATCACATAAAGGCTACCTTGATCTTGCTCTATTCTTAAGGTCCATCACAATCTTTCAGGCAACAATGCTCCACACTTTTGCGTCCTTGTATGTTGTTTTAGTCAGATGTACAACCTTGTTTTATGCACAAAGTGTCGCTGTTTACCAGTTAAAAACACTATGTTGCGACGCAATCGTCGCCATGACATTTCGTCATAAAGAAGACAGTGTACAATCGTGGTGGACAGCTCCCAGTGCTGAATCCGTCAAAAAATGAGATTATTCTGCCCTGATCGCCCTTAAACACCAAAGGAATTGTGCTATGCTGTTTTAAAGATCTTATTCAGTTGTATCACATTTTGTTTGACCTGACTGCTTTGTCAACAAAGCTCACAAAGATAACAATGGAGGCACGTATCAGCGCACAGCACTGGAGAAGGTACGTCTCGGTCTTCCTTATTTTCTCTGCCGCCCTGAACACGGCATATGCCGTTACTCACTATTCTATTCCTGAAGAAATGGAGGAGAGCTCCGTTGTGGCTAATCTTGCAGCTGATTTAGGTTTGGATGTGAAAACATTGAGTAGACGTAAGATGCGGTTAGACATTATCTCGAATAAAAAATATCTGGATGTGAACAAAGAAACGGGGGAGCTGTACATTGTAGAGAAGATGGACAGGGAATATCTTTGCCCTGCTAAGACATCATGTTTTCTTAAAATGGAAGCTATTATTGAAAATCCACAGCGGATCTTTTACATCGAAATAGAGATAATGGACATCAATGATAACGCCCCCCATTTCCGAAGGGACACCATTAACTTGGATATTTCAGAAGCAACACAGGGTGGTGAACGATTTTCTGTTAACAATGCAGTGGATCCTGACGTTGGCTCGAACTCAGTGAAAACATACCTATTGAGCGAAAATGAGCACTTTACCATCGAAATTCAGACAGGAAGAGACGGGTCAAAATTCGCTGATTTGATACTGAAAAGGGTGTTAGACCGAGAGCAGCAGGCGGTTCATAATCTAATACTCACCGCTGAAGACGGTGGAGTCCCTGCGCGCTCTGGTACAGCCAGTATAGTTGTTCGCGTTTTAGATACGAACGACAACGCCCCTAAGTTTGACAAAGACAACTACAAAATCGATATAATGGAAAACTCCCCTATTGGAAGCCTTGTTGTTAAATTGAATGCAACAGACTTAGATGAGGGCACCAATTCGGAAATATTATATTCTTATAGCCTGTATACATCAGAGAAAACACAACAAACGTTCCATTTAAACCCTAACAACGGGGAGATCACGGTAAAGGAAATGGTAAATTATGAGGATTTCAGGATCTATGATATGGAAGTAATTGCAACGGATAAGGGGTCCAATTCATTAACAGGTCAGTGTAAATTAACCGTTTTAGTTACGGATATGAATGATAATCATCCCGAAATATCAATCAAATCATTTCAAAGTCCAGTCAATGAGGACATAGCAGTAGACACGGTGATAGCAGTAGTCAGTGTCAGCGATAAAGATTCAGGTGACAATGGGATAGTTGATATTCGTATAGCTGATAAATTACCTTTTGCGCTGAGAGAATCTTCTGATAACTATTATGAGTTGGTAGTTTCACAACCTCTGGATCGTGAGAAAGTCCCTGAATATGAAATCACTTTTACGGTAACAGACAGGGGTTCCCCTCCACTATCTGACAACGAAACTATGACTTTAGAACTACTAGACGTAAACGACAACGTTCCACAGTTCCCCCAGTCGTTCTACACTATACCCGTTATGGAGAATAACGCACCTGGGGCCTTGCTAAGTTCCCTCACTGCGTTTGATCCAGACCTCCATGAAAACCAGTATCTAGTTTATTTCATCATAGAGAAGGAGATAGTGAACACCTCCATGTCCATGCTGTTCTCCATCAATCCGGAGAACGGTAATCTTTACGCACTAAAGACGTTTGACTATGAGATAGAGAAGGAGTTCCTTTTCCACATTGAGGCCAGAGACTCTGGTGTTCCTCCGCTCAGCAGTAACGTGACTGTCCACATAATTATTGTGGACCAGAACGACAACACCCCGGTCATAGTGTCTCCGTGGCGCGCGCACGGCTCCGTGGTGGAGGAGAAAATCCCCAGATCCACCGATAAAGGATCCCTGGTCTCCAAGGTGATAGCCATAGACACGGACTCGGTCCAGAACTCTCGGATTACATACCAGTTTCTACAGGTTACTGACGCCACCTTATTCAGTCTGGACCAATACAACGGAGAGATACGTACTATGAGAATGTTCAGTTACAGAGATCCGCGTCATCAACGGCTGGTTGTCATCGCCAAGGACAACGGGGATCCTGCTCTCTCTGCTACAGTTACCATAAAGCTCTCAACAGTGGAGACTGCCGTTAAAGCCTACTCTGACATGACTGAAGTGCCTCTAGAATATGACATATTTTCAGATATAAACCTGTATTTGGTGATAGGCCTGGGCTCCGTGTCCTTTCTGTTATTGATCACCATATTGGTCACCTGTGTGCTGAAGTGTCAGAAACCAATGCCCAGCAAAGCGGCCCCTCCAAGTAGGAACAGCGTGATCAGCGAGAGGAATTCGACCATCGCAGATTCCACCCTGGTCTCCAACGATGCCTACTGGTACAGTCTGTTTCTAGCGGAGACGAGGAAAGGAAAGCTTGTAGTCAGACAGCCTGTGCCAAAGGCGGGTTCCAGATATATTGTGTCCAGTCTACCAAGGAGCACGGGATTGACAGAGACCAGTGACTCAGCAGCCTCTACTCTGCAGGTAAGAATAAACTCGTAATTTCTGATCAGAAAACTAATTTACTGTGGTCTGTTGTCCATGTATGACTCTTCACCTATTCACGTAGTGCGTGAATGTCAATACATGTGTTGATATTTAAGAGAAAGCACTTGTTGGCTCTTGAAAAAACAACTAATCAACATCATGTTGGTCTATAACAAGTTTTACAATAGAAATGTCTGAGAAAAAACGGAGATCACATATCGACTACCTTGGTCTTTTAGGTAATTATGCTTCACACATTTGCATACATCTATCTAGAATTACTGGATATATAATATCCAGACATAGTCCAACAAAGTAGAAGGGAGAACAGATGTGCAAGCTTGTTATATGCACAAAGCGTCGCTGTTCACCAGCTAAACACACTCGCTTGTGATGCAATAATCGCCATGACAATTCGTCATAGTTATTAAGGCAGTGTACCAACGCAATGGACAGCTCCCGGTGCTGAAACCATCAAAAAATGACATTTTTTCTGCTCGGCTCGACATAAACGCCAAAGGAGTTGAGCTATTCTCTTGTAAATATTTTTATTCTCCTTGTTCTTGTTGTGTTTGACCTGACTGTTCACTAACCAGGACACCAAAATATAACAATGGAGGCGCACAGAAGCGCAGAGCACTGGGGAAGGTACGTCTCGGTCTTTCTTCTATTCCATTCCGCCCTGTACACGGTGTATGCGGTTACTCACTATTCTATTCCGGAGGAATTAAAGGAAGGCTCTGTTGTCGCCAATTTAGCTGCTGATCTGGGACTAGACGTGCTGGAACTAAGTAGACGAAAAATGCGGTTAGACGTCATTGCCAATAAGAAATACTTGGATGTGAACAAAGAAACAGGAGAGCTGTACATTGTTGAAAAAATTGACAGAGAATATCTTTGCATATCAAAAACAACATGCTTTCTCAAATTGGATGCAACTATTGAAAATCCAGTAAGAATGTTCAACATTGAATTGGAAATACTGGACATTAACGACAATGCGCCTCATTTTCGAAGAGACACAATGCACTTGGATATAGCGGAGTCTACTCCTGCGGGCGAAAGGTTCTCATTGAACAATGCAGTGGACCCAGATATTGGTACGAATTCAATTAAAACATACTATCTGAGTGAAAGCGAGCACTTCAATATAGAAATACAGACCGGAAGAGACGGGTCTAAATTTACTGATTTGATTCTGAAAAGGGCTTTAGACAGAGAGGAGCAGTCGGTTCATAATCTAATACTCACTGCTGTAGATGGAGGAGTCCCGTCACGCACAGGCACAGCGAATATCATTGTCCGTGTCCTGGATGCCAATGACAACGCCCCTAAATTTGATAAGGACAGCTACAACATAGATATAATGGAGAATTCTCCAATTGGACGTGTAGTAGTGAAACTGAATGCAACTGATTTGGACGAGGGCTCAAATGCGGAAATAGTATATTCATATAGTCTTTATACATCAGAGAAAACGCAAGAAACGTTCAGTTTAAACCCTAACACTGGTGAAATAACAGTAAAGGACATGATAAATTATGAAGATTTTAGGATATATGATATGGAAGTTATAGCAACGGACAAAGGAACACATTTTTTATCTGGACATTGCAAACTGACTATCTTAGTGACAGATATGAATGATAATCATCCCGAATTATCAATCAAATCCTTTCAAAGTCCAGTCAAGGAGGTTATAGCAGTAGACACGGTGATAGCAGTGGTTAGTGTCAGCGATAAAGATTCAGGAGAAAATGGAAAAGTCGATATTCACATTGCTGATCAATTGCCATTTGCACTAAGAGAGTCTTCTGATAACTATTACGAGTTGGTAGTTTCACAACCTCTGGATCGTGAGAAGGTCCCAGAATATGAAATCACTTTTACGGTAACAGACAGGGGATCCCCTCCGCTATCTGACAATGAAACTATGACTTTAGAACTACTAGACGTTAACGACAACGTTCCACAGTTCCCCCAGTCGTACTACACTATACCCGTTATGGAGAATAACGCACCTGGGGCCTTGCTAAGTTCCCTCACTGCGTTTGATCCAGACCTCCATGAAAACCAGTATCTAGTTTATTTCATCATAGAGAAGGAGATAGTGAACACCTCCATGTCCATGCTGTTCTCCATCAATCCGGAGAACGGTAATCTTTACGCACTAAAGACGTTTGACTATGAGATAGAGAAGGAGTTCCTTTTCCACATTGAGGCCAGAGACTCTGGTGTTCCTCCGCTCAACAGTAACGTGACTGTCCACATCATTATTGTGGACCAGAACGACAATCCCCCGGTCATAGTATCTCCGTGGCGCGCGCACGGCTCCGTGGTGGAGGAGAAGATCCCCAGATCCACCGATAAAGGATCCCTGGTCTCCAAGGTGATAGCCATAGACACGGACTCGGTCCAGAACTCTCGGATTACATACCAGTTTCTACAGGTTACTGACGCCACCTTATTCAGTCTGGACCAATACAACGGAGAGATACGTACTATGAGAATGTTCAGTTACAGAGATCCACGTCATCAACGGCTGGTTGTCATCGCCAAGGACAACGGGGAACCTGCTCTCTCTGCTACAGTTACCATAAAGCTCTCAACAGTGGAGACTGCCGTTAAAGCCTACTCTGACATGACTGAAGTGCCTCTAGAATATGACATATTTTCAGATTTAAACCTATATTTGGTGATCGGCCTGGGCTCAGTGTCCTTCCTGTTATTGATCACCATATTGGTCACCTGTGTGCTGAAGTGTCAGAAACCAATGCCAAGTAAAGCGGCCCCTCCCAGTAGGAACAGCGTGATCAGCGAGAGGAATTCGACTATCGCGGATTCCACCCTGGTCTCCAACGATGCCTACTGGTACAGTCTGTTTCTAGCGGAGACGAGGAAAGGAAAGCTGGTAGTCAGACAGCCTGTGCCAAAGGCGGGCTCCAGATACATCGTGTCCAGTCTACCAAGGAGCACTGGCCTGACAGAGACCAGTGACTCAGCAGCCTCTACACTGCAGGTAAGAATAAAACTCTTCATTTCAAATCTGCAAAATGTTATTTTAACTGTAGCCTACTGACCGTGTTTGAGTCTTTATGCGTTCGCCTCGCGCGTAAATGTTCATCTATCAGTGCGTACTTTAATATGCAATGGAAGACACTCAATGTCAAAACATGACACTCAATCAACAACAGATAAGGTCTACAACAACTTTTAACATATAAATATATTGGGTGAAAGCACTTCACCGTTCTAATAATGACTGGACAGCGCGTAATCTACTAGAGCTGGTTAGAGCTGGGTAAATAACACATGGGCTACCCTATACGTTTTCATTATTTACGTCGATTAAAACCTTGCAGCTAATGGTGCTACAACCGTTTGGATGCTTGTGTCTGGTTTTAGTTATATTTTCAAGTATAGTCCGCCTAAATGCAAAGAGAAATGTCTCCAAGCTTGTTACATGCACAAAGCGTCGCTGTTGACCAGCTAGCAAAACAGACTCGCTTGTGATGCAATGGTCGCCGTAACAGTACGTCATAATGAAGGCGGTGTAGCCTACAAAACACTGTGGACAGCTCCCGGTGCAAAATACCTTCAGAAATGACATTTTTATTCCCTGCTCCTTCTAAAACGCCAACGGAGTTCTGAAGTATTATTTTACATATTGTCTTCGGCTGGCTGACGTTGTTTTATTTCACCTGACTGCGTAGTAACCAGAGTCTACAAATACAACAATGGAGGCGCATATCAGTGCACAACACTGGGGAAGGTACGGCTCGGTCTTTCTTCTTTTTAGTGCCGTCCTAAACACTGCGTCTGCCGTCACTCACTATTCTATTCCCGAGGAAATGGAAGAAGGTTCCGATGTTGCTAATTTAGCTGCTGATTTGGGTCTGGATGTAAAAACGCTGAGTAAAAGGAGGATTCGATTAGATGTCATAGCGAATAAGAAATATCTGGACGTGAACAAAGAAACGGGGCAGCTGTATATCGCAGAGAGGATTGACAGAGAATTCATTTGCACTACTAAGACATCTACATCTTGTTTTCTAAAAATGGAGGCTATTGTCGAAAACCCACAGCGGATATTTTATATAGAATTAGAGATAATGGACATCAATGATAATGCACCAAATTTTCGAAGGGACACCATAAACTTAGATATTTCTGAAGCAACGCAGGCCGGTGAAAGGTTCTCTGTCAATAATGCAGTTGACCTTGATGTTGGGGCTAATTCAGTGAAAACCTACCATCTAAGTGACAGTGACCATTTCAATATAGAAATTCAGACCGGAAGAGATGGGTCAAAGTTTGCTGATTTAATCCTGAAAAAGGCTTTAGATCGAGAGCAGCAGGCGGTTCATAATCTAATACTCACCGCTGTAGATGGCGGGGTACCCACGCGTTCCGGGACAGCCAGCATTACTGTTCGTGTGCTTGATACGAACGACAACGCCCCTAAGTTTGACAAAGACAACTACAAAATCGATATAATGGAAAACTCTCCAATTGGAAGTCTTGTTGTTAAATTGAATGCAACAGACTTGGATGAGGGCACCAATTCGGAAATATTATATTCTTATAGCCTGTATACATCAGAGAAAACACAACAAACGTTCCATTTAAACCCTAACAACGGGGAGATCACGGTAAAGGAAATGATCAATTACGAAGATTTCAGGATCTACGACATGGAAGTAATAGCAACAGATAAGGGACCCAATTCCTTAACAGGTCAGTGTAAATTAACCATTTTAGTCACAGATATGAATGACAATCACCCTGAGATATCAATTAAATCATTTCAAAGTCCAGTCAAGGAGGTTATTGCAGTAGACACGGTGATAGCAGTGATTAGTGTCAGCGATAAAGATTCAGGTGACAATGGGATAGTTGATATTCGTATAGCTGATAAATTACCTTTTGCGCTGAGAGAGTCTTCTAATAACTATTACGAGTTGGTAGTTTCACAACCTCTGGATCGTGAGAAGGTCCCTGAATATGAAATCACCTTTACGGTAAAAGACAGGGGATCCCCTCCGCTATCTGACAACGAAACTATGACTTTAGAACTACTAGACGTTAACGACAACGTTCCACAGTTCCCCCAGTCGTACTACACTATACCCGTTATGGAGAATAACGCACCTGGGGCCTTGCTAAGTTCCCTCACTGCGTTTGATCCAGACCTCCATGAAAACCAGTATCTAGTTTATTTCATCATAGAGAAGGAGATAGTGAACACCTCCATGTCCATGCTGTTCTCCATCAATCCGGAGAACGGTAATCTTTACGCACTAAAGACGTTTGACTATGAGATAGAGAAGGAGTTCCTTTTCCACATTGAGGCCAGAGACTCTGGTGTTCCTCCGCTCAGCAGTAACGTGACTGTCCACATCGTTATTGTGGACCAGAACGACAACACCCCGGTCATAGTGTCTCCGTGGCGCGCGCACGGCTCCGTGGTGGAGGAGAAGATCCCCAGATCCACCGATAAAGGATCCCTGGTCTCCAAGGTGATAGCCATAGACACGGACTCGGTCCAGAACTCTCGGATTACATACCAGTTTCTACAGGTTACTGACGCCACCTTATTCAGTCTGGACCAATACAACGGAGAGATACGTACTATGAGAATGTTCAGTTACAGAGATCCGCGTCATCAGCGGCTGGTTGTCATCGCCAAGGACAATGGGGACCCTGCTCTCTCTGCTACAGTTACCATAAAGCTCTCAACAGTGGAGACTGCCGTTAAAGCCTACTCTGACATGACGGAAGTGCCGCTAGAATATGACATATTTTCAGACTTAAACGTATATTTGGTGATCGGCCTGGGCTCAGTGTCCTTTCTGTTATTGATCACCATATTGGTCACCTGTGTGCTGAAGTGTCAGAAACCAAAGCTCAGCAAAGCGGCCCCTCCCAGTAGGAACAGCGTGATCAGCGAGAGGAACTCAACCATCGCAGATTCCACCCTGGTCTCCAACGATGCCTACTGGTACAGTCTGTTTCTAGCGGAGACAAGGAAAGGAAAGCTGGTAGTCAGACAGCCTGTGCCAAAGGCAGGTTCCAGATACATCGTGTCCAGTCTGCCAAGGAGCACTGGCCTGACAGAGACCAGTGACTCAGCGGCCTCTACTCTGCAGGTAAGACAAAACTCACCATTTGATTTAACCAAATGACCCTTAATCCCTTTGATAAACAAGTGCTGGATGTCTGTGCGTAAAAGTAGTCAATGTAGGGTGAAACGTTCATGCATATAAGCATACATTTATGGGTTGTGAACAAACAAGTATGACAACGAAAAACAACAAAAACATTTAGAACTATTGTTTCTATTATACCTATTTTAATCAATTAAATTTTCCTCCCCGGTTTAAATTCAATGGTGTGAATGCTGGTAAAATGCGCGAAGTGTCGCTGCTCACCAGTAAAACGAACTCTTCTGTGATGTAACAGTCGCCATGACAGTTCGTTACAGTGAAGAAAGCAATGCAATTTGTGGACGTCTCCTTGGTCCCGAATCCTTCGCTGTGAAAAGGATGATCTAAAATACATCTCGTTACAACGGTCGACACGTTTGGCTTCTCATACCACCATCAAAAGGTATCGTTTTCTATAGTGCTTCACTCACGGATCAAAACAATCAAACGATGGAGGCACATTGTGTCCTTCAGCCCTGGAAAAGGTACGTGTCGGTTTTTATTTTATTCTCTGCCACTATGAACACGTTGTCTGCCGTTACCCATTATTCTATTCCCGAAGAAATGGAGGAAGGCTCTGTTGTTGCTAACCTAGCCGCTGATTTGGGACTGGACGTGAAAACACTGAGTAGACGGAAGATGCGGTTAGACATCATTGCCAATAAGAAATACTTGGATGTGAACAAAGAAACGGGCGAACTGTACATCGTTGAGAAGATAGATCGAGAATATCTCTGCGCTTCTAAAACAGCCACGACTTGTTTTCTGAAATTGGATGCGACAATCGAAAACCCAATACGAATATTCAACATCGAATTGGAAATAATGGATATCAATGACAATGCACCGAACTTTCGACGAGATTCCATACATCTGGACATATCTGAATCCACGCCAACTGGGGAAAGATTTTCCTTAAACAATGCAGTGGATTCTGATGTCGGTACAAACTCAGTTAAAACATACTATCTCAGTGAAAGTGAGCATTTTAATATTGAAGTTCAGACTGGGAGAGACGGGTCAAAGTTTGCTGATCTAATTTTGAAAAAGACTTTAGACCGAGAGGAGCAGGCGGTTCATAATCTAATACTCACCGCTGTAGATGGCGGAGTCCCCGCGCGCTCCGGAACAGCCAACATCATTGTTCGCGTGCTGGACACGAATGACAACGCCCCTCAATTTGAAAAGGATAATTACAATATAAACATAATGGAGAACTATCCATTTGGAAGTCTTGTAGTTAAATTGAACGCAACTGATATAGATGATGGTACTAATTCGGACATCGTCTATTCATTTAGTTTGTATACATCCGAAAAGGCTCAAGGAACATTCAGTTTGAACCCAACTAACGGAGAAATCAGAGTAAAAGAAATGATTAATTATGAAGATTTTAGAATCTATGATATGGAAGTCATAGCAACCGACAAGGGCACCAATTCCTTATCAGGACAGTGTAAGTTAACTATTCTAGTCACAGATATGAATGATAATCATCCTGAAATCTCCATCAAATCCTTTCAAAGTCCAGTCAAGGAGGACATAGCAGTAGACACGGTGATAGCAGTAGTCAGTGTCAGCGATACAGATTCAGGTGACAATGGAAAAGTCGATATTCACATTGCGGATCTATTGCCATTTGCACTAAGAGAGTCTTCTGATAACTATTATGAGTTGGTAGTTTCACAACCTCTGGATCGTGAGAAGGTCCCTGAATATGAAATCACCTTTACCGTAACAGACAGGGGTTCCCCTCCGCTATCTGACAATGAAACTATCACTTTAGAACTACTAGACGTTAACGACAACGTTCCACAGTTCCCCCAGTCGTACTACACTATTCCCGTTATGGAGAATAACGCACCTGGGGCCTTGCTAAGTTCCCTCACTGCGTTTGATCCAGACCTCCATGAAAACCAGTATCTAGTTTATTTCATCATAGAGAAGGAGATAGTGAACACCTCCATGTCCATGCTGTTCTCCATCAATCCGGAGAACGGTAATCTTTACGCACTAAAGACGTTTGACTATGAGATAGAGAAGGAGTTCCTTTTCCACATTGAGGCCAGAGACTCTGGTGTTCCTCCGCTCAGCAGTAACGTGACTGTCCACATCGTTATTGTGGACCAGAACGACAACACCCCGGTCATAGTGTCTCCGTGGCGCGCGCACGGCTCCGTGGTGGAGGAGAAGATCCCCAGATCCACCGATAAAGGATCCCTGGTCTCCAAGGTGATAGCCATAGACACGGACTCGGTCCAGAACTCTCGGATTACATACCAGTTTCTACAGGTTACTGACGCCACCTTATTCAGTCTGGACCAATACAACGGAGAGATACGTACTATGAGAATGTTCAGTTACAGAGATCCGCGTCATCAACGGCTGGTTGTCATCGCCAAGGACAACGGGGATCCTGCTCTCTCTGCTACAGTTACAATCAAGCTCTCAACAGTGGAGACTGCCGTTAAAGCCTACTCTGACATGACGGAAGTGCCTCTAGAATATGACATATTTTCAGATTTAAACCTGTATTTGGTGATCGGCCTGGGCTCAGTGTCCTTTTTGTTATTGATCACCATATTGGTCACCTGTGTGCTGAAGTGTCAGAAACCAATGCCAAGTAAAGCGGCCCCTCCCAGTAGGAACAGCGTGATCAGCGAGAGGAATTCGACCATCGCTGATTCCACCCTGGTCTCCAATGATGCCTACTGGTACAGTCTGTTTCTAGCGGAGACGAGGAAAGGAAAGCTGGTAGTCAGACAGCCTGTGCCAAAGGCGGGCTCCAGATACATCGTGTCCAGTCTACCAAGGAGCACGGGATTGACAGAGACCAGCGACTCAGCGGCCTCTACTTTGCAAGTAAGAGTATACTCTTAATAACATACTTCAATGCTATGCTATATATACAGTTTGCTGTAGTCCCGTGCGTAAAACCAGGGCACAAATATATACAGATAATTAATAAAAGTTGTATTTAAAAAAAAAAAACATATTTGGACATATGTATTTCCTTAATCCAACAGTTAGTCTCACCAGAAAGATGAACATATTTCCAATTGTAAGGTGGTCTGGTAAAATGCGCAAAGCGTCGCTGCTCACCAATAAAACCCACTATTCTGTGATGTAACAGTCGCCATGACAGTTCGTCGCTAGCAAGACAGTAAGGCAATTTCATTGCATTACAACGCCGGGATTGTCGTCGTATCGTCTTTTCATATTCAAAAAGGTCCCATTTTGTTGCATTGCGGAAAACAGTCAAACGATGGCTGAACATCGCATCGTTCAGCCCTGTAAAAGGTACGTCTCGGTCTTTCTTCTTTTCTCTGCCATCCTGAACACGATGTATGCGGTTACTCACTATTCTGTTCCGGAGGAAATGGAGGAAGGCTCCGTTATTGCTAATCTGGCCTCTGATTTGGGGCTGAACATGAACAGTCTCAGTAAACGCAAGATGCGCTTGGATGTTATTGCCAACAAAAAATATCTGGACGTTAACAAAGAGACTGGCGAGCTGTATATCGTCGAAAGGTTGGACAGGGAATCTCTTTGTACAACTAAGACAGCAACATCATGTTTTCTTAAAATGGATGCAACAATTGAAAATCCAATAAGGATGTTCAATATAGAATTAGAAATCATGGATATAAACGACAACGCGCCACATTTTCGACGGGACACAATGGATTTGGATATATCAGAGTCTACTCCCGTGGGTGAGCGATTCTCTCTGAACAATGCAGTGGACCCGGACGTTGGTAGCAATACTGTTAAAACCTACCACCTAAGTGAGAGTGAACATTTCAATATCGAAATACAGACTGGTAGAGATGGAGCAAAATTTGCTGATTTGATACTGAAAAAGGCTTTAGACCGAGAGCTGCAGGCGGTTCATAATCTAATACTCACTTCTGTAGATGGTGGAGTCCCCGCGCGCTCCGGAACAGCCAACATCATTGTTCGGGTTCTGGATACAAATGACAACGCCCCTAAGTTTAATACAGACACGTACAAAATCGATATAATGGAAAACTCTCCAATTGGAAGTCTTGTTGTTAAATTGAATGCAACAGACTTAGATGAGGGCACCAATTCGGAAATAACATATTCATATAGTTTGTATACATCGGAGAAAACGCAAGGCACTTTCAGTTTAAACGCTAACAATGGAGAAATAACGGTAAAAGAAATGATAAATTATGAAGATTTCAGGATTTATGACATGGAAGTCATAGCAACAGATAAAGGAGCGAATTCCTTGTCAAGTCAGTGTAAATTAACAATTTTAGTTACAGATATGAATGACAATCATCCAGAAATGTCCATAAAATCGTTTCAAAGTCCTATAAAGGAAAATGTAGCCATAGACACTGTGATAGCAGTTGTGAGTGTCAGCGATAAAGATTCAGGTGAAAATGGAATCGTCAATATTCACATTGCGGATCAATTACCTTTTGCGCTAAGAGAGTCTTCTGATAACTATTATGAGCTGGTAGTTTCACAACCTCTGGATCGTGAGAAGGTCCCAGAATATGACATAACTTTTACCGTAACAGACAGGGGTTCTCCTCCACTATCTGACAACGAAACCATGACTTTAGAACTACTAGACGTTAACGACAACGTTCCACAGTTCCCCCAGTCTTTCTACACTATACCCGTTATGGAGAATAATGCACCTGGGGCCTTGCTAAGTTCCCTCACTGCGTTTGATCCAGACCTCCATGAAAACCAGTATCTAGTTTATTTCATCATAGAGAAGGAGATAGTGAACACCTCCATGTCCATGCTGTTCTCCATCAATCCGGAGAACGGTAATCTTTACGCACTAAAGACGTTTGACTATGAGATAGAGAAGGAGTTCCTTTTCCACATTGAGGCCAGAGACTCTGGTGTTCCTCCGCTCAGCAGTAACGTGACTGTCCACATCATTATTGTGGACCAGAACGACAACACCCCGGTCATAGTGTCTCCGTGGCGCGCGCACGGCTCCGTGGTGGAGGAGAAGATCCCCAGATCCACCGATAAAGGATCCCTGGTCTCCAAGGTGATAGCCATAGACACGGACTCGGTCCAGAACTCTCGGATTACATACCAGTTTCTACAGGTTACTGACGCCACCTTATTCAGTCTGGACCAATACAACGGAGAGATACGTACTATGAGAATGTTCAGTTACAGAGATCCGCGTCATCAACGGCTGGTTGTCATTGCCAAGGACAATGGGGACCCTGCTCTCTCTGCTACAGTTACCATAAAGCTATCAACAGTGGAGACTGCCGTTAAAGCCTACTCTGACATGACTGAAGTGCCTCTAGAATATGACATATTTTCAGACTTAAACCTGTATTTGGTGATCGGCCTGGGCTCAGTGTCCTTTCTGTTATTGATCACAATATTGGTCACCTGTGTGCTGAAGTGTCAGAAACCAAAGCCCAGCAATGCGGCTCCTCCCAGTAGGAACAGCGTGATCAGCGAGAGGAACTCAACCATCGCAGATTCCACCCTGGTCTCCAACGATGCCTACTGGTACAGTCTGTTTCTAGCGGAGACGAGGAAAGGAAAGCTGGTAGTCAGACAGCCTGTGCCAAAGGCGGGCTCCAGATATATTGTGTCCAGTCTACCAAGGAGCACTGGCCTGACAGAGACCAGTGACTCAGCAGCCTCTACTCTGCAGGTAAGAATAACCTACACCCATTCTTTAATATAAATAGCAATACATTTGATAGAGTTGTTTTCTTCAGTGCACAATTATCGTGCGTAAAATTGATGAATAGGTTGACTCAAGTTCGACCACGTGTTGATTGCACTTTTTTTTTTGCAATCAACAGTTCCAGCTCCACATTCAATGTACTTATATGCAACCAAATCATTCAATTCACAAGTTGAAAAGTCACTGTTGTCCCGTTGCATCTGTTCTCACAGAATACTTCAAGTTTAAACGCACTAATAATAAAACCTAAACGTTTGCAATGTTTGCAATTTCAGAGCTGCATAGGCTGGCAAAATGCGCAAAGTGTCACTGTTCACCAATAAAACGCACTATTATGTGATGTAATCGTCGCCATGACAGTTCCTCATATTGATAGACGCAGTGCCGATTGTGTGTGAACATTTTCCGGTCCTGAAATTCGATTCCTTCGATATCATTTTTGTCCATCTTCAAAACGTTACAAGGTCGTCTCGTTTTCTTGACGTAAATTCAACACAACTTAATATTTTCGTTGTGGTGCATTACGCACAGAGATAAGCAATACAACAATGGAGATGCACATCAGTGCACAGCACTGGAGAAGGTACGTCTCGGTATTTCTTATTTTCTCTACCGCCATGAACACAGCATGTGCGGTTACTCACTATTCTATACCCGAAGAAATGGAGGAAGGCTCTATTGTTGCTAATTTGGCTGCTGATTTGGGTCTTGATGCGAAAACCTTAGTTAAGCGTAAAGTACGGTTGGATGTTATCGCCAATAAGAGGTATCTGGAGATAAACAAAGAAACGGGAGAGCTATTCATCGCGGAGAAGATTGACAGAGAATACCTATGCAACAGCAAAAATCCATCTTGTTTCCTCAAAATGGATGTTTCGATTGAAGAACCAATACGAATGTTTAATATTGAAGTGGAAATAATGGACATAAATGACAACGTGCCCCATTTTCGCAGGGACACCATGCACCTGGATATATCTGAATCCACCCCGGCAGGTGAACGATTCTCGCTAAACAATGCAGTTGACCCAGATTTCGGTACAAACTCTGTAAAGTCGTATCACTTAAGTGATGAAGAGCATTTTAGTATAGAGATTCAAACCGGGAGAGACGGGTCAAAGTTTGCTGATTTGGTTCTAAAAAATGCTTTAGACCGAGAGGAGCAGGCGGTCCATAACCTAATACTCACCGCTGTAGATGGCGGAGTCCCCGCGCGCACAGGCACAGCCAACATCATTGTTCGCGTTCTAGATACGAATGACAACGCTCCTCAATTTGACAAAGAAAGCTACACCATCAATGTGATGGAAAACGCCCCAATTGGAAACCTTGTGATTGAATTGAATGCAACTGACTTAGATGAGGGAACCAATTCGGAAATAATATACTCATATAGCCTTTATACATCAGAGAAAACACAAGCAATTTTCAGTTTGAATTCTAATAGTGGTGAAATCAGAGTCAAAGAAATGATTAATTATGAAGATTTCAGGATTTATGATATGGAAGTCATAGCAATGGACAAGGGACCCAATTCCTTGACAGGGCAGTGTAAATTAACTATTTTAGTTACAGATATGAATGACAATCACCCAGAAATGTCCATAAAATCGTTTCAAAGTCCTATAAAGGAAAATGTAGCAATAGACACTGTGATAGCAATTGTTAGTGTCAGCGATAAAGATTCAGGTGAAAATGGTATAGTTGACCTCCATATTGCTGATCAATTGCCATTTGCACTAAGAGAGTCTTCTGATAACTATTACGAGTTGGTAGTTTCACAACCTCTGGATCGTGAGAAGGTCCCTGAATATGAAATAACTTTTACGGTAACAGACAGGGGATCCCCTCCGCTATCTGACAACGAAACTATGACTTTAGAACTACTAGACGTAAACGACAACGTTCCACAGTTCCCCCAGTCGTTCTACACTATACCCGTTATGGAGAATAACGCACCTGGGGCCTTGCTAAGTTCCCTCACTGCGTTTGATCCAGACCTCCATGAAAACCAGTATCTAGTTTATTTCATCATAGAGAAGGAGATAGTGAACACCTCCATGTCCATGCTGTTCTCCATCAATCCGGAGAACGGTAATCTTTACGCACTAAAGACGTTTGACTATGAGATAGAGAAGGAGTTCCTTTTCCACATTGAGGCCAGAGACTCTGGTGTTCCTCCGCTCAGCAGTAACGTGACTGTCCACATCGTTATTGTGGACCAGAACGACAACACCCCGGTCATAGTGTCTCCGTGGCGCGCGCACGGCTCCGTGGTGGAGGAGAAGATCCCCAGATCCACCGATAAAGGATCCCTGGTCTCCAAGGTGATAGCCATAGACACTGACTCGGTCCAGAACTCTCGGATTACATACCAGTTTCTACAGGTTACTGACGCCACCTTATTCAGTCTGGACCAATACAACGGAGAGATACGTACTATGAGAATGTTCAGTTACAGAGATCCGCGTCATCAACGGCTGGTTGTCATCGCCAAGGACAACGGGGACCCTGCTCTCTCTGCTACAGTTACCATAAAGCTCTCAACAGTGGAGACTGCCGTTAAAGCCTACTCTGACATGACTGAAGTGCCGCTAGAATATGACATATTTTCAGATATAAACCTGTATTTGGTGATCGGCCTGGGCTCGGTGTCCTTTCTGTTATTGATCACCATATTGGTCACCTGTGTGCTGAAGTGTCAGAAACCAATGCCCAGCAAAGCGGCCCCTCCAAGTAGGAACAGCGTGATCAGTGACAGGAACTCAACCATCGCGGATTCCACCCTGGTCTCCAACGATGCCTACTGGTACAGTCTGTTTCTAGCGGAGACGAGGAAAGGAAAGCTGGTAGTCAGACAGCCTGTGCCAAAGGCGGGCTCCAGATACATCGTGTCCAGTCTACCAAGGAGCACGGGCCTGACAGAGACCAGCGACTCAGCGGCCTCTACTCTGCAGGTAAGAAATACGATGCCTACTGGTACAGTCTGTTTCTAGCGGATACTAGGAAAGGAAAGCTGTTTGTCAGACAGCCTGTTCGAAAGTCGGGCTCCAGATACATCGTGTCCAGTAGCCTCTACTCCGAGTCGCTGCTTTGAGCCTCTACCCCAGGCATCGTCAACTAGATTCAGTCATGGACCAATTTTGTTATTGAGCGCATGGTCGTGGGAACGGAACATCATTGCAGATCATTTGTAGACTGCAAATTGACTAGAAGAAGCCAAACATATATAATGTTTGACTAAAACAATTCTTTCAAACTTTACCTACATTTGTATACCACCATGTTTCTCTCTATTACGCGTGGGAAGTCCTGGTAACAGATTTCTTAAATTAAAATCTCTTCGAACTGATTTCCTGGTGTTGTTACAGTCTTATGCTCAGAACACTTTGGGGGCCAAACAAAACCACTGGACAAATTCGTCCCGCGGTCCTGCTCTACTCGGACTCTGGTTTACTACTGGTTTAACGTAATGTGCAACAACTTTACGTGTGGGTTCGCTACAGCACGCAGTTGCCATGCGTAAAATTGATAAACATGTTGGCTGAAGTTCTACCATAATTTGAAAGTGTTCACAATAACAACAACCATTTTACTTTCACATCCCATTCGTTTACCATTGAACAATCAATTCACCTCGAACAGATAGCTAATATTTCTGTCCACAACGGCTGGTATTGTTACCAGAAGGAATCACAATTACCCAATAATAGGCCTAAATAAAGCAATGTTCATCATGTATTCTTTACCTCACATTCTAGAAATATTGTTGTGCGTCGTCTTTTTTCGTCGCATAAATTATGTCACCAAAAAGTGTGCAATAAACACGTATTAAATCCAACGTTGCAAGGGCTGCTAAAAATGCGCACAGGGTCGCTGCTCGCCAATGAAACGCACTCTTCTGTGATGGAATGGTAGCCATGACAGTTCACCATAGCGATAAAGGCAATGCGTATTCTGTATGGACTGCTCGCGGGTGCTGACATTTATCTGCTTCTGAGAAGGTCGTTTTGGTCTATATCTTCAAAAGGTTACAAATCTAATTTTCTTGACACAGATTCGTCACCAACGTAACGTGCAGTATGAGGCACATCCCAACAATGGAGGTGCATATTAGTGGAGAGCCCCGGAGAAGGTATGTCGCGGTCTTTCTTCTTCTCTCTGCCGTCTTGAACACGGCATCTGCGGTTACTCACTATTCCATTCCTGAAGAGATCGAGGAAGGCTCCGTTGTTGCGAATTTAGCTGCTGATTTGGGTTTGGATGCTAAAATCATGGCTCGACGTAAAATACGGTTGGATGTTATCGCCAATAAGAGGTATCTGGAGATAAACAAAGACACAGGGGAGCTACTAATAGCGGAGAAGATTGACAGAGAATACTTATGCAACGTTAAGACATCCTCTTGTTTCCTCAAAATGGATGTTACCATCGAAAACCCAATTAGACTATTTAATATTGAAGTTGAAATAATGGACATAAATGACAACTCTCCCCAATTTCGCCGGGACACCATGCACCTGGATATATCCGAATCCACCGCTGCAGGAGAACGATTCTCGCTAACCAATGCAGTAGACCCAGATTTTGGTGCAAACTCTATCAATACGTATCACTTAAGCGAGAGTGAGCATTTCAGTATCGAGATTCAGACCGGAAGAGACGGGTCAAAGTTTGCTGATTTGATTCTTAAAAAGGTTTTAAACCGAGAGGAACAGGCGGTTCATAATCTAATACTCACCGCTGTCGATGGTGGAGTCCCCACGCGCTCCGGTACAGCCAACATCATTGTTCGCGTTATAGATACGAATGACAACGCCCCTCAATTTGATAAAGAAAGCTACAACATTAATGTGATGGAAAACTCTCCAATTGGGAGCCTTGTTGTTAAATTGAATGCAACAGACTTAGATGAGGGAACCAATTCGGAAATAGTATATTCATATAGTCTTTATACATCAGATAAAACCCAACAAACGTTTAGTTTGAATACCAAAAATGGTGAAATCAGAGTCAAAGAAATGATTAATTATGAAGATTTCAGGATTTATGACATGGAAGTTATAGCAACTGATAAGGGGCCTAATTCCTTGACAGGGCAGAGTAAATTAACTATTTTGGTCACAGATATGAATGACAATCACCCTGAGATATCAATTAAATCGTTTCAAAGCCCTGTCAAGGAGGATATTCCAGTAGACAGTGTGATAGCAGTGGTTAGTGTCAGCGATAAAGATTCAAGTGAAAATGGGATAGTTGATATTCGTATTGCTGATACATTACCTTTTGCACTGAGAGAGTCTTCTGATAACTATTATGAGTTAGTAGTTTCACAACCTCTGGACCGTGAGAAGGTTCCAGAATATGAAATAACTTTTACGGTAACAGACAGGGGTTCCCCTACGCTGTCTGACAACGAAACTATGACTTTAGAACTACTAGACGTAAACGACAACGTTCCACAGTTCCCCCAGTCGTTCTACACTATACCCGTTATGGAGAATAACGCACCCGGGGCCTTGCTAAGTTCCCTCACTGCGTTTGATCCAGACCTCCATGAAAACCAGTATCTAGTTTATTTCATCATAGAGAAGGAGATAGTGAACACCTCCATGTCCATGCTGTTCTCCATCAATCCGGAGAACGGTAATCTTTACGCACTAAAGACGTTTGACTATGAGATAGAGAAGGAGTTCCTTTTCCACATTGAGGCCAGAGACTCTGGTGTTCCTCCGCTCAGCAGTAACGTGACTGTCCACATCGTTATTGTGGACCAGAACGACAACACCCCGGTCATAGTGTCTCCGTGGCGCGCGCACGGCTCGGTGGTGGAGGAGAAGATCCCCAGATCCACCGATAAAGGATCCCTGGTCTCCAAGGTGATAGCCATAGACACGGACTCGGTCCAGAACTCTCGGATTACATACCAGTTTCTACAGGTTACTGACGCCACCTTATTCAGTCTGGACCAATACAACGGAGAGATACGTACTATGAGAATGTTCAGTTACAGAGATCCGCGTCATCAACGGCTGGTTGTCATCGCCAAGGACAACGGGGATCCTGCTCTCTCTGCTACAGTTACCATAAAGCTCTCAACAGTGGAGACTGCCGTTAAAGCCTACTCTGACATGACAGAAGTGCCTCTAGAATATGACATATTTTCTGATTTAAACCTATATTTGGTGATCGGCCTCGGCTCAGTGTCCTTTCTGTTATTGATCACCATATTGGTCACTTGTGTGCTGAAGTGTCAGAAACCAATGCCCAGCAAAGCGGCCCCTCCCAGTAGGAACAGCGTGATCAGCGAGAGAAACTCAACCATCGCAGATTCAACCCTGGTCTCCAACGATGCCTACTGGTACAGTCTGTTTCTAGCGGAGACGAGGAAAGGAAAGCTGGTAGTCAGACAGCCTGTGCCAAAGGCGGGCTCCAGATACATTGTGTCCAGTCTACCAAGGAGCACGGGATTGACAGAGACCAGCGACTCAGCGGCCTCTACTCTGCAGGTAAGAATGACCTACACCTCCGCTTCCAGGAAAACAAACGCTTACATCAAATCAACCAGCAACAATCAGAGGACGACCTCGAGCAGCTGTCTCAATACCTTTGTGGGTTATCATCCTATTTATATGTGTCTCTATACGTTGTGTTCTTCAGAGGTATGCATAGGCCTAATTGTGACCCAAACAGATGAAAATAGCACACCAGCCTTTGCTCACCTCAAACATCTCCTCAAATACAGTCAGTAGCTTGCCCCTTGACTAAGAGCATCACAATGCCAGTTCAAGACACTTGAGGTCATTTGGGTCAATGGGATCACTAGGAGAGAGGGTCTTGATTCACATCTCGAGCAGCGGTCTAAGTACCTGTGTGGGTTAAAGGCAGTTAACCCACTGTTCCCCGGGCACCTGAAGACGTTGATGTCGATTAAGGCAATACCCCCACACCTCTCTGATTCAGAGGGGTTGGGTCAAATGCGGAAGACACATTTCAGTTGAAGACATTCAGTTGTACAACTGACTAGGTATCCCTCTTTCATATGTTAAACTCAGTGGGTGGCTTGCCCCTTGACTCAGAGTACCACAGTGTAAAGGTTGAGACAGCTGAGGTCATCTCGGTCAATGGGGATCACTATGAAGGATGAGCTAAGCGTCTGCTGATATTGTCAGGAACTTCTCTCGCAGGCAACATACTAATCTATTAGGTCTCAAAGAAATAATTAAACATGCTCAATTTGGTTTAAATAATGCAAAAACACAGTGTTGGAGAAGAAAATAAAAGTGCAATATGTGCCATGTAAAAAAGCAAACGTTTAAGTTCCTTACTCAAAACATGAGAATAAAAGCTGGTGGTTCAATATTCCCAGTTAAGAAGTTTAACTTGTAGTTATTATAGGAATTATGACGCATCAACTATTTTTCTCTATACCATTTGTATTTCATATACCTTTTGACGATTGGATGTTCTAATAGGCACTTTACTATTGCCAGCCTAATCTCAGGAGTTGATAGGCTTGAAGTCATAAACAGCGCTGTGAAGCAAGCATTGCTAAGAGCTGCTGGGACAACGCAGTCAAGTTTGATTGAATGATTATGATCCTGCTGCCTCCTACCACCACTCAGGCAGACTGCTCTATCAAATCATAGACTTAATTATAATACACTGCTCAAAAAAATTAAGGGAACACTTAAACAACACAATGTAACTCCAAGTCAATCACACTTCTGTGAAATCAAACTGTCCACTTAGGAAGCAACACTGATTGACAATACATTTCACATGCTGTTGTGCAAATGGAATAGACAACAGGTGGAAATTATAGGCAATTAGCAAGACACCCCCAATAAAGGAGTGGTTCTGCAGGTGGTGACCACAGACCACTTCTCAATTCCTATGCTTCCTGGCTGATGTTTTGGTCACTTTTGAATGCTGGCGGTGCTTTCACTCTAGTGGTAGCATGAGGGAGTCCACAACCCACACAAGTGGCTCAGGTAGTGCAGCTCATCCAGGATGGCACATCAATGCGAGCTGTGGCAAGAAGGTTTGCTGTGTCTGTCAGTGTAGTGTCCAGAGCATGGAGGCGCTACCAGGAGCCAGGCCAGTACATCAGGAGACGTGGAGGAGGCCGTAGGAGGGCAACAACCCAGCAGCAGGACCGCTACCTCCGCCGTTGTGACCTCCAGCAGGCCACAAATGTGCATGTGTCTGCTCAAATGGTCAGAAACAGACTCCATGAGGGTGGTATGAGGGCCCGACGTCCACAGGTGGGGGTTTTGCTTACAGCCCAACACCGTGCAGGACGTTTGGCATTTGCCAGAGAACACCAAGATTGGCATATTCGCCACTGGCGCCCTGTGCTCTTCACAGATGAAAGCAGGTTCACACTGAGCACATGTGACAGACGTGACAGAGTCTGGAGACGCCATGGAGAACGTTCTGCTGCCTGTAACATCCTCCAGCATGAACGGTTTGGCGGTGGGTCAGTGATGGTGTGGGGTGGCATTTCTTTGGGGGGCTGCACAGCCTCCATGTGCTCGCCAGAGGTAGCCTGACTGCCATTAGGTACCGAGATGAAATCCTCAGACCCCTTGTGAGACCATATGCTGGTGCGGTTGGCCCTGGGTTCCTCCTAATGGAAGACAATGCTAGACCTCATGTGGTTGGAGTGTGTCAGCAGTTCCTGCAGGAGGAAGGCATTGGTGCTATGGACTGGCCCGCCCGTTCCCCAGACCTGAATCCAATTGAGCACATCTGGGACATCATGTCTCGCTCCATCCACCAACGCCACGTTGCACCACAGACTGTCCAGGAGTTGGCGGATGCTTTAGTCCAGGTCTGGAAGACCTCAGGAGACCATCCGCCATCTCATCAGGAGCATGCCCAGGCGTTGTAGGGAGGTCATACAGGCACGTGGAGGCCACACACACTACTGAGCCTCATTTTGACTTGTTTTAAGGACATTACATCAAAGTTGGATCAGCCTGTAGTGTGGTTTTCCACTTTAATTTTGAGTGTGAATCCAAATCCAGACCTCCATGTGTTGATAAATTTGATTTCCATTGATCATTTTTGTGTGATTTTGGTGTCAGGACATTCAACTATGTAAAGAAAAAAGTATTTAATAAGAATATTTCATTCATTCAGATCTAGGATGTGTTATTTTAGTGTTCCCTTTATTTTTTTGAGCAGTGTAGTTTGCATGCCCTGCCACATCTGACAAGCGTCAGTGCCGGTGTTGTAGGATTCAATCTTAGTCCTGCATAGCGTGATTTTTTTTAGAAGTGTCCGGATTAGTGTCCTGCTTCTTGAAAGCAGCACCTCTAGCCTTTAGCTCAGTCCGAATGTTGCCTGTAATCCATGGCTTCTGGTTGGGATATGTACGTACAGTCACTGTGGGGACGACATCATCGATGCACTTATGGATGAAGCTGGTGATTGATGTGGTATACTCCTCAATGCCATAGGATGAATCCCGGAACATGTTCCTGCCTGTGCTAGCAAAACAGTCTTATAGCTTAGCATCCGCGTCATTTGACCACTTCCGTATTTAGCGAGTCACTGGTACTTCCTGCTTTAGTTTTTGCTTGTAAGCAGGAATCAGGAGGATATAATTAACGTAAGATTGCCAAATGGAGGGTGAGGCAGAGCTTTGTACACATCTCTGTATGTGGAGTAAAAGTGTTCTAGAGTTTTTTTCTCCCCCTCTGGTTGGACATGTGACATGAGGTAAACAGATTGAAGTTTTCCTGCATTAAAGTCCCCGGCCACTAGGAGCGCCGCTTTTGGATGAGCATTTTCTTGTTTGCTTATGGCCTTTTACAGCTCGTTGAGTGCGGTCTTAGTGCCAGCATCGGTTTCTGGTGGTAAATAGACAGCTACGAAAAATATAGATGAAAACACTCTTGGTAGATAGTGTGCATATTGTGGAAAGTGTAGTGTAAGAGCTGTTAGAAAAGACAGCCTGAAGTTTCAGCCTGTTTTGGTGGGATGGTTTTTAGTCCTGCCTGGTGAAATCACCAGGCAGTAAGTTACTGTAGTTAATAGACCAATAAGAATGAGAGTTCCAAACCTCTCTGCCAATAACAGCTCTTTGTCTGTTTTCTGTTCCCCACTCAGACCACTCCCAGACCGTCATTGCACAATTCTCGCTTGAGAAATTGCTCTTTGCTTAGAAGCAATCCTTGTTTCTTTTTTGACCATTTTAACTTAAAACAATCACAGTAAGGTACTTAATTGTTAGCCAGAAATGTTTTGATATAAAAAAAACAAACATCTGCATTGGACCTTTAAGACTAGTTAGAGAGAGGCATCGGAAGTTAGAGCTGTGTGCTGGTACATTCACATGACAGCTTGGCTGGCCATCCTCATGAAGCCATTTTCATAACCTCTATTACGGAGTAGTAATTTGGGAAACCAGGCCAATTCAGACCGTGATAATCTAATCATAGTTCCCAAAAGAGATACAGTGAAACAATGTGGTGTGGTTTCAGAGAGCATAGCCCATATATTTTGCGGGAGGCTTCCTGTGGGATGGTTCTCATCGGTTCTCAACATGATACGTTATTGTCTAATACAATTCTAATAGTTATCAATCAGCCACCTTGTAGACATCGCAAGCAGAACGGCTGAACCAACAAGTGGCTTGTTAACAATGTAATATTTTGTAGCCAAATGATGTCAATGCTATTCTAACAAAGCTAGACCTATTTTGAAGTGTGCCTTGCTTAACTCCTCTATTTCAATTCACTCACTGGCATGGCCATTAAAAATATAATACTTGAAGCGGTGTTCCAATTCCAGAACAAGCGAAGCAACATCGACTCAGAGAAGCTGTCTGGAAGTTACCGTAACATATCCGATGAGCGTGCATCACCAAATGTACATTAAAACCATATTACTGTGCCATAACAACAGGCAACTACAGGTAAAACCAAGATGACACCGTGAATAACCAAGATGGCATCATGAAAAACCAAGATGGCCTCATAAATAACATAAATATAAATCTTTGGTGAAATGTTTATTTCTGAGAAGAAGCCATGATGATTTCATGTGATATTGTCTGATATCAGCAACCTGGCAAATTACTGAACAGAAAAGTGTAACCATTTGTTTTCTTTTCGGCATCACATAAGCTACCTAAAATTAAGAAGGTCACACAGTTAAATCTCAGAAACTATTCACCGAAACATATTGAATACTGTTTACCCAGAGACTCAGTATATAGAAAGTGTCAGGTGCAGAGAGGGAGCAGGGGTAACATTTCCACTTTCCACCTCATTACCAGTCTAAAAACAGGTCACCTTCTGGCGTTGTAGGGTAATCCTTATGACAGGCCTAGTTCCTTTCTCTCTAGAAACCGTTCACCTGTCATTCGTTCATATCACTTCCCTCTAGCATCTCAGTAAACCGCTGCAGCACCTGCTGTGGAGAACAAAAAAGCCTTCTAATTTGGTCTGACAGGTCTGTATTCCACTGCACTGACTGTGCCTGCATACTGCAGCCATTTAGCGGTATACTGCATCCTTTTTTGAGGTAACACAGTGATGAAGATTACACAGTGATGAAGATTAGACAGTGCCAGAAGCAATTTTATTTATGTATGTTCTACTAGAATATGAGGAGACAGTAACCCCTCGAGCTTTCAAAACAGACCAGATAAGTTTTCACATTAGTGGAACATTAGAGGAGTCTATTATTAGTCTAGAGGCATCCGCTTGTCATTGACATCATAGGTTCTTATTTCATGTTTGATATGCTTATTGACTTCCTTCGTCAAATATAGTCAACTGCAGCTGTAAATGCATTCGAATAAACCCTTCTCTCTCCCACAGTGAGCCCAGTCAAGCTGAAGGCCTAGCTTTGTGTACAGCTTTTCAGTGCAGCCACTCCCCCTCTATGCTGCAGAGGTTATTTCTCCTCCTCTTACACCACTCAGTAAGAGGAGAGCAGGGAGGAGATCTGCAGTAAGAGATGGGCCAGTGTTGTAGTGTTGCTTGTTTTGCTACGCACCTCTTGCTCTATACCAGTGGCCATGGCCTTTCCAGGTGTTCTGCAAGAGCTGTTCTCCTGCTATTATACATTTGCACACTCATTACAATGGACAGCGTTTTCAGAATGTATTCAGACCTCTTGACTTTTCCCACATTTTCTTACCTTAGAGCATTCATTTTAGAATGAGGCTGTAACGTCACAACATGTGGAAAAAGTCAAGGGGCCTGAATACTTTCCGAAGGCCCCTGTATAACAAATGTTTTCCTTGATCAAGGCTAGTTCTCGTTAGAAGGTAAGTTTTACAGAATAAGTGATTGTGTGCAGTCTTGTGTGTGAGGATGAATGGTGTTTGTGTGCGGTCTTGTGTGTGAGGGTGAATGGTGTTTGTGTGCGTACGGATTGCTGAAAATTGTCATTTTCCTAACTAACTCATGTTACCCTTTTCAGACTGTCATGCAATTCTTCCTGCTATGCTGTGCTGTCTGTTTTATCTTAAGCATCTTCTGTTTTGGGCTATACTATTCAAAGTTCAGACTGTTTCTCAGACGTATAAGATCATCTCTTTCGTAGAAATGCAATGATTAAAACGAGAAAAAAAAATGGGAGATTGTAGCCATAGGCCATAACCATGCATACAGAAAGAGTTCCTCTTCTTCTGTTCTGCAATGTCTTGACCATTGAAACGCTTCTTTCTTTTCTCCCTGTTCTTAAGTACCCTAAGTGAGGGAAGTCCACTCTGCAGCTGGAGGTACGCAGGAGTCTCACTCACTCGCCCCGGAACCCCTTTTTGAATGACCTTACAGAAATGATGTGTTTTTGTTTTTTTGTGTCATTCTTTTATTGTTTTCAGTGGAAATCCTGTCCTCCTGTCGTTGTTTTCTTCCTCTTGGAGGAGGAGCTGTGGTTTTGATGACAAAAACATCACTTGGCCAAGTTGATACCAATACCCTGTCCCTCCTGCCCTGTTCCCCATGGCTTAATTGAGTCTGGCCTTCACCGACCTTTTGTCCTGTTTAACTGAGCCTCATCCCAAAACAAACCACTGCTGCCCATATTAGACTCTCACCCTCAAGGCCTATTGAGACTGTCTCAAGCTCTAGAAATGCTACTTTTTTCATACTGACCTATTTTCCTAACTATACAGTACATTGGGTCTTTCTCCTCTGCCAGAACAGTGACTTTTGGGCGCTTTCCTGTCAGGGAAAAAACAAATGGCATTAATTGACCTCAGTAGACATCAGACAGAGACGGAGTAATAATCATAACGCTGCTGATAGTAATAATCTGGGATCTATTTGACAGAAGCTCTGGCTTTAGTTGTAATCCAGATTAAAGAGGGGGATCGATGAAGGTATGTCCTCTCTACTGCAATCGCCTTTTGGTTTTTCGGGCACACACCTGTCTGTCACACCTGACTGCAGCCAGTCACTGAGCCCTAAGCCCAGCACCTGGTCCTGGGGCTGCAGAATGACAGCCCAAAAAGAATGAAAAACTTAAACATGTCCTGCTTACACTCACCAACAACTATGGACTCCCTTGACTGATGCATCTTACAGTATCATGCCAGGCCCTCCCTGAAACCACCACAGAAGCTCTCTAACCAGGCTGTCATACATTTGTTTTTTTACATGAACAGAACTATACAGCTAATAAACTTTGACACAGTCCTCTGCATGGGATATTAATTTGTGTTCATCTCCTTCAGTCCCATCGCTAAGGCAGATCAGGCACATCCTCTACTGCATCTCAGACTGTTTGTTTGGTGGATTGAACTGTGGTGTTTTTGGTGTGATTGGTTGATTGTTTGATTGTTTGACTGACTGTTGATGAGTTCACAACACAATTGACCCTTGTGAATTCCTGTTTACTGGGATGTGACGTGTGACCTAATTCTTCGTGCAGAGGGACGGGAAAGGAAACTAATCGCCCAGTTACTTAGCAACCACTCTCTCTCCCTCACATAATCTTGGAGCATGGTATTCATTAATAGTCCCTCCCCTCCCTCCCACCCACCCACCCACCCACCCCCACCACCACCACCACTACAAGTCCCACTCTGTCGTTCTGCCTGATGCCCTGTCTGATTGACAGACCTCGGCTGCATGAGACATGTCAGAGTTTGGCCAATCATAAGGCTGTGAATGTCCCAGATGACTCCCACTTTTGTCTAATTCTCTCCTCTCATTTGCAGGGGTCGACCACCACTGAAAGCAGTTCCTCGTAAGGCTCCATCCCCATTGGTCCGCTGAAGTGACATCAGGAGGAATCCCCGTCCACTGAAGAAAGGAACCCCATCCTTACCCTACTCAGCCCCCTCCCCTAAACGCCCAGCCCCTCAGTGGCACTCCAACAGCACCCCCTTGGCCCCACAATAACTGTACCCCAAGGACCTAAAGGACACTATAGTGACCCCATCCCCCATCCCCCGTCCCCTAGCCATGCCCCAATCTCTTTTTAAGCACACGCTAGCCCCAATCAACTTCACATTCAACACGCATGATTCTGCATGGCTCTGGCCCATCACTGAGGGCCCTTCGTATTTCAAGAGAAAAGACACTAGAGACACAGGATGAACAAGTAGAGGTACCACTGGACATACAAAAGGAGTTCCAAACAGCCACTATGAACTAACAGAGACGGACATGGGAATGTGCAGTTGTCTTCAAAGATAGTAACCCATCTCAGAAAAAGATGTTAGGCTTTCACTTCAGTATTTCTTCTTGTTCTGGCAGCGCAAAAGTGTGGAGATGTATAATCAAGCAAACAAAAAACGTGTAAACAAATATGTCAGATAGCTAAGTAGCTACAGAGGATTAATAACAGTATAGGACAAAAGGGAATTAGTGTTGTGTGAGGTAATGTGATGTAGAAGTAGGTCATTTAGTCGTTTTCTGTAGTGTACAAAGACCTTGTGCTACATGTGAGTGAGACACTCGTTAGAATACTTTTGTCATCCAATTTATCAAACAAGGAAATAGGGGAGGTTAATTAGAAATGTCATGATGCTTAGGTTGTTACAAGTGTACTGATTTAAGTGTGAGGCACGTGACATCCCGGCAACTTTGAGAGAGAAGAAAAAACACACTTTTACGTTCCTTTTCATTTCTTATTTTTCAAACTTTGTACAAAATGTGACTGCTAAACAAAATGAAATGCCAATATTTACAGTACTACAGTAACTACTATTATCTCTGCTTTAAGTTATGATCAAGGCAAGTCTATAATTAGTGCTTTGTGTAGCCTATATTATCTATCGATGGTGCAATGTGTAGTCATTCTTTTTTATGTATTGTACTGTATCCTATGGTGATTTGTTATATATGGGTACCATTACATCCATGATGAATTATCTCTTTTTCTCTGTGAATTACTGGTTATTTTAGCTTTCCCGAGGTGGGCCCACTCATCCTTAGCACATCAAAGATGCCCCTAACCACTGATACAAGGTCAGATCACTTTCAGCGCTCTAATGGTTCAACAAGGTTAGTAGGGTGTCTGACGATCCTAGAGCTGTTGTTTAGGGGCAACGTCTACAGTAGGCTAAGACTAGGGCGGCTGACCAGTTCAGGCTCCACGGCAGCTCGTCGGTTGACACGCTAGCTAATGTAGCTCCTGTAGCTACAGCTGCTGCAATCAATTCGACTTTTGATGTAGCTGCTTGTTATCAAGTTGTACCAGAGAAAAGCTTCACAGTCGAACTGATCATTTGAATTTATTATTTTTTGTTTGTGGAAGTGGGTGAGACAGAAGACAGAAGCAGGAACATCAAAATGATCATCGGAAACGAGCCATTTTAAGTGATAGACTATGAATCTCCTTGGTTAATTCTTGGCGTATTGATGGTAGGTGATAGGTGGTTATCATACAGTCATAGGTGGATATTGAAGGTGTGTAACGTCATGCAAATCTCGCTGGTATTGTAACTGTAGAACTTCTGTAATCCTCATTAGGAATGATTTCTGCACGCAATAAGTTGAAATGGGAACGAAATCAGCTGGATATGAACGTAATAATTAATTGAACTGTAAGTTCGGCCATATGAAGAGAACAACACGTTTTTACTGCAAAGGTAAGCAAGAACGACGTTCAATTAGGCCGACAGTGACCAATTCAATGTAGTTTTGAGTCGAAAAATTAGCTAAACCCAGCGCAGAGAATATGAGGGAGTTCTATTAACCGCGAGTCGCGTGCACCAGGCTATGGCCCGTGACGTGAGCGGGCAGAAGCGATGAGGGAGTAGCGCCCTTCTCAAATCAAACAGTAATGCAAACCACTCAGCCATGTTGTCAACAAGGCAGAATCGTGCATGAATTGTCCAGAAAAATACATCAAATCAAATGTTATTTGTGACATGTGCCGAACACAACAGGTATTACTGTGAAATACTGACTTTACAAGCCCTTAACTCTATTACTTGAACTGCATTGTTGGTTAAGAAAATATTTACTAAATAAACAAAAGTTAAAAATAAAATAAAAAGTAACACAATAAAATAAAAATACAGAGGCCATATACAGGGGGTGCTGGTACCGAGTCAATGTGCGGGGGTACAGGTTAGTCGAGGTAATTTGTACATGTAGGTAGGGGTAAAGTGACTATGCATAGATAATAAACCGTGAGTAGCAGCAGTGTAAAATCAAAGGCATGACTTCGGTGACTGGAGTCTTTTTTGGGCCTTCCTCTGACACCGTCTAGTATATAGGTCCTGGGTGGCAGGAAGCTTGGCCCCTGTGATGTACTGGGCCATACGCACTAACCTCTGTAGCGCCTTACGGTCGGATGCCGAGCAGTTGCCACACCATGCGGTGATGCAACCGGTCAGGATGCTCTCGATGGTGCAGCTGAATACATTTTTGAGGATCTGAGGACCAATGCCAAATCTTTTCGGTCTCCTGAGAGGGAAAAGGTGCCATCGTGCCCTCTTCATGACTATCTTGGTGTGTTTGGACCATGATAGTTTGTTGGTGATGCGGACACCAACGAACTTGAAACTCTCTACCCGCTCCACTACAGCCGATGTGAATGGGGGCCTGTTCGGCCCTCCTTTTCCTGTAGTCCACGATCAGCTCCTTTGTCTTGCTCAAGTTAAGGGAGAGGTTGTTGTCCTGGCACCTCACTGCCAGGTCTCTGACCTCCTCCCTATAGGCTGTCTCATTGTTGTCGGTGATCAGGCCTACTACTGTTGTGTCATCAGTAAACTTAATGATGGTGTTGGAGTCATGCTTGACCACGCATTCATGGGTGAACAGGGAGTACAAGAGGGGACTAAACACGCACCTTTGAAGGGTCCCAGTGTTGAGGATCAGCGTGGCAGATGTGTTGTTGCCTACCCTTACCACCTGGGGGCGTCCCGCCAGGAAGACCAGGATCCAGTTGCAGGGGGAAGTGTTTAGTCCCAGGGTCCTTAGCTTAGGGATGAGCTTTGTGGGCACTATGGTGTTGAACGCTGAGCTGGGGTCAATGAACAGCATTCTTACATCTCTTTCCCATATGAAAACACAGAATCCTACTCCTCATTCCACTTGCTTAACCTAGCCTAGGCTACGTCTCTTTTGATTTGAGCTGACATCTGCCCTGGGCTTTGAACAGTGAACCTGGCTCACGCCCACGAGGCACCCCGGTTCCAAAACAAATGCAATTGCTTTTCACTGGATACAAATTCCTCCCATCCGGGTAACCCGGGCCAAATAATCGAATCCCCTTATTGTCAACAACGCATGCATGGTGATGTTTGCTATGCTCTGAGAAGGCTGGGCCTATTTCTGCTAATAGCAAAACGAATGGTTAGCTAGCTTGCTATTTATTTCATTGACGTTTATTCTGCTATTCACCACTTAGTGGCAGGGTAGATTTAGAGTGAGAGAGACAGGTCATGACCATACAGTATGCGACCCTGTCCTTGACTCCTTTCCAAGATGGCCAGAGGGGTCCTGATGCTGCTTGCGTTGGTGCTGTGTAGGGCGAATGTTAATGTGCAACCACACAAATAGTGTAGCGAATACTATTACAGTAATGCGGGTGGACAAAGAGAGAGGTGTGTGTGATTATGTGTGTGTTACTGTCCTACGTGGCCAATAGTAACGACACAGAGAGGGCAGCTACATAACAGACTGCTGAGAGTAGGACGTTGTGTCCCCTTGACTGTGTGGTATAGAGACATCCATGGTTCAGGTAGATAATCAGCACTATGCTTCAGAACGGAGTGCATGTCTCCTTCTCACAGGCCCCTGGCCTGCTGCTGGTTTAAGGTGCTGACTGAGGAGGACATCGCTTTTATGTAGGGCACTTACCCACGTCTTATGAAACACCCAGTTATTCATGTCAGGAAGAAAAACCTGCCCGTGGGAGGAACGGAATGGTCGCGCCTATTTTTAACTAAACCTTCCTTTCTCAGACAGCATAGGACAGAGCTGTTTCCTTCTTTTTAGTCTTAGAGGTGCCACCGATATAGGTCTGTGTGTGTGTGTGTGCGCGCGCATGTGAGCGCGTGTGCATGTGTGTGTGTCTGTATTCCGTGTTTGTGTTTTCACAGACACCCGTGTGATTTAGCCGCGGCCGACAGGCTGGTGAGTAAGAGTATCAACCTGATTCTGTTGAATCTAATGACTCTTAATGCCCAGTTAGCGTAGCGACGGTAGCATGCTAGCCAATCTGGTCTCCCCTGGCTGCTGAGGCCATGGTCTCTGTTTCTGTTTCTGACTTAATTAAAACATCACATCTGGGTCCCGCCTTGAGGAAAGCTAATTGTACTGTGAGTGCTCCAGCTGTGAGCATCTCTGTGCGTTGTAATTCCTGTTCTACGTGTGGGAAAAACAAGCAAGCAAAAGGAAACTACGGGAACCCCGTAACCTGTATCTTTACGCTCTACAGGAGAAGTGTAACGTTATCAGTGGTATGAAGTCGTGATCTTGTCATGTGGAAGGCCTGTATAATAAGCTATAATTGCATCATTGTGCTGCAATAGTGACCACATGTTCATACACTAAGACAGGATGAGTGCAAAGGGCTTACAGATAACGTGAAGGGAAACATCATGAGAAAGCTTTATTCACAGAGGATATTTACAGCAAACTGAACTGTATTAGCCTGAACTCTGGCAGAGCCCATTACACTTAAGCTTGTGTTCCTGTGCTGTGTTTTTGACCAACGGCATGGTGTCACAGTACTGTGTCTTGGGTTTCCCATGTGCACTTGATTGGTGTGAATACAACTCATTCCTCTGTGTCAGCAAACAGGATGTCTCTCTAAGGTCAAAGGGGCGTGTGGTTATGCTTGTGAAGTGTGAATAAAAGCTATGAAAGGAGATGCTTTTGAGTTGGTGTTACACTGGTGCGGTGTGAATGAGTGGCTTGAGTTGGTGTTACACTGGTGCGGTGTGAATGAATGGCTTGAGTTGGTGTTACACTGGTGCGGTGTGAATGAATGGCTTGAGTTGGAGTTAACTGGTGCGGTGTGAATGAATGGCTTGAGTTGGTGTTACACTGGTGCGGTGTGAATGAATGGCTTGAGTTGGTGTTACACTGGTGCGGTGTGAATGAGTGGCTTGAGTTAGTGTTACACTGGTGCGGTGTGAATGAATGGCTTGAGTTGGTGTTACACTGGTGCGGTGTGAATGAGTGGCTTGAGTTGGTGTTACACTGGTGCGGTGTGAATGAATGGCTTGAGTTGGTGTTACACTGGTGCAGTGTGAATGAGTGGCTTGAGTTGGTGTTACACTGGTGCAGTGTGAATGAATGGCTTGAGTTGGTGTTACACTGGTGCGGTGTGAATGAATGGCTTGAGTTGGAGTTAACTGGTGGGGTGTGAATGAGTGGCTTGAGTTGGTGTTACACTGGTGCGGTGTGAATGAATGGCTTGAGTTGGTGTTACACTGGTGCGGTGTGAATGAGTGGCTTGAGTTGGTGTTAACTGGTGGGGTGTGAATGAGTGGCTTGAGTTGGAGTTAACTGGTGCGGTGTGAATGAATGGCTTGAGTTGGTGTTACACTGGTGCGGTGTGAATGAATGGCTTGAGTTGGAGTTAACTGGTGCGGTGTGAATGAATGGCTTGAGTTGGTGTTACACTGGTGCGGTGTGAATGAGTGGCTTGAGTTGGAGTTAACTGGTGCGGTGTGAATGAATGGCTTGAGTTGGTGTTACACTGGTGCGGTGTGAATGAATGGCTTGAGTTGGAGTTAACTGGTGGGGTGTGAATGAGTGGCTTGAGTTAGTGTTACACTGGTGCGGTGTGAATGAATGGCTTGAGTTGGTTTAACTGGTGCGGTGTGAATGAGTGGCTTGAGTTGGTGTTAACTGGTGCGGTGTGAATGAGTGGCTTGAGTTGGTGTTACACTGGTGCGGTGTGAATGAGTGGCTTGAGTTGGTGTTAACTGGTGCGGTGTGAATGAGTGGCTTGAGTTGGTGTTAACTGGTGCGGTGTGAATGAGTGGCTTGAGTTGGTGTTAACTGGTGCGGTGTGAATGAGTGGCTTGAGTTGGTGTTAACTGGTGCGGTGTGAATGCGTGGCTTGAGTTGGTGTTAACTGGTGCGGTGTGAATGGCTTGAGAAGGTTGCCACTTAGGGCTGTATTCCACAGTGTTCCGTTTCCCTCCACCTGACCCAGATGGATACTCCCACCCTGTCTATGCTGCCTAAATACCGCTACACTGCTGCTGTGTTGCTGTGAACCACTAACACGCTAAGAACACACAGCCAGCAGCAAAGATCACAGGCTAATTGCAGAATACCTCACTTTGAGCGTCTCTCCTCACTCTACTTGAGCCTGTGTGGTTCTCCTCTTACTCAACCAAACTAGACGGAAACTCTTCATACACTAAATATACAAAATAATATTTCAAATGAGTGGATTCGCAATTTCAACCACGCTCATTGCTGGCAGGTGTATAAAATCGAGCACACAGCTAAGCAATCTCCATAGACAAACATTAACAGTGCCTTACTGAAGAGCTCAGTCACTTTCAACGTGGCACCATCACAGGACGCCACCTTTCCAACTAATTTGTCAAATTTCTGCCCAGGCCAACTGTAAGTGCTGTTATTCTGAAGTGGAAAAGTCTTGGAGCAACAACGGCTCAGCCGCGAAGTGGTAGGCCACACAAGCTCACAGAACGGAATCACCGAGTGCTGAAGGATGCAGCGTGTAAAAATGGTCTGTCCTCAGTTGCAACGCTCACTACCGAGTTCCAAACTGCCTCTGGAAACAACGTCAGCACAATAACTGTTTGTCGGGAGCTTCAAGAAATGGGTTTCCATGGCCGAGCAGCCTCACACAAGCCGTAGATCACCAAGCGCACTGCCAAGCTTCGGCTGGAGTGGTGTGAAGCTCGCCGAATCTGGGTTTGGTGTATGCCAGGAGAACGCTACCTTACTGAATGCATAGTGCCAACTGTAAAGTTTGGTGGAGGAGGAATAATAGTCTGGGGCTGTTTTTCATGGTTCAGGCTAGGCCCCTTAGTTGCTGTGAAGGGAAATCTTAACGCCACAGTATACAATGATATTCTAGACGATTCTGTGCTTCCAACTTTGTGGCAACCCTTTCCTGTTTCAGCACGACAATGCCATCGTGCACAAAGTGAGGTCCATACAGAAATGGTTTGTCGAGATTGGTGTGGAATACCTTGACTGGCCTGCACAGAACTCTGACCTCAACCCCATCGAACACTTTTGGGATGAATTTGAACGCCGACTGTGAGTCAGGTCTAATCGCCCAACATCAGTAACCGTCGTCCATAATGCAATTCCCTGCAGCAATGTTCCCACATATAGTGGAAAGCCTTCCCAGAAGAGTGGAGGCTGTTATTACAGCAAAGGGGGGACCAACTCCATATTAATGCCCATGATTTTGGAACGAGTAGGTGTCCACATACTTTACATGCATTGTAATTTAAAGCCTCTTCAAGCACACCAAACACTAGTCAATATCCTTGTGTTCTATCCTCTGTGACATCCTCGCACAGCAGGCCCACGGTGCCTCCATCCACACTGCCTCTGTATCTACCTCCTGATTGCCACATATGAGCCTTCACACACAGGGGAGGGCTTGATGCTTAGGGCAGGGATCGAGTGACAGAGGGGGAAGTGAAGGTGGGATAGTGCAGGATAGAACCACAGGTCCCAGAATGGTGCGTTTTGGGGGTTTATGGTAAGTCTTTGGTAGCTTGGGAAGGTTGTGTATGGTTTTAGTTTCATACATGAATAGCAAGGCCATCAAACATCTAGGCTTATACTGTGCTGAAACCTTGCATTGAGTTACACAAGCACATATTTATCTTCCCTTGGCCAAACAATAGCGGGATTCATTCTCCCTGTATCCAGGCGACGGCAGTATGTCTCTTAATGTGCTAAATCTAAGCGGAGAGGAGGGGGGATATAAGAGAGTGAGTGGACAATTGAGGAATATTTTACGCAAACCTTGTAACATAAATGAGGAGAAGCGTGAAAGAGAAAACATACCCGTATATGTCATTGTCTACCGCAGGCATTGCCCTTTCATCCCTCTCCCTTTTTTCTTTCTCCCACCGGGCTTGCTTTCTTTCAGCACCAAGGACAGCGACCTGCCTCTCGGAGCTCAGTTGCCAGGGCAACGAGCTGCAGGGGCTGGTGGTGTGCTTTGAAGCAGCCTGTAATTTGATATCGTGACAAGCCTCAGCTCGCGATGCAGCATCCTGGTAACGCATATATCATCTGCAGAGCTTTCAGTGCAGTGATTTAACATTTAAATTCAGCAGTGTTGTTGAAAATAAGTATACAATCGTTAACTGTTCAAAATAGCAGAATACACACGTCATTGCAGTACTCTTCGAAATGGCAGTGTTGGAGAGCGAGGGACAAAATAGAGAATAGAGAATAGAGGAGCGAGAGAAATACAGACACCAGTGTGTGTGTGTGTGTGTTTGTGTGTGTGTGTGTGTGTGTGTGGGTGTGTGTGTGTGTGGGGGGGGGGGGGGGGGGGGGTGTCGGGGTCATTCTGTGCGTGAATTTGGGTTGTTCAGACTGCTATGGTCTCGTCAGCATTTAGGGTTCAGCCATGCAGCCGGTTACTATACTATCACACATGTGACGGGCAAGAATACACAGTCAATTGGCTCTACTGAACCTACCACTCTCAGCCATAGGGTGTCGCTGTTTACCCTTGCAAAAGCGGAACATGACAGGTGGCGCTAATAGCCCTGTCTAGAACAACACAACACAAACCTAGGGAAGTTAAGTGGCATTACAAAGATTGTAACATTGTGACTTACTAACTATATTTCTTGTCATATGACATTTAGATGTTATTTTGGCTATTATTTGAATTTTAAGAGCAGTGATTGACTTCTTAAAGTCGTGGTATAAAGAGGCTACCCCCTACTCAAAGTATAAAATAAATAATGTATATTGTAAGAAGTGGTACAATTAGGTTGATCAGTAATGGAAAGCTTGTTCGATTAAATTCTAAAGTACTTCCAAGCCAGGGCATGCGATCCACGACATGCATCATGATATCCACGACATGCATCATGATATCCACGACATGCATCATAATATCAGACACAGTGATGAAGGAGTCAGCCGATACTCGTTGGTGTATTGTAATAATGACTTACAGTGGGGCAAAAAAAGTATTTAGTCAGCCACCAATTGTGCAAGTTCTCCCACTTAAAAATATGAGAGAGGCCTGTAATTTTCATCATAGGTACACTTAAACTATGACTGACAAAATGAGAAAAAAAATCCAGAAAATCACATTGTAGGATTTTTAATGAATTTATTTGCAAATTATGGTGGAAAAAAAGTATTTGGTCACCTACAAACAAGCAAGATTTCTGGCTCTCACAGACCTGTAACTTCTTCTTTAAGAGGCTCCTCTGTCCTCCACTCGTTACCTGTATTAATGGCACCTGTTTGAACTTGTTATCAGTATAAAAGACACCTCAACCTCAAACAGTCACACTCCAAACTCCACTATGGCCAAGACCAAAGAGCTGTCAAAGGACACCAGAAACAAAATTCTAGACCTGCACCAGGCTGGGAAGACTGAATCTGCAATAGGTATGCAGCTTGGTTTGAAGAAATCAACAGTGGGAGCATTTATTAGGAAATGGAAGACATACAAGACATAATATATATATGATAATATATGATATATATGATAATCTCCCTCGATCTGGGGCTCCACGCAAGATCTCACTCCGTGGGGTCAAAATGATCACAAGAACCGTGAGCAAAAATCACAGAACCACACGGGGGGACCTAGTGAATGACCTGCAGAGAGCTGGGACCAAAGTAACAAAGCCTACCATCAGTAACACACTACGCCGCCAGGGACTCAAATCCTGCAGTGCCAGACGTGTCCCCCTGCTTAAGCCAGTACATATCCATGCCCATCTGAAGTTTGCTAGAGAGCATTTGGATGATCCAGAAGAAGATTGGGAGAATGTCATATGGTCAGATGAAACCAAAATATAACTTTTTGGTAAATACTCAACTCGTCGTGTTTGGAGGACAAAGAATGCTGAGTTGCATCCAAAAAACACCATACCTACTGTGAAGCATGGGGATGGAAACATCATGCTTTGGGGCTGTTTTTCTGCAAAGGGACCAGGACGACTGATCCGTGTAAAGGAAAGAATGAATGGGGCCATGTATCGTGAGATTTTGAGTGAAAACCTCCTTCCATCAGCAAGGGCATTGAAGATGAAACGTGGCTTGGTCTTTCAGCATGACAATGATCCCAAACACACCGCCCGGGCAACGAAGGTGTGGCTTCGTAAGAAGCATTTCAAGGTCCTGGGGTGGCCTAGCCAGTCTCCAGATCTCAACCCCATAGAACTTCTTTGGAGGGAGTTGAAAGTCCGTGTTGCCCAGCAACAGCCCCAAAACATCACTGCTCTAAAGGAGATCTGCATGGAGGAATGGGCCAAAATACCAGCAACAGTGTGTGAAAACCTTGTGAAGACTTACAGAAAACGTTTGACCTCTGTCATTGCCAACAAAGGGTATATAACAAATTATTGAGATAAACTTTTGTTATTGACCAATACTTATTTTCCACCATAATTTGCAAATATATTAGTTAAAAATCCTACAGTGTGATTTTCTGGATTTTTTCTCTCATTTTGTCTGTCATAGTTGAAGTGTACCTATGATGAAAATTACAGGCCTCTCTCATCTTTGTAAGTGGGAGAACTTGCACAATTGGTGGCTGATTAAATACTTTTTTGCCCCACTGTATTTGCCACTTAGTAGGCTAACCATTTGTGGTTATAATTTTCCCTATTTGCTTTTAGATTACAATTCCCCTCTAAGAGCACCTGTGGTTGTGTTGGAATAGATGAAGAGTATGTTGGCCTACAGGTGATTGAACATTCAGAACCACACCGTGCTCAGACGCATGGTGGCGCTTTTACATCATGAGCGCGTTATAGAGGCGCGTGATAACACGGTTCTTGAAGGGGTGAGGTATTCAGTAGCTGCCAAGACACAGCAGCTTTAAGACGGATGTTAAATAGTGCTATTAAATGGCTAAACGATGGAAATAACAAACCGTTATAGTGGGATCCTATGAAACGGAAATAATTGGTATTATTTAAGATCTTGTCAGTTCTGCGTTAGGCCAATAGTTTTTCAGCCAAACAATGGCGATGCAAAACCGAAAAAGACGGTGGCTAAGCGGATGGGCATTTTGTAATTTTGCTCTTATTTTTATTCATTTGAAAGGAATCTCAGCGCAGATACGATACTCCATTCAAGAGGAATTAAAAGTCGGAACGGCAGTTGGGAATATAGCTAACGACCTGGGATTCGACACGTCGAGACTGGCGGACCGGAATCTTCGTATCGTGTCTGGAACAAAGCAGGACCTCTTCCAGGTAAACCAGAGAGATGGCGCATTGCTAGTGCACCACAGAGTAGACCGAGAGGAACTGTGCGTAAAATCCGCGCCGTGTTTCATCAACTTGAAAGCGGTGATAGAGAATCCGCTAGAAATGCACCAAGTCACAGTCGAGATAATGGATGTAAATGATAACTCCCCTACCTTTCCAGATGAAACCTATAACTTAGAGATACTAGAGTCTGCTACCACTGGAGCCCGACTCCAGTTGGAAGGAGCTCACGACCCAGATACTGGCGTATATTCTTTGCAATCGTATAAATTAAGCCAGAATCAATATTTTCGAGTAGAAATTGAGGACTTTGGCGAGGATGGCAAAATTCCGTTTTTGATTTTAAAAAGCCCTTTGGATAGGGAACACATAGCCCGATATGATTTGACGTTAACGGCCTTAGATGGAGGCAAGCCACCAAAATCAGGAACTCTTAATGTTACAGTTGCTGTGTCTGATGTAAACGACAATACTCCTGTGTGTGATAAGCAGAAATATACCGTAACAGTAAAAGAAAACGTACCTAAAGGTACATTTCTATTGCGAGTTAATGCCTCTGATTCGGATGAAGGCGTGAATGGCGAGGTGGAGTATTCATTGCGAAGTAAATTCAGAGGTATGGCTGCTGAGCCATTTGAGTTGGACAGCAAAACAGGGGAGCTAAAAGTGAAGGGAGGCCTTGATTTCGAGGAGAAGCAGGTGTATGAGATGAAGATATTGGCCTCGGACAAGGGAGCAGTATCTCTCTCCACGCACTGCAACGTGCTCGTCAGAGTGGAAGACGTGAACGACAACAGGCCTGAGATTGACGTCACCTCTCTGTCTAGCCGGATACCAGAGGACGCAACTCCCGGAACCGTGGTGGCTCTGATGGGGATGAACGACCTGGACTCCGGTGTAAACGGACAGGTAGTCTGTTCTTTACCGGAGGATTTACCGTTCGTTCTGAAGCCTTCTCTTGATGGAAATTTCTTTTCGTTAGTCACCAATGATTACCTTGATAAAGAGTCGGTGCCTCGGTATGATATTACAATCACGGCTAAAGACTTAGGAATCCCTCCTCTGGTGTCAACTAAAGTCATTCAAGTGGAGGTAGTGGATGTTAACGATAATAGTCCGCTATTCACTGAAAACCCATATACATTTTATGTCGTTGAAAACAATAAGCCCGGTATGCCCATTTTCTCAGTAAGCGCGTCTGATGTTGATGATGGTGAAAATTCAGAAATTGTATATTCTCTGGACCGTGGGAACACTGGACAACGCGTGACATCCTTCCTGAACATAAACGAGGGCAACTGTACCATTTACGCACTAAAGAGCTTTGACTTTGAAACCCTCAAAACGTTCCAGTTCTGCATCATTGCCAAAGACTCTGGAACTCCGTCTCTAAGCAGCAACGTCACAGTCAACGTGTTCATTCTGGATCAGAACGACAACGCTCCAGTGATATTGTATCCAGTCAGCCCTAACGGTTCTGCTGAAGGTGTGGAGGAGATTCCCCGTAATGTGAACGCAGGCCATTTGGTGACTAAAGTGAGAGCCTATGACGCTGATATAGGATATAACGGCTGGTTATTATTTTCACTGCAGGAAGTTACTGACCACAGTCTCTTTGCTTTGGACCGCTATACAGGACAGATAAGGACACTTCGGTCATTCACAGAGACAGACGAGGCTGAGCATAAACTGGTCATACTGGTAAAAGACAACGGGAACGTTTCACTGTCAGCAACATCTACTGTGATTATCAAGGTTGTGGAGCCCAAAGAGGCATTTGCAGCTTCTGATGTTAAAAGTTCAGTAAAAGATGACGAGGAGGAGAACAGCGTTACATTTTATTTGATCGTTACTTTGGGGTCAGTTTCAACGCTTTTTCTCATCAGCATCATCGTGTTGATTGTAATGCAGTGCTCCAAAACCACAGACTATTCCTCCAAGTATTTACAAGATGTGAATTACGACGGGACACTGTGCCACAGCATCCAGTACAGATCCGGAGACAATCGGTACATGTTAGTTGGACCCAGAATGAGTATAGGTTCTACTATAGTCCCGGGCAGCAATGGAAATACTCTAGTGATTCCCTCAGCACACAGAGCTTCTGGAGAGGTAAGAACTCTCTCTCTATTCTTTACAGCCTATTAAGTCGGATAAAGAGAAATGTTTTGGATGAATTTGTTGCTTGTTGTTTTGTCTCCGCATAATGTCCGAGTGTGTAAACTCGCTGTGTTGGTCGCTGTCCACTTCGCCGAATTACCACAAACTCACTGATTAGCATGCTAGGCTACTACCTCGGGTTTATTATCTGGTCTTTTGCGGTGTAACTCTTCAATTCAGTTTCTTCCTCTACCTCCCATATCTATCCATCTTCACCTTTATTCGTTCTTATGATGGTGGATTTGGATTGTAATTGGTATATTTATTGGGTTTGATGCAACACGTAAACAACGAGTATCGCTCCCTCGGAGCGTTTGCAGTGTTTGTGATTTCCAGAATCCCGGACCACAGGGTGTCAGTGTAACACAAGGAGAATGTCTGGTACTTTGTAGACTAGGCCCCCTCTCTGGTCTGTTTTGTTCCACACATTCAGAGAGAGTATTGCGGACATCAGAACAAGACGTGATGTGATCGTCAGAGAATAGTTGTATTCCTTTACAGTGCTGAAACGTTGGATTCGTTACGGATTATCATGAGTTGGTCATCTGATAATTAAGATATATATTTTTTTGTCATTGAGGATTTTGCTGAACTTTCTGTCTAACCATGGGAGGAGGAGGACAAAGGCGCAGATGGGAGTACTGGTGGGTTGCTGTGCGTTTCTCTCTTCTGCTGTGTTTGGGGGAGAAGGTTTCAGCACAGATAAGGTACTCTATTCCAGAGGAGGTGAAAGAGGGATCTGTTGTTGGAAATGTTGCTAAGGATTTGGGTCTTGACGTCAGTACTTTGGTAGAGAGACGGTTTCGTATTGTTTCTGCATCTAATGACGCTCTTTTCCAGGTAAATCAGAACAATGGCGTCTTGTATGTTCATAAGATTATCGACAGAGAGGAGCTCTGTGATGGTAACAGCGCCTGCTTGATTGACCTGAAAATGGTTGTTGAAAACCCTCTAGAAATCCATTACGTTGGTGTAGAAATTACAGATGTGAATGACAATTCTCCCAGTTTCCCAGAGATAGCAAAAGGGCTGGACATTTCGGAGAGCACACACGCTGGATCGCATTTCCAACTGCCAGCTGCGCGTGATCTTGACTCTGGAATTAATTCCATTCGCTTGTACAAATTAAGTCAAAACGCTAATTTTGAATTGGAAGTTAGAGATAGAGGAGATGAAAAGGTACCCTTTTTAGTTCTACAGAAAACGCTGGATAGAGAGCAGAAATGTGAGCACAGATTATTACTGACAGCAATCGATGGAGGGAATCCGCCGAGATCAACCAATCTTAATTTGACGGTCACAGTGCTAGACATAAACGACAACCGACCTGTATTTAGTCAGGAGGTTTACACTGTAACGCTGGAGGAAAATGTATCTATCAACACTGTTGTGATACAAGTAAAAGCTATTGACTTGGACGAGGCTGTCAATGGTGATGTTGAATATAGTCTTGGCAGAGATCTTAATCGTAAAGTTTACGAGGTGTTTAATTTAGACGGTGTCACTGGAGAAATTCGAGTCAAAGGAGAGGTCGACTTTGAATCGACAGAAGTTTATAGACTTGACGTGCAGGCTTCGGATAAAGGACAGCCTCCCATGACTGTGAGTTGTAGAGTTATCATTAAGATAACAGATGTAAATGACAACAAACCAGATATAGAGGTGACATCCCTCTCTAATTTAGTTCGGGAAGATGCAAAACCTGGAACTGTTGTTTATCTTATTAGTGTTACAGATAAGGACTCTGGTATAAATGGAAAGGTGTTGTGTAGTCTGTCAGATACTGTACCGTTTGAGTTAAAACCCTCATACCAAGATAATATGTATTCTTTAGTGACCAAACAACGTTTAGACAGAGAACTCGTGTCCCATTATGACATCACAATAACAGCTACTGACTGTGGTCAGCCTCCTCTGTCCACATTCAAAACTCTGAGTGTACAGATATCAGATGTGAACGACAACAGTCCAGAATTCTCCCAAACCCCTCTTCAGCTGTACTTAGTGGAAAATAACGCCCCTGGTGCATCGATATTCTCTGTAAGCGCCACTGATAAAGACTTGAATGAAAATTCTGTGATTTCATATCACATTGTTAGAGGAGAAGGAACACATAATGATATGGCATCTTTTCTGAACATCAATTCGGATAATGGACATATTTCCGCGCTAAAAAGCTTTGATTTTGAATCCCTCAAAACGTTCCAATTCCAAGTTGTAGCTACAGACTCTGGAACTCCGTCACAAAGCACGAACGTCACAGTCAACGTGTTCATTCTGGATCAGAACGACAACGCTCCAGTGATCTTGTATCCATTCAGAACTAACGGTTCCGCTGAAGGTGTGGAGGAGATTCCCCGCAATGTGAACGCAGGCCATTTGGTGACTAAAGTGAGAGCCTATGACGCTGATATAGGATATAACGGATGGTTATTATTTTCACTGCAGGAAGTTACTGACCACAGTCTCTTTGCTTTGGACCGCTATAGTGGACGGATAAGGACCCTTCGGTCATTCACAGAGACAGACGAGGCTGAGCATAAACTGGTCATACTGGTAAAAGACAATGGGAACGTTTCACTGTCAGCAACAGCTACTGTGATTATCAAGGTTGTGGAGCCCAAAGAGGCTTTTGCAGCTTCTGATGTTAAAAGTTCAGTAAAAGACGACGAGGAGAACAGCGTTACATTTTATTTGATCGTTACTTTGGGGTCAGTTTCAACGCTTTTTCTCATCAGTATCATCGTGTTGATTGTAATGCAGTGCTCCAAAACCACAGACAACTCCTCCAAGTATTTACAAGATACGAATTACGACGGGACACTGTGCCACAGCATCCAGTACAGATCCGGAGACAATCGGTACATGCTAGTTGGACCCAGAATGAGTATAGGTTCTACTATTGTCCCGGGCAGCAATGGAAATACTCTAGTGATACCCGAACACAGGAGGAGAGCTTCTGGAGAGGTAAGAGCTGTCTCTATCATTTTCTGCCTGTTAAATCAGATAAAGAGACATGTTTTGAGGGAATTTGTAAGAGTGTGCAAACCAGCTGTGTCAATGTGTCAATCCCTGTCCATGGTGCTGAATTATCATAAACTCGCTTCTTAGCCTGCTACGCTACTACCTCGGGTTTATTATCAAATCAAATGTATTTCAAATCAAATGTATTCATATAGCCCTTTATACATCAGCTGATATCTCAAAGTGCTGTACAGAAACCCAGCCTAAAACCCCAAACAGCAAGCAATGCAGGTGTAGAAGCACAGTGGCTATGAAAAGCTCCCTAGAAAGGCCAAAACCTAGGACGACAGCTAGAGAGGAACCAGGCTATGAGGGGTGGCCAGTCCTCTTCTGGCTGTGCCGGGTGGAGATTATAACAGAACATGGCCAAGATGTTCAAATGTTCATAAATGACCAGCATGGTCAAATAATAATAATCACAGTAGTTGTCGAGGTTGCAGCAAGTCAGCACCTCAGGAGTAAATGTAAGTTGGCTTTTCATAGCTGATCATTAAGAGTATCTCTACCACTCCTGCTGTCTCTAGAGAGTTGAAAACTGCAGGTCTGGGACAGGTAGCACGTCCGGTGAACAGATCAGGATTCCATAGCCGCAGGCTGAACAGTTGAAAATGGAGCAGCAGCACGGCTAGGTGGACTGGGGACAGCAAGGAGTCATTATGCCAGGTAGTCCTGAGACATGGTCCTAGGGCTCAGGTCCACAAAGAGAGAGAGAAATAAAGAATGAGAGAGAGCATACTTAAATTCACACAGGACACCGGATAAGACAGGAGAAATACTCCAGATAGTCCCCACACCACTAGAGGGATATCTTCAACCACCAACTTACCATCCTGAGACAAGGCCGAGTATAGCCCACAAAGATCTCCGCCACGGCACAACCCAAGGGGGGGCGCCAACCCAGACAGGAAGATCACGTCAGTGACTCAACCCACTCAAGTGACGCACCCCTCCTAGGGACGGCATGAAAGAGCACCAGTAAGCCATCGACTCAGCACCTGTAATAGGGTTAGAGGCATAGAATCCCAGTGGAAAGAGGGGAACCTGCCAGGCAGAGACAGCAAGGGCGGTTCCTCTGTTCTTTTGCTGTGTACTCCTTCAATTCCGTTTCTTCCTCCACCTCCCATATCTATCCATCTTCCATCTTCACCTTTACTCGTTCTTTAATGGTTAATTTGTGCTGGAATGTTATTTTGTGGGGGATTTGGATCCAAAACGTAAACAATGATAACAACTCTCAGGGGTTATGTAGTTGTTGTGATTACCAGAATCCCGGACCACGTGGTGTCAGTGTAACACAAGGAGAATGTCTGGTACTTTGTAGACTAGTCCCCTCTCTGGTCTGTTTTGTTCCACACATACAGAGAGAGTATTGCGGAGATTGGAACAAGACGTGCTGTGATAATCAGATTTTTTATTATTATTCGCTGCCTAAACATTAGATGCTGTATGGATCATTACGAGTTGTCCATCTGATCCTCAGGATTGCATTCTTTCATTATTGATCGTGCTTATTTTTTTCTATTTAACGATGGAATATGGAGGACAAAGGCGCAGATGGGAGTACTGGTGGGTTGTTCTGCGTTTCTCTCTTCTGCTGTGCTTCGGAGAGAAGGTTTCAGCACAGATAAGGTACTCTATTCCAGAGGAGGTGAAAGAGGGATCCGTTGTTGGAAATGTTGCTAAGGATTTGGGTCTCGACGTGAGTACTTTGGTGGAGAGACGGTTTCGTATCGTTTCTGGAACTAAAGAAGATATTGTCCAGGTAAATCAGAACAATGGAGTATTGTATGTTCATAAGAATATCGACAGAGAGGAGCTCTGTGATGGCAATATTGCTTGTTTGATAAACCTGAAAATGGTTGTTGAAAATCCGTTGGAAATACATTACGCCGGAATAGAAATCACGGATGTTAATGATAACTCGCCCAATTTTCAAGAGAAAGACAAACTAGTTGATATTTCGGAATCTACCCTTTCTGGCAAGCGACTCCAGTTACCAGCCGCGCGTGATCCTGATGTTGGCGTTAATGCAGTACGTGTCTATAAATTGAGTCACAATGAACATTTTTCTTTGCAAATAAGAGAAAGAGGAGAAGATAAAATTCCCTTCTTAGTTTTACAAAAACCCTTGGATAGAGAGAAACAATCTGAACATAGACTAGTTTTAACTGCAGTCGATGGTGGAAGTCCACAGAGGTCAGGGACTCTTAATGTCACTATCACTGTTCTCGATTCGAATGACAACAATCCTGTATTTAGTCATGAGGTATACTCGGTCACATTGCCTGAAAATGTCCAACCCGGAACTATTGTACTCAACGTTAAGGCAACAGATTTGGACGACGGTTCCAATGGTGACGTTGAATATTTATTTGGTAGTGAACTTCTTCCCAAGATATATGATGTATTTAGTTTAGATAAAGCTACAGGTGCAATTCGTGTTGAAGGTTACGTTGACTTCGAGGACATTGACACCTATAAACTAGACGTCCATGCCACTGATAAAGGGCAGCCCCCAATGAGTACGGATTGTAGAGTCATTATAAAGATACTCGATTTAAACGACAATAAACCCGAAATAGAGGTGACATCCCTCTCTAGTATGGTGTCAGAAGATTCAAAACCAGGAACTATTATTTCTCTAATTAGTGTGACAGATAAAGACTCTGGTATTAATTGTAAAGTTGTATGCAGTCTTTCAGACGATGTACCTTTCGAATTAAAGCCCTCATACCAAGATAATATGTATTCTTTAGTGACCAGACAACGTTTGGATCGTGAACTCGTGTCCCATTATGACATCACAATAACTGCCACTGACTGTGGTCAGCCTCCTCTGTCCACATTCAAAACTCTGAGCGTCCAGATATCAGATGTAAATGATAACAGCCCAGAATTCTCCCAAAACCCCCTTGAGCTGTACTTAGTGGAAAATAACGCCCCTGGTGCATCTATATTCTCTGTAAGCGCTTGTGATAAAGACTTGAATGAAAACGCTGCGATTTCATATCACATAGTTAGAGGAGAAGGGACGCAGAATGATATGGCTTCTTTTTTAAATATCAATTCTGATAATGGACATATCTCCGCGCTCAAAAGCTTTGACTTTGAAACTTTAAAAACATTCAAATTCCAAGTTGTAGCTACAGACTCTGGAACTCCGTCACAAAGCACGAACGTCACAGTCAACGTGTTCATTCTGGATCAGAACGACAATGCTCCAGTGATCTTGTATCCAGTCAGCACTAACGGTTCCGCTGAAGGTGTGGAGGAGATTCCCCGCAATGTGAACGCAGGCCATTTGGTGACTAAAGTGAGAGCCTATGACGCTGATATAGGATATAACGGCTGGTTATTATTTTCACTGCAGGAAGTTACTGACCACAGTCTCTTTGCTTTGGACCGCTATACAGGACAGATAAGGACACTTCGGTCATTCACAGAGACAGACGAGGCTGAGCATAAACTGGTCATACTGGTAAAAGACAATGGGAACGTTTCACTGTCAGCAACAGCTACTGTGATTATCAAGGTTGTGGAGCCCAAAGAGGCGTTTGCAGCTTCTGATGTTAAAAGTTCAGTAAAAGACGACGAGGAGAACAGCATTACATTTTATTTGATCGTTACTTTGGGGTCAGTTTCAGCACTTTTTCTCATCAGTATCATCGTGTTGATTGTAATGCAGTGCTCCAAACCCACAGACAATTCCTCCAAGTACTTACGAGATGTGAATTACGACGGGACACTGTGCCACAGCATCCAGTACAGATCCGGAGACAATCGGTACATGTTAGTTGGACCCAGAATGAGTATAGGTTCTACTATAGTCCCGGGAATCAATGGGAATACTCTAGTGGTTCCCTTAGATCAAAGGAGAACTTCTGGAGAGGTAAGAGCTGTCTCTAAACCATTGCACCTCAAAATATATGTATTGGCATGTTTTGTCCGTGGCTAACGCAACCTCTTTGCAGCAGCGGATGCTGGCCATGGTGCTGAACTACCAGCTCACCGATTAGTTTATCTGGGGAGAGCATTATACAGCTAGGCTAACTACTGTACCTCAGGTTTATTACATGTTCTTCTGCTGTAGTCCTTCAATCCAGTCTCTATCTCTTCTGCTCACATCTACGCACCTTCATCTTCATACTAGACCTTCTTAAAGATTATTTACTGGAGTTGGTGTTTTTGTTGGTTTGGATGCAAAACGTAAGTTGATAACAACTCTCTCGGTGCCTATCTAGTTGTTGTCGATACCAGAATCCCGGACCACATGGTGTCAGTGTAACACAAGGTTACTGGTGCTTTGTAGATTAGGCCCTTCCCTTCTCTGGTCTGTTTTGTTCCACACATACAGAGAGAGTGGTGCGGACGTCAGAACAAGACGTGTATGTTAGGGATAATCGTATTTTATTTCGGTGCTGACGCATTGAACTTCACATGGATGAGAACGAGTTGGCCATATGATCATTAGGATTGTGTTTCATTGAGGATTGTGCTTACTTTTCTGTCTAACGATGGGAGATGGAAGACAAAGGCGCAGATGGGAGTACTGGTGGGTTGCTCTGCGTTTCTCTCTTCTGCTGTGTTTGGGGGAGAAGGTTTCAGCACAGATAAGGTACTCTATTCCAGAGGAGGTGAAAGAGGGATCCGTTGTTGGAAATGTTGCAAAGGATTTGGGTCTCGACGTCAGTACTTTGGTGGAGAGACGGTTTCGCATTGTTTCTGGATCTAAGGACGCTCTTTTCCAGGTAAATCAGAACAATGGCGTATTGTATGTTCACAAGAATATCGACAGAGAAGCGATTTGTAACGGCAAGATAGCTTGCGCGATAGACCTGAAAATCGTTGTTGAAAACCCGCTTGAAGTCCACTATGTAGGTTTAGAGATAACGGACGTAAATGACCACTCGCCAAGTTTCTCTGAGAAAAATCTACACATAGAGATAGCTGAAAACAAACCTGCAAGAGCTCGATTTGAACTCCAGCCTGCGCGTGATTTCGACTCCGGAATTAATTCTATACGTTCCTATAAGTTAAATCCAAATGAACATTTCGATTTAGAACTGAGAGATAGTGGGGAAGGGGATACAATCCCGTTTTTAATTTTACAGAAAGCCTTGGACAGGGAACAGGAGACCAAACATTCATTACTATTGACAGCATTGGATGGGGGGAATCCACCTGGAACAGGTACTCTAAACATCACTGTCACAGTTCTTGACGCAAATGATAATCAGCCTGTATGTAGTCAGGACGTCTATTCAGTTACATTACAAGAAAATGCTAATATCGGTAGGTTTGTAGTTAGAGTGAATGCAACCGATGCAGACCATGGGTCAAATGGCGTGGTGGAATATACTCTCGGTAGAAATTTAAAGCGGAGAGTACATGATATTTTCCTATTGGATAGGATTACTGGCGCAATTAAGGTGAAAGGCCCGGTAGATTTTGAAGAAAATGAGATGTACAGTCTAAATGTACAGGCTTCTGATAAGGGCCAGCCTCCACTGACAACTGATTGCAGAGTTATTGTAAAGATACAAGACGTGAACGACAACAGACCACAAATAGAGGTTACATCACTCTCTAATACCGTGTCTGAAGATTCTAAACCTGGAACTGTTATATCTCTCATCAGTGTGACAGATCAAGACTCTGGTATTAACGGAAAAGTTATTTCCAGTATAACTGAAAACGTGCCATTTGAATTAAAACCCTCATATAAGGATAACGTGTATTCTATAGTCACAAAGGGACGTTTAGACAGAGAATTCGTGTCCCATTATGACATCACAATAACTGCCATTGACTGTGGTCAGCCTCCTCTGTCCACATTCAAAACTCTGAGCGTCCAGATATCAGATGTGAACGATAACAGTCCAGAATTCTCCCAAAACCCCCTTGAGCTGTACTTAGTGGAAAATAACGCCCCTGGTGCGTCCATATTCTCTGTAAGCGCTTATGATAAAGACTTGAATGAAAACGCTGCGATTTCATATCACATAGTTAGAGGAGAAGGGACGCAGAATGATATGGCATCTTTTCTGAATATAAATCCTGATAATGGTCATATTTCCGCGCTGAAAAGCTTTGACTTCGAAATCCTCAAAAAGTTCAAATTCCAAGTTGTAGCTACAGACTCTGGAACTCCGTTACTAAGCAACAACGTCACAGTGAACGTGTTCATTCTGGATCAGAACGACAACGCTCCAGTGATCTTGAATCCAGTCAGCGCTAACGGTTCTGCTGAAGGTGTGGAAGAGATTCCCCGCAATGTGAACGCAGGCCATTTGGTGACTAAAGTGAGAGCCTATGACGCTGATATAGGATATAACGGCTGGTTATTATTTTCACTGCAGGAAGTTACTGACCACAGTCTCTTTGCTTTGGACCGCTATACAGGACAGATAAGGACACTTCGGTCATTCACAGAGACAGACGAAGCTGAGCATAAACTGGTCATACTGGTAAAAGACAATGGGAACGTTTCACTGTCAGCAACAGCTACTGTGAATATCAAGGTTGTGGAGCCCAAAGAGGCGTTTGCAGCTTCTGATGTTAAAACTTCAGTAAAAGACGAGGAGGAGAACAGCGTTACATTTTATTTGATCATTACTTTGGGGTCAGTTTCAGCACTTTTTCTCGTCAGCATCATCTTGTTGATTGTAATGCAGTGCTCAAAACCCACAGACTATTCCTCCAAGTATTTACAAGATGTGAATTACGACGGGACACTGTGCCACAGCATCCAGTACAGATCCGGAGACAAACGGTACATGTTAGTTGGACCCAGAATGAGCATAGGTTCTACTATTGTCCCGGGCAGCAATGGAAATACTCTTGTGCTACCTGAACACAGGAGGAGAGCTTCTGGAGAGGTAAGAGCTGTTTCTAAGCACTACATTTTGAAAGCATATTGGTGGATATTTTTAAGAATTTATCGTGCGTAATGAAATGTGTGACTGATGATGAAGCAGTTGCTGTCGACCCTGGTTGTGCTGAATTCGTGCTTAATGTCTTGCTTTTGTTTTTGGGTTATATATGCATGAGTTATGATGACCTCTCTCAAATAGGTGGATAGACCAGGCCCAAACAAGACTCATTAGTGTAATTCACCTGTCAACAAACTGATTTTCTGTGCGTAATGGAGAAATGAACTCGTTCATGCGGTTGCTGTCCACTCTTGTGGTGCTGATTTACAAAGTTAATTGCTTTTCCTTGCAATCGAGGTATTTACTATATCAGTCTGTTACATATGTAGTCATCCAATCCATTTATTCCTAATCCCTTTCCATGTACTCCCCCTCAACCTTTCCTCATCCCACGCCTGTAACTATAATATTGCGCTGGTACTTTTGCTGATGCTAATACAGTAATGTACAATCATTCTAGAGCCTTGTGTACTCGTGGCAAGCAGTAGTTCGGTCCGCATGGTGTCGGTGTCACACAAGGAGAATGACTGACTGTCTGGTGTTTTGTATATTAGGCCCTGCCCCTCTCTGGGTTGTTTTGTTCCCAAATGCAGAGAGAGCTGTGCGGACATCAGAACAGAACGTGCTATGATAGTCAGATAATAATTGTATTATTTTTCTGTGCTGAAACATTGCATTCCGTTATGGATCATCATGAGTTGGTCATCTGATCATTAGGATTGTGTTTCATTGAGGATTGTGCTTACTTTTCTGTCTAACGATGGGAGATGGAAGACAAAGGCGCAGATGGGAGTACTGGTGGGTTGCTCTGCGTTTCTCTCTTCTGCTGTGTTTGGGGGAGAAGGTTTCAGCACAGATAAGGTACTCTATTCCAGAGGAGGTGAAAGAGGGATCCGTTGTTGGAAATGTTGCAAAGGATTTGGGTCTTGACGTCAGTACTTTGGTGGAGAGACGGTTTCGTATTGTTTCTGGATCTAAGGACGCTCTTTTCCACGTAAATCAGAACAATGGCGTTTTGTATGTTCATAACAAAATCGACAGAGAGGAGCTCTGTGATGGCAATATTGCATGTTTGATAAACCTGAAAATGGTTGTTGAAAACCCTTTAGAAATTCATTATGTAGGTGTAGAAATCACCGACGTCAATGATAACTCTCCTATTTTTCCTGGAAATGAGCAGTATTTGGAAATAGCGGAACATACCATGCTAGGGACGCGATTCCAAATGCAGGCTGCACGGGATCCAGATATAGCGTTAAACTCTGTCCGTTTGTATAAATTAAGTCAGAGCGATCATTTTGAAATTGAGATTAGAGACGATGAAGACAAAATACCTTTCTTAGTCTTGAAAAAAGCTTTGGATAGGGAGCTCAAAACCAAACACAGATTACTTGTTACTGCAGTTGATGGAGGTAATCCACAAAGATCAGGGACGGTCAACGTCACTATTAATGTGCTTGATTCGAATGATAACCGTCCTGTTTGTAGTCAAGACACCTATTCAGCGAGACTACGGGAAAATCCCGCACTTGGTACTGTGGTTGTTAGGGTAAATGCCACTGATCTAGATGAGGGTTCAAACGGCGAGTTGGAGTATACTTTTGGCAGAAACCTAAAGCGTAAAGTATATGATATTTTTGAACTGGATAGCCTAACTGGAGAAATTAAAGTCAAAGGTGAGGTGGACTTCGAGGACACAGAAGTTTATAAACTAGATGTACAGGCTTCAGACAAAGGACAACCTCCCTTAACTGTGGAATGCAGAGCAATTATAAAGATAATTGATGTTAATGATAACCAACCAGAAGTAGAGGTGACATCACTGTCCAATGTCGTTTCAGAAGATTCAAAACCCGGAACAGTTATTTCGCTCATTAGTGTGACAGATAAAGACTCAGGTATTAATGGTAAAGTTTTGTGTAGCATCTCCAACAATGTACCGTTTGAGTTAAAACCGTCATATGAAGATAATATGTATTCCTTAGTGACCAAACACCGTTTAGATCGAGAGCTAGTGTCTGTTTATGACATCACAATAACTGCCACTGACTGTGGTCAGCCTCCTCTGTCTACATTCAAAACTCTGAGCGTCCAGATATCAGATGTGAACGACAACAGTCCAGAATTCTCCCCAAAACATATTGAGCTGTACTTAGTGGAAAATAACGCTCCTGGTGCATCGATATTCTCTGTAAGCGCCACTGATGAAGACTTAAATGAAAATGCTGCGATTTCATATCACATAGTTAGAGGTGAAGGAACACTGAATGATATGGCTTCTTTCCTCAACATCAATTCGGATAATGGACATATTTCCGCGCTCAAAAGCTTTAATTTCGAAACCCTCAAAACGTTCCAATTCCAAGTTGTAGCTACAGACTCTGGGACTCCGCCTCTAAGCAGAAACGTCACAATAAACGTTTTCATTCTGGATCAGAACGACAACGCTCCAGTGATCTTGTATCCAGTCAGCGCTAACGGTTCTGCTGAAGGTGTGGAGGAGATTCCCCGCAATGTGAACGCAGGCCATTTGGTGACTAAAGTGAGAGCCTATGACGCTGATATAGGATATAACGGCTGGTTATTATTTTCACTGCAGGAAGTTACTGACCACAGCCTCTTTGCTTTGGACCGCTATACAGGACAGATAAGGACACTTCGGTCATTCACAGAAACAGACGAGGCTGAGCATAAACTGGACATACTGGTAAAAGACAATGGGAACGTTTCACTCTCAGCAACAGCTACTCTGATTATCAAGGTTGTGGAGCCCAAAGAGGCTTTTGCAGCTTCTGATGTTAAAAGTTCAGTAAAAGACGAGGATGAGAACAGCGTTACATTTTATTTGATCGTTACTTTGGGGTCAGTTTCAACACTTTTTCTCATCAGTATCATCGTGTTGATTGTAATGCAGTGCTCAAAACCCACAGACTATTCCTCCAAGTATTTACAAGATGTGAATTACGACGGGACACTGTGCCACAGCATCCAGTACAGATCCGGAGACAAACGGTACATGTTAGTTGGACCCAGAATGAGTATAGGTTCTACAATAGTCCCGGGCAGCAATGGGAATACTCTTGTGCTACCTGAACACAGGAGGAGAGCTTCTGGAGAGGTAAGAGCTGTTTCTAAGAATTTCAACATTTGAAATATCCTGTACGAAAGTATATTTTTGGTCATTCGATTGTATATTTGTTTCTGGTTCGTTGGAATGTCTTTAAGGTGCTTAATAGAAGTGAGGTTGTTGAAGCGGTCGCTGTTCACTTCGGTGTTGCTCGATCACCAGCTCATTTGCTGTATTTATCTTCGCTTAAGTCTACAAGTCCATCTCTCTCTCTCCTATTTTTACATGTTCTCATCCCTTCATTGCTTCTGCGTAGTTATGGCAACTGGAAAACAGACAATAACAACAAGTTCATATGGTCATGGAAAACCGAATACCGAACCACATGGTGTCGGTGTAGTACTAGGAGACTGTTTTTATAGGTCAGGCCCTGCCCTCTCTGCGCTGTTTTGTTCCACACAGACGATAGCAGTGCGAACATACGAGCAGGACTTGTTCTGCTGGACAGATAATTACTGTGTTCGTTTTTGGTGCTGAGGTATCGGTATGGATCATTTCGAGTTTGTAATCTGAGCGGTAGGATTGGATTTCTTTCGTTGAGGACCGTGTTTTGTTGTGTGTTTAACGATGGGAGACAGAGGACATAGGCGCAGATGGGAGTACTGGTGGGTTGCTCTGCGTTTCTCTCTTCTGCTGTGCTTCGGAGAGAAGGTTTCAGCACAGATAAGGTACTCTATTCCAGAGGAGGTGAAAGAGGGATCCGTTGTTGGAAATGTTGCTAAGGATTTGGGTCTCGACGTCAGTACTTTGGCGGAGAGACGGTTTCGCATTGTTTCTGGATCTAAGGACGCTCTTTTCCAGGTAAATCAGAACAATGGCGTCTTGTATGTTCATAAAAATATGGACAGAGAGGAGCTCTGTGGTGGCAATGGCGCTTGCTTGATGGACCTGAAAATCGTTGTTGAAAATCCTCTAGAAATTCACTACATCGGGGTAGAAATAACGGATGTTAATGACCACTCGCCCAGTTTTGCTGAAAAAGACGTACATTTGCAAATAGCGGAGAACACCCTCATGGGGGCACGCTTTGAACTCCAGACAGCGCGTGACTTAGACATTGAAAGCAATGCTGTCCGTGTGTACAGGTTGAGCCAGAATGATCATTTTGATTTAGAAGTGAAAGACAATGGGGAGGAGGATAAACTTCTGTTTTTAGTTTTAAGTAAGCCACTTGACAGAGAGCAAAATCGCACGCATGAATTATTGTTGACTGCAGTCGATGGAGGTAATCCACCGAAGTCAGGTTTACTTAATATAACTGTCATAGTTCTAGACACTAATGATAATCGACCTGTTTTTAATCAAGACATATATTCAGTTTCGTTAAAGGAGAACTCCCCAATTGGCACAATTGTTACCACTGTTAATGCGTCTGATGCTGATGCCGGTTTAAATGGAGCGATAGAATACTCTCTGGGAAGAGCAGTGAAACGTAAAGTGTATGACATTTTCCAGTTGGACAGCATTACTGGTGAGATTAAAGTGAAAGGTGAAGTTGACTTTGAGGAAAATGAGGTTTACCGATTAAATGTACAGGCGTCTGATAAAGGCCAGCCCCCTCTGACTGTTGACTGTAGAGTTATTATAAAGGTAGTAGATGTGAACGATAATAAACCAGAGATTGATGTAACATCCCTCTCCAATACAATAGCTGAAGATTCAAAACCAGGAACTGTTATTTCTCTAGTTAGTGTGACAGATAAAGATTCTGGGATTAATGGTAATGTCATATCTACAATAACAGACAACGTGCCATTTGAATTAAAACCTTCATTTAAGGACAATGTGTTTTCTATAGTCACAAAGGGACGTTTAGACAGAGAACTCGTGTCCCATTATGACATCACAATAACTGCCACTGACTGTGGTCAGCCTCCTCTGTCCACATTCAAAACTCTGAGCGTCCAGATATCAGATGTGAACGACAACAGTCCAGAATTCTCCCCAAAACATATTGAGCTGTACTTAGTGGAAAATAACGCTCCTGGTGCATCGATATTCTCTGTAAGCGCCACTGATAAAGACTTGAATGAAAATGCTGTGATTTCATATCACATAGTTAGAGGTGAAAGGACACAAAATGATATGGCTTCTTTTCTGAACATCAATTCTGAAACGGGACATATTTCAGCTCTAAAAAGCTTTGACTTTGAAATTCTCAAAACTTTCCAATTTCAAGTTGCAGCTACAGACTCTGGAACTCCGCCGCTAAGCAGTAACGTCACAGTCAACGTGTACATTCTGGATCAGAACGACAACGCTCCAGTGATCTTGTATCCAGTCAGCACTAACGGTTCCGCTGAAGGTGTGGAGGAGATTCCCCGCAATGTGAACGCAGGCCATTTGGTGACTAAAGTGAGAGCCTATGACGCTGATATAGGATATAACGGCTGGTTATTATTTTCACTGCAGGAAGTTACTGACCACAGTCTCTTTGCTTTGGACCGCTATACAGGACAGATAAGGACACTTCGGTCATTCACAGAGACAGACGAGGCTGAGCATAAACTGGTCATACTGGTAAAAGACAATGGGAACGTTTCACTGTCAGCAACAGCTACTGTGATTATCAAGGTTGTGGAGCCCAAAGAGGGTTTTGTAGCTTCTGATGTTAAAAGCGCAGTAAAAGACGATGAGGAGAACAGCATTACATTTTATTTGATCATTACTTTGGGGTCAGTTTCAGCACTTTTTCTCATCAGTATCATCGTGTTGATTATAATGCAGTGCTCCAAACCCACAGACTATTCCTCCAAGTATTTACAAGATACGAATAACGACGGTACATTGTGTCACAGCATCCAGTACAAATCCGGAGACAAACGGTACATGTTAGTTGGACCCAGAATGAGTATAGGTTCTACAATAGTCCCGGGCAGCAATGGGAATACTCTAGTGCTACCTGAACACAGGAGGAGAACTTCTGGAGAGGTAAGAGCTGTTTTAAGAGTTGCTCTTTCAAGCTTTCACAAGTATTATATATTGTCTGTTTTTTTTGTTCTGTCCTACCTTATATCAGTAAAGATGAGTCATTTGTTGAAATGGCTCTCATGTTTATTGGAATGTTTTGTCCGTGCGTAATGGGGAAGGTTATTTGAAAATATCCGGGGAAGAAATAGCTGTCCACTGTAGTTGTGCTGAATTCTAGTCGAGGGGTTTTACGTTGGTGAAGTCATCCACTACGGTTGCCTAAATATGTTTGTTATTTTTGCCCTATACACTTCGGTCTTAGCGAGGCAATACCATTGGTTTTTCCCATTCATCCTTTCACATTGTTTAGCTGGTACTACAAGTATAAGTGGCAGTGTTTTTACATATCTTCACATGGAATCTCTTAACAGTTAATACATCTTCACGTAGATGTGGTAACCAGAACCTAGGTACGCAGGGTGTCAGTGTAACACAAGGAGACTGACGTTGTGGTATTTTGTAGAATAGGCCTTGCCCATCCCTGGGCTGGTTTGTTCTACGCATACAGTGAGAGTGGTGCGGACATCAGAACAAGACGTGCTATGCTGAACAGAGATGATTTTGTATTGTTTTCTTGCTGAAGAATGTGTTTGAGTATGGATCATAACGAGTTGGCCGTCCGATCATAAGGATTGTACATTTGGGGATCGTGTTTGGTTGTTTTTACAATGGGAGACGGAGGACAAAGGCGCAGATGGGAGTACTGCTGGGTTGTTCTGAATTTATCTTTGCTGCTCTGCTTGGGGGAGAAGGTTTCAGCACAGATAAGGTACTCTATTCCAGAGGAGGTGAAAGAGGGATCCGTTGTTGGAAATGTTGCTAAGGATTTGGGTCTTGACGTCAGTACTTTGGTGGAGAGACGGTTTCGTATTGTTTCTGGATCTAAGGACGATCTTTTCCACGTAAATCAGAACAATGGCGTCTTGTATGTTCATAAAAATATCGACAGAGAGGTACTCTGTGATGGCAATAATGCTTGCTTGATAAACCTCAAATTCGTAGTTGAAAATCCGCTTGAAATACACTACGTCAGCGTAGAAATAACGGATATAAATGATCACTCTCCTGTATTCCCTGAAAAAGATCAGCATCTAGAAATGCCGGAAAATACATTTCCAGGTGCGCGATTCGAACTCCAGACTGCGCGAGACGTAGACGTTGGACTCAATTCTGTTCATTCGTACAAGTTAGGTCAAAATGCAAATTTTGAATTACAGTTAATTGATAGTGGGGAAGGTGACAAAATACCATTTTTAATTTTGCAGAAGCCATTGGATAGAGAGCAAAACACCAAACATGTGCTATTACTTGCAGCGCTAGACGGAGGGAATCCACCTAAGTCAGGCACCTTGAATATCACTGTTACAGTTCTTGATGTAAATGACAACCGTCCCATCTGCACTCAAGACGAATATTCAGTAACATTGCCTGAAAACGCTCTAAATGGAACTATTGTCATCAGAGTAAACGCCACAGATGCTGACGATGGCCAAAATGGAGTAGTGGAATACACACTAGGCAGAACTTTAAAGCGTAAAATACATGAAATCTTTGAATTAGATCATGTAACTGGTGAAATTCAAGTCAAAGGCCAAGTGGATTTTGAAGAAAACGAGGTTTACAGGTTAAATGTTCAGGCGTCTGATAAGGGACAACCTCCAACAAGTGTTGATTGTAGAGTTATTATTAAAATAGGAGATGCTAATGATAACCAACCAGACATAGATGTGACTTCCCTCTCGAACACGGTGTCTGAAGATTCTAAACCAGGAACTGTTATTTCTCTCATCAGTGTAACAGATAAAGATTCCGGTATTAATGGTAAAGTTATTGCTAGTATATCTGAAGAAATACCATTTGAATTAAAACCTTCATTTCAGGAGAATGTGTATTCTATCGTCACAAAGGGGCGCTTAGATCGAGAACTCGTGTCCCATTATGACATCACAATAACAGCCACTGACTGTGGTCAGCCTCCTCTGTCCACATTCAAAACTCTGAGCGTACAGATATCAGATGTGAACGATAACAGCCCAGAATTCTCCCCAAAACATATTGAGCTGTACTTAGCGGAAAATAACGTCCCTGGTGCGTCCATATTCTATGTAAGCGCTTCTGATAAAGACTTGAATGAAAATGCTGCGATTTCATATCACATAGTTAGAGAAGGGACACAGATTGATATGGCATCTTTTCTGAATATCAATTCTGACAATGGAGATATTTCCGCGCTAAAAAGCTTTGACTTTGAAACACTTAAAACATTCAATTTTCAAGTTGTAGCTACAGACTCTGGAACTCCGTCACTAAGCACTAACGTCACAGTCAACGTGTTCATTCTGGATCAGAACGACAACGCTCCAGTGATATTGTATCCAGTCAGCACTAACGGTTCCGCTGAAGGTGTGGAGGAGATTCCCCGTAATGTGAACGCAGGCCATTTGGTGACTAAAGTGAGAGCCTATGACGCTGATATAGGATATAACGGCTGGTTATTATTTTCACTGCAGGAAGTCACTGACCACAGTCTCTTTGCTTTGGACCGCTATACAGGACAGATACGGACACTTCGGTCATTCACAGAGACAGACGAGACTGAGCATAAACTGGTCATACTGGTAAAAGACAATGGGAACGTTTCACTGTCAGCAACAGCTACTGTGAATATCAAGGTTGTGGAGCCCAAAGAGGCGTTTGCAGCTTCTGATGTTAAAAGTTCAGTAAAAGACGAGGAGGAGAACAGCGTTACATTTTATTTGATCATTACTTTGGGGTCAGTTTCAACGCTTTTTATCATCAGCATCATCGTGTTGATTGTAATGCAGTGCTCCAAACCCACAGACAATTCCTCCAAGTACTTACAAGATGTGAATTACGACGGGACACTGTGCCACAGCATCCAGTACAGATCCGGAGACAATCGGTACATGTTAGTTGGACCCAGAATGAGTATAGGTTCTACTATTGTCCCGGGCAGCAATGGAAATACTCTAGTGATACCCGAACACGTGAGCAGAGCTTCTGGAGAGGTAAGAACTATAGTTTTGTAACTGCATAGCTCGTCTGTTTGTATGTTCCGAATGAATTGCATTCTATTTTGGTCTGTCTAATATGTTGCTTCGGTCGGAGTATGGATGTGGCATTAAGAACCGTACTCTAGGAGTGTTTCTCATAGGGTTAGCGCATCACTGCTTTTGTAAGTGATCGCTGTCCACGACAGTGGTGCTGAAACACTGTACAGTTCAACGTGCTGTTTGAGTTGTTGCAAATGTTGTGCACACGGTGTCGCCGCTCTTCAGTGTTAGAAACATGCATTTGGTTTATATCCCTCCCTCTCTTTGTCCTGTTGGCTCATTGCAAATCATATGAGTCTAGTGAAACGGGCACTGGCTTTCTGGAAGGGAGAATACCCACCAAATGAAAGGTTGCTTGGATATGTTTGGTGGATAATCTTGTCACCTTGATTTTTCTGGATAAACGGAATGTAAATGCTCCAAAATAACATACGTTTTCAAAATGGTAGACGGACAGAGAAGAGCGGCGCCTCTCCGGGCGATGCTGTTGTTTGTATTTTCGTTGTGCTTTTGCCGTGGAGCTTATTGTCAAATACGCTATTCTATCGCGGAGGAGTCGAAAGAAGGTACTTATGTGGGAGACGTAGCAAAGGATTTGGGGTTCAGTGTGGATAAACTGACGGAACGAAGGTTTCGGATTGTATCGGGCTCCAAGGAAGGTTTTTTGCAGATAAACCAAGACAATGGAGTGTTGTATGTGGACAGAACCATCGACAGAGAGGAGCTATGTGAGAAAAACATTGTGTGCTTGATGAACCTAAAAACCGTGGCCGAGAATCCGTTGGAAATACACTATGTTGAGGTAGAAATTACAGATATTAATGATCATTCTCCGAAATTCCCGGAAAAGGTGAAACATTTGGAAATATCCGAGAGCGTTATGCTCCAGGGGACGCGCTTTCCTCTGGACGCTGCGCGTGACCCTGATGTTGGAGCGAACAGTCTCCGTAAGTACACTCTCAGTACAAACGAGAACTTTGAGTTAGAAGTTAAAACTCGCGGCGAGGATAAAATCCCCTTTTTGATATTGAAAAAGCCGCTAGACCGAGAACAGATGTCTGAAATATTGTTAACCTTGACTGCGTATGATGGGGGTAAACCAGAAAGATCTGGCTCTGTCAATATAACCGTAAAAGTTATCGATATGAATGATAATGTTCCCGTTTTCGACCGACAGGTGTATACATTAACATTAGATGAAAATGCTCCCTTGGGTACCTCTGTTTTGAGGCTGCACGCCACGGATCTAGATGATGGCGCAAACGGACAGGTTATATACACATTTGATAACAGTCTTAAAAACAAAGCGTTCGATTATTTCGAGATAGATGCGATTACAGGGGAAATTACAATCAAGGGGTTAGTAGACTTTGAAGAGCAGAGCGTTTACGAAATTGACGTGCAGGCATCTGACAAGGGCCAAGTCACATTGACAGGTCACTGCAGTGTCGTTATCAACGTGAAAGATGTAAATGACAACGCACCTGAGATGGACGTTACGTCTCTGTCAGGTCAAGTCCCAGAGGACGCACGACCCGGTACAGCTGTAGCTCTAATCAGTGTGTCTGACATGGACAATGGTGAAAACGGCTTGGTTATATGTACACTCTCGGACAACATCCCTTTCGAATTAAAACCGTCTTTTCAGAAAAATATGTATACTTTGATTACTAAAAGTGGATTGGACAGAGAGTCGGAGCCTATGTATACAGTGACTATAACTGCTACGGATAAAGGAGACCCATCATTGTCTTCCCACAAAACTGTCACGGTCCAGATCTCAGACGTCAACGACAACAGTCCGGTCTTTTCCCAGAGTCCATATACTTTCTATGTACCAGAAAACAATGCTCCAGGCGAGTCGTTGTTTTCATTGAGTACATCAGATAGAGATCAGGATGACAACGCTCGTGTGTCTTATCACATTTGGAAAGGCGATGGTGACACTCCTATTGTATCCTACCTAAATATTAATTCTGATGGTAACATTTACGCGCTAAAAAGCTTTGACTTTGAAGCTACCAAAACATTCCAATTTCAAGTTGTAGCTACAGACTCTGGAACTCCGTCACTAAGCAGTAACGTCACAGTGAACGTGTTCATTCTCGATCAGAACGACAACGCTCCAGTGATCTTGTATCCAGTCAGCACTAACGGTTCCGCTGAAGGTGTGGAGGAGATTCCCCGCAATGTGAACGCAGGCCATTTGGTGACTAAAGTGAGAGCCTATGACGCTGATATAGGATATAACGGCTGGTTATTATTTTCACTGCAGGAAGTTACTGACCACAGTCTCTTTGCTTTGGACCGCTATACAGGACAGATAAGGATACTTCGGTCATTCACAGATACAGAAGAGACTGAGCATAAACTGGTCATACTGGTAAAAGACAACGGGAACGTTTCACTCTCAGCAACAGCTACTGTGAATATTAACGCTGTGGAGCCCAAAGAGGCGTTTGCTGCTTCTGATGTTAAAAGCGCAGTAAAATACGAGGAGGAGAACAGCATTACATTTTATTTGATCATAAGTTTGGGGTCAGTTATAATGCTTTTTCTCATCAGTATCATCGTGTTGATTGTAATGCAGTGCTCCAAAGCCACAGACTATTCCTCCAAGTATTTACAAGATGTGAATTACGACGGGACACTGTGCCACAGCATCCAGTACAGATCCGGAGACAATCGGTACATGTTAGTTGGACCCAGAATGAGTATAGGTTCTACTATAGTCCCGGGCAGCAATGGAAATACTCTAGTGTTACCCGAACACAGGAGAAGGGCTTCTGGAGAGGTAAGAAGTTAAATACGTTTCTATTTACTAATAGTTTGCTGGTGCTGTCCCTGACATTGGAATCTGCCTATAATATTATTTAATGGTGTATAAATGTGTCAGATAAAATGTTGTTTAGTTAAAGGGTAAGTATATTGGATGAAACAGGATCTCATAACATCGCTTCATCGAAGTAGCTTGCCGGCTCTTTCGCAGCCACATGCTTTCAGTGCTTATCGCTGTCCACGGCTGTGGTGTTGAAACGCCATTTTGTTCAATGGCTGTTTGTCTGGGGAAGTTTTGCCAACATGTGATTGTGGTATACATGCACCTCAAGTAGCTATCCTCTTTATTTAAACAAATATTTCTCAATCTTTATTCCTGTCGGGATGGGACACTTGTTGAATACGTCAGTAAACGGTGTCCCTGGCTATGCATCATGGTACGCAGATCCCAGGTAACCGTATCCTTACTTTCTTAATCCACACAACTTCTTGAGTAAGATTTTCTGTTCGATATTTACTGTGACAAAATACTACTAATACATTTAAACTATAGTGTAATGTGAGGTATAATCACATGGTGTCAGTACACAACTAGAATAATACTCCGGGTAGACATCCTCTCGTCACACTTTTGAGTCCGCCCCCTTGTTGGTTTCGTATCTTATTCAGTCGCTGGAGGAGCACAGTCGTGATCTTAATGAGAAGAATAAAACCTCAAGTTTGCATTCTGAAAACACTATTGGATAATGAGCTTTGGACATATTTGTTTATGTATTGGATAGACAACTGTCACCAGTGAAGGAATAGTGGAAGTGCTGTGGATTATTGTTATTGATCTTGAAAACATGGAACAAAGAGGATGCGGGGCATGGCTGGGGGGACGGCAGTGGGTCGTCTTATTAGTTGCTTTGATTTTCTTTTGGAGCGGGGCTTCAGCTCAGATAAAATACTCCATCTCTGAAGAGCTTAAGGAAGGAACTGTCGTGGGGAATATAGCTAAGGATTTGGGAATAGATCTGAGTACCTTGACTGAAAGGGGATTTCGAATAGTTTCTGGCTCCACCGAGCCCCTTTTCCAGGTAAACAGGCATGACGGCATCTTGTATGTGAATCGAAAAATAGACCGAGAGGAGGTGTGCGAACGGAGCAGCGTGTGTTTAATAAACCTGAAAACCGTTCTAGAGAACCCGCTGGAGATCCATTATGTCGCTGTAGAGGTGTTAGATGTTAACGACCATTCTCCCAGCTTTCCAGAGAAAGAGAAACGTTTAGAGATTTCAGAATCTGCATTACCGGGAGCGCGATTTCAGCTCCCAGCTGCGCGCGACTGGGATGGTGGCCAATTCTCTGTCCAACAATATAAATTCAGCCACAGTGAACATTTCCGTGTTGAGGTCAGAGACCGAGGTAAAGATGGTAAGATGCCGTTTTTGATTTTACAAAAGCAACTAGATAGAGAAGCCGTAAGAAGCCATAAATTACTCCTCACTGCCATTGATGGTGGAAATCCCCCGAGATCTGGAACAATTGAAATAATTGTAGATGTATTGGATGTTAATGACAACACACCTCTATTCACTAAAGATGTGTACTCTGTCATGTTGAATGAAAACTCTCCCTTAGGCACAACAGTTATTCAGGTGAACGCCACTGATTTAGATGACGGTGTCAACGGACATGTAATATACTTATTCGGTAATGACGTGAACAGCAACATACAGAATATTTTTGATTTAGATGCCAAAACGGGTCAAATAACGGTTCGAGGGCAAATCGATTTTGAGATACAAGATAGCTATGAGATCGACATACAAGCTTCCGATCAAGGAGCTGCTCCACTAACAACAGACAAAAGTGTGATCATAAAGATAGTTGACGTTAACGACAATGAACCCGTGATAGAGGTGACGTCCTTTTCCAGCGCCATTCCCGAGGATTGTAAACCCGGAACTACTGTCGCATTAATCAGTGTTAATGATATGGACTCTGGTCTCAATGGGAAAGTGATCTGCTCTATAAATGACGAGGACGTCCCTTTTAAACTAATGCCGTCTTTACAGGATAACATATATTCTGTCGTCACCAAGTCACAGCTGGATAGAGAGAAACAGGCTCATTATGACGTTATAATTTTAGCTAAAGACTCAGGCCAGCCTTTCTTGTCATCTGTAACGACTATCAGCGTTGTTGTATCAGATGTGAATGATAACAGTCCAGAGTTTTCACTGAGCCCCTATACTTTCTATGTCCTTGAGAATAACGACCCAGGAGGCTCAGTATTTTCAGTGAGTGCCTCAGATCGCGACATAAATGAAAACGCACTGATTTCATATCATATTCCAAGAGGCATCGATGATGAGAACAAATGGGCATATTTTCTTAATATTAATTCTGAAAATGGGAACATATTGGCGCTAAAAAGCTTTGACTTTGAAACTTTAAAAACATTCAATTTTCAAGTTGTAGCTACAGACTCTGGAACTCCGTCACAACGCAACAACGTCACAATAAACGTGTTCATTCTGGATCAGAACGACAACGTTCCAGTGATATTGTATCCAGTCAGCGGTAACAGTTCCGCTGAAGGTGTGGAGGAGATTCCCCGCAATGTGAACGCAGGCCATTTGGTGACTAAAGTGAGAGCCTATGACGCTGATATAGGATATAACGGATGGTTATTATTTTCGCTGCAGGAAGTTACTGACCACAGTCTCTTTGCTTTGGACCGCTATACAGGACAGATAAGGACACTTCGGTCATTCACAGATACAGACGAGGCTGAACATAAACTGGTCATACTGGTAAAAGACAATGGGAACGTTTCACTGTCAGCAACAGCTACTGTGATTATCAAGGTTGTGGAGCCCAAAGAGGCTTTTGCAGCTTCTGATGTTAAAAGTTCAGTAAAAGACGAGGAGGAGAACAGCGTTACATTTTATTTGATCATTACTTTGGGGTCAGTTTCAGCACTTTTTCTCATCAGTATCATCGTGTTGATTGTAATGCAGTGCTCCAAACCCACAGACTACTCCTCCAAGTATTTACAAGATGTGAATTACGACGGGACACTGTGCCACAGCATTCAGTACAGATCCGGAGACAGACGGTACATGTTAGTTGGACCCAGAATGAGTATAGGTTCTACTATTGTCCCGGGAAGCAATGGAAACACTCTAGTTCTTCCCGAACACATGATGAGAGCTTCTGGAGAGGTGAGGAGATTACCAAGTTATTATTCAAGTTACACATCGTGTATGGTCCTCATAAACTATGTAGCCTGTACTGTACAGTGCATACCTTCATTGTCTCAATACAAGCATATGAACGTGGGTATTTTGGAACTTGCTTTGCTATTTAGGGGTTTGTTCAGGTGTATTCGTTTTCGTTCTGTTATCCACGACAGTTTGAAGGGAATTGTATTGCATTCGTTTTTTGTCGTTCTCTACGTGTCCTTTTAATACCACCAATTTGTTACAGAATATGATGTGTGGGGCATCCTAAATCAATTAAAGTGTGATCTCAAAGTTGCATCGCCTTAGAGTTGTGTGTTTCTGCAATGCAGAGTAATGCACTCGTGATGTGTCGCTGTCCATTTGCGTGGTGCAGAAACGCTGTTGCATTGCGGCTCTTCAAAAGAAAATATAACATTGAATCTATGCAATGTGCTTTATTTTTACATTTTTGTAATTCTCTATCAGTTGCTGGTAGATACTACGAGCCTCTATTAGCCTCTATTCACAAACCCCATACACACAATTTAAATGAATGATTGTTTGTCTCTGTATGTTTGTGCCTAAACTGTTACGGGTGCTGGAATAGCCAATGTGCTGTGCACCACCACCATATAATGTGTGGTAGAATCGCACGGTGTCAGTGCTTTAACTAGAATTATACTCTTGAAAGAAATCTCCACGTCACACCTTTGATTCCCCCGCTTGGTTGGTTTGTAATTTCGCATCTAGCAGACAAAGGTCGCGAGCTATGAGGAGAGATTTAGAACACAATTGAATGCAGCTAAAATGTTGTTGTTTTTTTAGAATAATGAGCAGTGATCATATTTTGGAATGTAATGGGTAAGAGTCGTTGATAATACGTAGAGGCGTACTGTGGATTTTTTGTTGGATTAAAGATTATACTACTGTCCCGGGCAGCAATGGGAACCCTCTAGTGCTGCGCGAACGCATTAGCAGAGCTTCTGGAGAGGTAAGAACTATACGTTTTGTAACTGCATAGCACTTGCATAGTTTATTGTCCTGTTCGGTTTGTAAATTCCGTCTGAACTGCATTTTATTTGAGAAGGTCTAATATGTTCTTTCGGGCGGAGTATGGTTGTGGCACTAACAACCCTACTCCTCTCACAGGTGGCATTAACAACCGAGGTAAAGTTGGTTTTATATTCACACATTCGGACATTCAACAGTTATTCAACAAACATTCATCAGACATTCAACAGACATTCGCCAAAAGCCATTTAAAATGGTAAAAATCAATAACTAATTCATTGATTGTCACAGAAACATACATGTCTAGCATTTACATCCTTTGTTTTTAATCAAATATTCCATTTTGATTTGATGGAGATACATCAAATCTAAAATGTGCCATTAAAAGCGGTATAAATCAATAACTAATTCACTGTTTGTCACAGAGACATTAAACTAGGTATGATGTATTATATAAATGTCTAGCATACTTTTACAACCTTTGTTTTGAGTAAGAATTTGGATGAGTATCACCAGTTATGTGTGCTTCTATCAGGGTTGTGGTCAAATGCATATCATTTAAAGTCAATTTAGCAATTGTACAAAAATCCAATTCAATTTGATAATGTTTCTAATTGCAAAAGCATGTAACAGAATTTGGGTATTCAAGAACTGTAATTTACATGTAAATTAACATAACACTGTTTTATATTTTTAATACTGCAGATAGAATGCTCTGTGGGCCAGAGATGGTACCAATCAGCTTGTCTGGGGATGACAAAGAAGGACTTGAACAAAGCCAAAATAGAAAATGATTGGAAGGGGCCTCTTTGCTGTTAAATAAGAGAGGTATAAATAAATGACTGTTGTGCCTTTAAAATGTGGAACTGTTGCACTAAAAATGCAAACATTGATTTGGCATACACTTTAAGATTATAAACATGGTCTAACTCCATAGAACAAATTGCACTTCAAATGAACATTTCTTTTGAAGTTATTGCAAATAAATGCATATTTTTACTTTTTTCTGTGACAATCACTCAATTAGTTGTTGATTTCTTCATCTTTAAATGCAATATTTGAGATTTTATGCATTTCTATCAAGTCAAAACTGAGATTTCTGCTCAATACAAAGGTTGCACAAGTCTTCTAGATATTTATAGAATAAATCATACATAGTTTGATGTTTCTGTCATAATCAGCGAAACCGTTTTGATTTATACAGCTTTAAACGGCATCTTATAGATTATATTTATTTATATAAAATCAAAACTGGAATTTTTCCTGAAAAAAACGATTGTAAAAGTATGCTAGAGATTTATAGAATAAATCATATCTAGTTTGATGTTTCTGTGTCAAACAGTGAATTAGTTATTGATTTTACATTTTTAAATGGCTTTTCACGAATGTCTGATGAATGTCTGTTGAACGTCTGTTGAACGTCCGAATGTGTGAATATTAAACCAACTTTACCTTAGTGCATTAACAACCCTATTCCTCTCATAGGGTATCTCATTGAAATCAGCGGCTCATCACTGATCTTGTAAGTGATCGCTGTCCATAACAGTGGTGCTGAAACACCATACAGCTCAAAGTGCTGTTTGACATGTCACATGTTTATGTTTTAGTTTGAGTACTTGCGCGTGGTGATGTTGCGCGCATGGTGTCGCTGCTCTTCAGTGTTAGAAACACGTACTTTGTTTAAATCCCTCCCTCTCTTTGTCGTGTTGGCACATTTAAAATCACATGAGTCTAGTGAAACGGGCACTGGCTTTCTGGAAGGGAGAATACCCGCCACATGAAAGGTTGCTTGGATATGTTTTGTGGATAACCTTGTCATCTTGATTTTTTTTCTGGATAAAGCGGACTATAATGGTTCCAGAATAGCAGGACTTGTCAAAATGGTAGACGGACAGAGAAGAACGGCGCCTCTCCGGGCGATGCTGTTGTTTGTATTTTCGTTGTGCTTTTGCCGTGGAGCTTATTGTCAAATACGCTATTCTATCGCGGAGGAGTCGAAAGAAGGTACTTATGTGGGAGACGTAGCAAAGGATTTGGGGTTCAGTGTGGATAAACTGACGGAACGAAGGTTTCGGATTGTATCGGGCTCTAAGGAAGGTTTTTTGCAGATAAACCAAGACAATGGAGTGTTGTATGTGGACAGAAACATTGACAGGGAGGAGCTGTGTGAGAAAAGCATTGTGTGTTTACTCAATCTAAAAACCATAGCAGAAAATCCAATGGAAATACATTATGTTGAGGTAGAAATTACAGACATAAATGATCATTCTCCTAATTTCCCAGAAAAGGTAAAGCTCTTGGAAATAGCAGAGAATCTTGTATCGCAGGGAACGCGCTTTCCTCTGGACGCTGCGCGTGACCCTGATGTTGGAGTGAATAGTCTCCGCAAGTACACTCTCAGTCCTAACGATCACTTCGACTTAGATGTTAAAACTCGTGGAGAGGATAAAATCCCTTTCTTGATTTTGAAAAAGCCGCTAGACCGAGAGCAGAAGCTTGAAATTATGTTAGTTTTGACTGCGTTTGATGGAGGTAAGCCAGTGAGATCTGGCACAGTTAATATTACAATAACTGTTATTGACGTCAATGACAATGCACCAGTCTTTGAACGACAGGTGTATACGGTAACTTTAGATGAAAATACTCCCTTAGGTACCTCTGTTTTGAGGCTGCACGCCACGGATCTAGATGATGGCGCAAACGGACAGGTTATATACACATTTGATAACAGTCTTAAAAACAAAGCGTTCGATTTATTCGAGATAGATGCGGTTACAGGGGAAATTACAATCAAGGGGTTAGTAGACTTTGAAGAGCAGAGCATTTACGAAATTGACGTGCAGGCATCTGACAAGGGCCAAGTCACATTGACAGGTCACTGCAGTGTCGTTATCAACGTGAAAGATGTAAATGACAACGCACCTGAGATGGACGTTACGTCTCTGTCAGGTCAAGTCCCAGAGGACGCACGACCCGGTACAGCTGTAGCTCTAATCAGTGTGTCTGACATGGACTCTGGTGAAAACGGCTTGGTTATATGTACACTCTCGGACAACATCCCTTTCGAATTAAAACCGTCTTTTCAGAAAAATATGTATACTTTGATTACTAAAAGTGGATTGGACAGAGAGTCGGAGCCTATGTATACAGTGACTATAACTGCTACGGATAAAGGAGACCCATCATTGTCTTCCCACAAAACTGTCACGGTCCAGATCTCAGACGTCAACGACAACAGTCCGGTCTTTTCCCAGAGTCCATATACTTTCTATGTACCAGAAAACAATGCTCCAGGTGAGTCGTTGTTTTCATTGAGTACATCAGATAGAGATCAGGATGACAACGCTCGTGTGTCTTATCACATTTGGAAAGGCGATGGTGACACTCCTATTGTATCCTACCTAAATATTAATTCTGATGGTAACATTTACGCGCTAAAAAGCTTTGACTTTGAAGCTACCAAAACATTCCATTTCCAAGTTTTAGCTACAGACTCTGGAACTCCGTCACTAAGCAGTAACGTCACAGTGAACGTGTTTATTCTGGATCAGAACGACAACGCTCCATTGATCTTGTATCCAGTCAGCACTAACGGTTCTGCTGAAGGTGTGGAGGAGATTCCCCGCAATGTGAACGCAGGCCATTTGGTGACTAAAGTGAGAGCCTATGACGCTGATATCGGATATAACGGCTGGTTATTATTTTCACTGCAGGAAGTTACTGACCACAGTCTCTTTGCTTTGGACCGCTATACAGGACAGATAAGGACACTTCGGTCATTCACAGAGACAGACGAGGCTGATCATAAACTGGTCATTCTTGTAAAAGACAATGGGAACGTTTCACTGTCAGCAACAGCTACTGTGATTATCAACGTTGTGGAGCCCAAAGAGGCGTTTGCAGCTTCTGATGTTAAAAGTTCAGTAAAATACAAAGAGGAGAATAGCGTTACATTTTATTTGATCATTACTTTGGGGTCAGTTTCAACACTTTTTCTCATCAGTATCATCGTGTTGATTGTAATGCAGTGCTCCAAAACCACAGACTATTCCTCCAAGTATTTACAAGATGTGAATAACGACGGTACATTGTGCCACAGCATTCAGTACAGATCCGGAGACAAACAGTACATGTTAGTTGGACCCAGAATGAGTATAGGTTCTACTATAGTCCCGGGCAGCAATGGGAATACTCTTGTGTTACCCGAACACAGAAGAAGGGCTTCTGGAGAGGTAAGAAGTTACATATTTTTCTAAATACTAACCGTTTGCATATATTTTGCTTGAGCTTGGAATCTGCCTATATAATTATTTTATAGTGTATACATCTGTCAAAAATGATAAAAGGGTTAGCCTATTGGATGAAACATGATCTCATAAAATCGCTAATCGAAGTAGCTTTCCAGCTCATTCTCAGCCACACGCTTGCAGTACTTGTCGCTGTCCGCGGCTGTGGTGCTGAACGGCTATTTATTACAATGCGCTGTTTGTCTGGTGAATATTTGCCAACATGTGATGGTGGTGTACATGCACGTCAAGTAGCTATCCTCTTTATTCATACAAATATTGCTCAATCTTTATTCCTGTCTGGGTGGGACACTTGTTGAATACGTCAGTAAACGGTGTCCCTGGCTATGCATCATGGTACGCAGATCCCAGGTAACCGTATCCTTACTTTCTTAATCCACACAACTTCTTGAGTAAGATTTTCTGTTCGATATTTACTGTGACAAAACACTATTAATACATTTAAACTATAGTGTAATGTGAGGTATAATCACATGGTGTCAGTACACAACTAGAATACCGCTCCGGGTAGACATCCTCTCGTCATACTTTTGAGTCCGCCCCCTTGTTGGTTACGTATCTTATTCAGTCGCTGGATGAACACAGTCATGAGCTTCGTGGGGAGAATAAGATTTCAATTATATATTCTGAAAACACTATTGGATAATGAGCTTTTGTCATGTTTGTTTATATAATGAATAGCCAATTGTCACCAGTGAAGGAATAGTGGAAGTGCTGTGGATTATTGTTATTTATCTTGAAAACATGGAACAAAGAGGATGCGGGGCATGGCTGGAGGGACGGCAATGGGTTGTGTTCATGGTTGCTTTGGTTCTCTTTTGGAGCGGGGCTTCAGCTCAGATAAGATACTCCATCTCTGAAGAGCTTAAGGAAGGCACTGTCGTAGGGGATATAGTTAAGGATTTGGGAATTGATCTGAGCGCCTTGAAAGATAGGGGATTTCGAATCGTGTCTGGCTCGACCGAGTCCCTTTTCCAGGTAAACCAGAATGACGGCATATTGTATGTGAACCGAAAAATAGACAGAGAGGAGGTGTGCGAACGCAGCAATGTGTGTTTAATCAATCTGAAAACCGTTCTAGAGAACCCGCTGGAGATTCATTATGTCGCGGTGGAGGTGTTAGATGTCAACGACCATTCTCCCAGCTTTCCAGAGAAAGAGAAACGGTTAGAGATGTCAGAATCTGCGTTGCAGGGGACGCGATTTCAGCTGCACGCTGCAGACGACCCAGACAGTGGCCAATATTCAGTTCAACAATATAAACTCAGTCAGAATGATCATTTCCGTTTGGAAGTTAAAGATAGAGGTGATGACCGCAAAACACCTATTTTGGTTTTACAAAAAACACTGGATAGGGAGGCTTTAAAAAGCCATAAGCTAATTCTCACAGCCCTTGACGGTGGGAAACCTCCTAGGTCTGGAGAAATTAGAATAACTGTAGACGTATCAGATGTTAACGATAACGCCCCAGTCTTTACAAAGGAGCTATACTCAGTATTGCTGAATGAAAACGCTCCTTTAGGCACCACCGTGATACAGGTTAATGCCACTGATTTGGACGAGGGTTCTAATGGTGAAGTGACCTATTATTTTGCCAATGACGTGCAAGGGAAGGTGCGGAAACGTTTCGATTTAGACCCGAAAACTGGTGAAATAATTGTAACAGGAGATATAGATTATGAAGAAAATAAAATATATGAAATTGATATTCAGGCATCAGACAAGGGGACAGCTGCATTGACAACTGAAAAAAGTGTTATAATCAAAATAGTTGACGTTAATGACAATGCACCTGAGATAGAGGTGACATCATTTGCTAACGCAATCCCCGAGAATTCTAGACCCGGAACTACTGTAGCACTAATCAATGTTAATGACTTGGACTCTGGTCTCAATGGCAAAGTTCTGTCTTCTATAAGTGAGGGCGTCCCGTTCACTCTAACGCCGTCATTACAGGACAACATGTACTCTGTAGTCACCAAGTCACCACTAGATAGGGAGAAACAGTCTGAATATGATCTAACAATAGTAGCCAAAGACGCAGGGGAACCGTCCTTGTCATCTATAAAGACTATCCGCGTTGTTGTATCAGATGTGAATGATAACAGTCCAGAGTTTTCACTGAGTCCCTACACTTTCTATGTCACGGAGAATAACGACCCAGGAGGCTCAGTATTTTCAGTGACTGCCTCAGATCGTGACATAAATGAAAACGCTCTTATTTCATATCATATTATCAGAGACGGTGGCGAAATTAACAAATTGGTATCTTTTCTAAACATAAATCCTGAAAATGGGAATATACTGGCGTTAAAAAGCTTTGACTTTGAAACTTTAAAAACATTTCAATTCCAAGTTGTAGCTACAGACTCTGGAACTCCGTCACAATGCAGCAACGTCACAGTCAACGTGTTCATTCTGGATCAGAACGACAACGCTCCAGTGATCTTGTATCCAGTCAGCCCTAACGGTTCTGCTGAAGGTGTGGAGGAGATTCCCCGCAATGTGAACGCAGGCCATTTGGTGACTAAAGTGAGAGCCTATGACGCTGATATAGGATATAACGGATGGTTATTATTTTCACTGCAGGAAGTTACTGACCACAGCCTCTTTGCTTTGGACCGCTATACAGGACAGATACGGACACTTCGGTCATTCACAGAGACAGACGAGACTGAGCATAAACTGGTCATACTGGTAAAAGACAACGGGAACGTTTCACTGTCAGCAACAGCTACTGTGATTATCAACGTTGTGGAGCCCAAAGAGGCGTTTGCAGCTTCTGATGTTAAAAGTTCAGTAAAATACGAAGAGGAGAACAGCGTTACATTTTATTTGATCATTACTTTGGGGTCAGTTTCAACACTTTTTCTCATCAGCATCATCGTGTTGATTGTAATGCAGTGCTCCAAACCCACAGACTATTCCTCCAAGTATTTACAAGATGTGAATAACGACGGGACACTGTGCCACAGCATTCAGTACAGATCCGGAGACAAACGGTACATGTTAGTTGGACCCAGAATGAGCATAGGTTCTACAATAGTCCCGGGCAGCAATGGGAATACTCTAGTGCTACCTGAACACAGGAGGAGAGCTTCTGGAGAGGTAAGAAGTTAAATACGATTCTAAATATTAACCGTTTGCTGGTGCTCTCCCTGAGCTTGGAAATTGTATATGTTATTATTTCATAGTGTATATATGTGTCAAATGACTCATTGTGGTCACTAAAGAGCCCATGGCTCTTATCGTAAGAGTACTAACCCCGGTGTGGCGGCTAAATTTCCAATATGGCCTTTATTGTTATGGTGAGTGAATGAGGACCCAAAAGCGAACTAACTTAAACAGAGCTTCTTTAATAACCAAACATAGGTAGGCTCAGATAGACCGGCAGATTCCGACAGGACAGGACAAGGTTACAGCAAACCTGACGATAGTCTGGCTCAGGCATGAAACACAACAAACAAGAATCCGACAAGGACAGGAACAGAAACAGAGAGAGATATAGGGACCTAATCAGAGGGAAAAAGGGAACAGGTGGGAAACGGGGTGAATGGGTAGTTAGAGGAGACAAGGAACAGCTGGGGGAAAGCGGGGGAGAAAAGGTAACCTAACAACGACCAGCAGAGGGAGACAGGGTGAAGGGAAAGGACAGAGACAAGACACAACATGACAGTACATGACATTTATTCCGTAATGGTCACCTAATCATCCCCAGCTTCCAATTGGCTTATTCATCCCCCCTCCTCTCCCCTGTAACTATTCCCCAGGCCGTTGCTGCCAATGAGAATGTGTTCTCAGTCAACTTACCTGGTAAAATAAACATATATATATTTTTTTTATGGCAACATGATATCACAAGAACACGTCATCCTGGAACGTTTTTTAATAAAAAGGTAAATGTTTTTCTCAATACGTTGCAGTCAATGTAAAATATGAGGTTCACAGGATTGATGTTTATCTCATTACATCTCAACTGCAAGATCATTGTGTACAATTGAGGTAAAAAAAATGCTTTTGATTCGATTGACTTGAAATTTCATATGTTGGGTCATGACAGTCCCCCGGTCACAAATATGTACAATTTGGGAAGATCAAACCCCTTTTAACCCTTCATAACCTTCACGCCGAATTAAGTCACTTTCTTATGTCTTATTGACATACTGTCAGAAGGTGAGTGTAGCTGGTGCATGAAGTCAGGCGCAGGAGAGCAAAATGAGTGAGCAACGTACTTTACTCAATAAAACAAAGGCACAAGGTAAACAAATACACTTGACCAATAACCAACGGTAAATATTACGCACGGGTGAACACAGCACCCGTCTAAAAAACAGCCATCATGAACCGAACTGAACATCGAAATAATCAGGCACAACAAACATGGGGGAAACAGAGGGTTAAATACATGAACATGTAATTGGATAATGAAAACCAGGTGTGTAGAAAATGAAGACAAAACCAATGGAAAATGAAAGATGGTTCAACGATGGCTAGATGACCGGTGACGTCGAAATGAATTAATTAAATTGGTTGAGGCTTATCTTTTCCCATTGACTGCTATGTGTTGACATAAACGTCAAGCCTGTGACACTCATCTTTTCCCATTGACTGCAATGTATTAGCATAAATGTCAACTGTGGCATCTTTTTCTATTGAATGTCAACCCTGTGAGACTCATCTTTTCCCATTGACTGCAATGAATTGAGAAACACATAAACCCTGGACACTCGTCTTTTCCAACTGACGGCAATATACAGAGAAAAACATAAATCCTGGGACACTCATCTTTTCCAATTGACGGAAATGTACTCAGAAAAATGTCAACCTTGTGACACATCTTTTCCCATTGACTGCAATGTACTGAGACACTCATCTTTTCCTATTGACTGCAATGTACTGAGAAAAACATCAACCCTGGGACACTCATATTTTCCCATTGACTGCAATGTACTGAGAAAAACATCAACCCTGGGACACTCATCTTTTCCCATTGACTGCAATGTACTGAGAAAAACATAAACCCTGGGACACTCATATTTTCCCATTGACTGCAATGTACTGAGAAAAACATAAACCCTGGGACATTCATCTTTTCCCATTGACTGCAATGTATTGAGAACAACTTCATCTGCCCTGACAGTTGACCTTTTTGTAAAAACGTGCCAGGATGATGTTTTCAGGCTGATAGTGGCCTGCAAATGTTATGTTGTCGATTAAGAGGGTTGTCCTAGAGCCCTATATAGAGAGAGTTAGGCCAATACGATTGAACGTTCCGAGAGCGCCACTTTCTCCTCCATAGATGCGGCAAAGGAGTCTATGGAATGCAGACCTTTCCATTGACGAGATTGGCACACATTCAACAAATCTTATCTAACAAAGTAGATATTCCTCAAATCCATCATGATTGATGTGTTGTAACAGGCCCACAATGTGGTTACTTAAGTCTGATATGGACATATTTGGCTGTTTTCACTGCACAACATTTATAAGTTGTCCCTTTTCAGGTTTAGAAGAAGTGACTGCTAAATGCTAACTACTGTTTGTATAAGTTGGTGACCATGGCAATTCCCCAAACGTTTCCATTATAACAACACAGGACGAGACACAAATGCAGACGCAGGAGAAAGATGGTTAGAGTCTCTGATATTTATTAATAGACAAGGGGCCGGCAAGAGGCAGGTCGAGGACAGGCAGAAGTTTGTAAACTAGGTCAGAGTCAGATGGGTACAGGACGGCAGGCAAGCTCAAGGGCAGGGCAGGCAGAAAAGGTCGGAACCGGGAGGACAAGAAAACGGGGACTAGAAAAACAGGAGTACGGAAAAACATGCAGGTAGGCTTGACGAGGCAAGACCAACTGGCACCAGACAAACAGAAACCACTGGTATAAAAAGACAGACGATAATGGTGGGAGGTGGAGACAAGCACAAGACAGGTGAAACAGATCAGGGTGTGACATCCGTGGCAATTCCATTGTTTTGGTCGAGTTCAATTGACCTCTTTACAACATCGATTAACGTTGCTAAGTGATAATTGACACTTCCGCGCTGTGCTTTTTATTTCTGATAGTTTTCAAAACCTATGGAGATGTCTACTGAAAGCAGATACGCAATTTGTTGACACTATAACAGTAAAAACTTGGATACACATTATCCCAAATGCTAATTAAAAAAAAATCTGTTAAATTCGCTGCATTGTTTTGCTTGTTTACAGCGGGTCATTGTTACATCACCAACATTTTAAGAATAAAGTTCTGTATGGGCGCTAATATGGAGGCCGTTCTAGCATATGTGGGAACTCCTTCAAGACTGTTTTAAAAGCATTCCAGGTGAAGCTGATTGAGAGAATGCCAAGAGTGTGCAAAGCTGTCATCAAGGCAGAGGGTGACTACTTTGAAGAATCTAAAATGTAAAATATATTTTGATTTGTTTAACACTTTTTTGGTTACTACATGATTCCATTTATGTTATTTAATCGTTTTGATGTCTTCACTATTGTTCTACAATGTAGAAAATAGTCTAAATAAATAAAAACCCTTGAATGAGTAGGTGTTTTGACCAGTAGTGTTTATGGTTGTGGGTTAGCATATTAGATGAAACATGATTTCACAACATCACTCATGAAAGTTGCTAGCCGGCTCATTTGCAGCAATAGCTTAACCCTCCTGTTGTGTTCGTTTCATGTTAATTAATTCTGTGTACCCGGGCCAAAATGACCGCCCCATTATTGATGATTACAAATCCATAATAATACATATACTATTACCTAATGTTGTGTTCGATCTTTTTATAAATTTAAGTTCTTGTGAACATTACAAGGTTTGAACTTCTTTTTGCGATTCATGGCCTGTAGGCCTCTTTGACCTGAGTTCATACAACTCATTTTTTAGTAAAAAAAAAATCATAATGTATGGATTATTTTGACTAACAAATACTCAGATGAAACATATTGTACTATTTATCACAGACTGCTTCGTGTCAAAGTTTAACAAGGTCTCTCTCCTCCTCACCAGTGTCATTATCAAGGATATGATCAAGAGCCTCACATACAGTATATCGTTTGGTCATTGTGCTGCCACAGAATTAATTGTGAGCAAGGCCTCAAAAAATCTTTATATACCAGAACTGCGAGAAAAGTTCTATATATTATTGAAACAATGTTGCGATTGTTTGTGAGAATGCCAACAGGTGTGGTTCCCGTGGGGGAAAGATTCTATTGGGGAAAGGCTCCCGTGGGGGTTGCCATGGAAGACAAGAAGGGGAGTGAGGTGTGTGTGTGTGTGTGTGTGTGTGTGTGTGTGTGTGTGTGTGTGTGTGTGTGTGTGTGTGTGTGTGTGTGTGTGTGTGTGTGTGTGTGTGTGTGTGTGTGTGTGTGTGTGTGTGCTCAAACACACATGCATGTGGGGGTCTGGGAGAGGAAGTGTGTCCATCTGATGAATGGGCATGTGCCTGAACTCAATTTTATACACTAATTGTAGTCTCACCCATTACATTCTAATGTAATTTTTCCCGGGAACACCACAGGTTTACAAAAGTTAAAGAAAACACCCAAAATGTTATAAAAATCATCCAAAATGTATTTTGTGTGTTCAGATGCCCTGTGTGGACAAAGTCATGGAACCTTATGACAATCGTATTAAATGAACTACATTTTTCAGAGAGAGAACGTGTAAATCGGTCCAAACCACTGGTCATAGTCAACTACAATAGTGCTGAAATGCTGTTGATTTCAACGCGATGTGTGTCTGGTGAAGGTCTGCCAAAAAGTGATGACATATACACCTACATGCATGTCAAGTAGATATGCTCTTCATTTCTATAAATATATCTCAATATTTACTTCAGTCGGGGTGGGACGCTTGTTACACACTCCAGTAAATGGTGTCCCAGGCTATGCATCATGGTTTGTCGACCTCTGCATTCCGACTTTCTTAGTCCACACAACTTTTTCAGTAAGGTTTTATGCGATTTGTATTTTTACTATATACCATGAATAAGCTTGAACGAAAGTGCACTCTGAGATAGAATCGCATGGTGTCAGTACACAACTAGAATAACGCTCCGGGTAGACATACTTTTGAGGCCGCCCCCTTGTTCGTTTCGTATCTTATTCAGTCGCTGGATGAACACAGTCGTGAGCTTCGTAGGGAGAATAAGATTTCAATTATATATTCTGAAAACACTCTTGATAACGAGCTTTGGTCCTATCCGAATATAATAATCCGGATAGACAACTGTCACCATGAAGGAATAGTGGAAGTGCTGTTGATTATTGTTATTTATCTTGAAAACATGGAACAAAGAGGATGCGGGGCATGGCTGGAGGGACGGCAATGGGTTGTGTTCATGGTTGCTTTGGTTCTCTTTTGGAGCGGAGGTTTTGCACAGATAAGATACTCCATCTCTGAAGAGCTTAAGGAAGGAACTGTCGTTGGGAATATAGCTAAGGATTTGGGTATAGAGCTAAGCACATTGAAGGAAAGGGGATTTCGAATCGTGTCTGGTTCGACCGAGCCCCTTTTCCAGGTAAACCAGAATGATGGCATCTTGTATGTGAACCGAAAAATAGACAGAGAGGAGGTGTGCGAACGGAGCAGCGTGTGTTTAATCAACCTGAAAACCGTTCTAGAGAACCCGCTGGAGATCCATTATGTTGCTGTGGAGGTGTTAGATGTTAACGACCATTCTCCCATCTTTCCCGAGAAAGAGAAACGGTTAGATATTTCAGAATCTGCGGTACCTGGGGCTCGATTTCAGCTTAATGCTGCTCATGATCGAGATGGAGGCATTTATTCTATTCAGCAGTATAAACTCAGCCCCAATGATCATTTTCGTTTGGAAGTTAAAGATCGAGGTGTGGACCGCAAAACCCCTACTTTGATTTTACAGAAGGCGTTAGATAGAGAGGCAATACGGAGCCATAGATTATTGCTCACGGCTATTGATGGAGGTAAACCTCCTAGATCTGGAGACATTAGAATAACTGTAGATGTATTAGACGTAAACGATAACACCCCTATCTTTACTAAGGAGGTATACTCTGTAACGCTGAATGAAAATGCCCCTTTAGGCACAACAGTCATACAGATGAACGCGACTGATTTGGACGAAGGTTCAAATGGCGAAATAATGTATTCTTTCGCCAACGACGTGGGCGGTAGAGTACGGAAACGTTTTGATTTAGACTGCATTACCGGGGAAATAATTGTAAAGGGTGTTATTAATTTCGAGGAAAATAACAGCTTTGAGATTGATATTCAGGCATCAGACAAGGGGACAGCTCCTTTGACAACTGACAAAACTATTATTATCAATGTAATTGACGTTAATGACAATGCACCGGAGATTGAAGTGACATCTTTCTCTAACGCAATCCCCGAGGATTCCAAACCCGGAACTACTGTTGCACTGATCAGTGTTAATGATTTGGACTCTGGTCTCAATGGCAAAGTTCTTTGCTCGCTACTTGAAGATGTACCTTTCAAACTAATGCCGTCTTTACAGGACAACATGTACTCTGTAGTCACCAAGTCACCGCTGGATAGAGAGAAACAGGCTCATTATGACGTCACAATAGTTGCCAAAGACGCAGGACAGCCTTCCTTGTCATCTATAAAGACTGTCAGCGTTGTTGTGTCAGATGTGAATGATAACAGTCCAGAGTTTTCACTGAGTCCCTATGCTTTCTATGTCACTGAGAATAACATCCCCGGCGCCTCAGTATTTTCCGTGAATGCGTCAGATCCTGACATGAATGAAAACGCACTTGTTTCATATCATATATTGAGAGATGGTGGCGAGGAAAACAAATGGGCGTCCTTTCTCAACATGAATTCGGAAAATGGGAACATTTTGGCGCTAAAAAGTTTTGACTTTGAAACTTTAAAAACATTCCATTTCCAAGTTGTAGCTACAGACTCTGGAACTCCGTTACTAAGCAGCAACGTCACAGTGAACGTGTTCATTCTGGATCAGAACGACAACGCTCCAGTGATCTTGAATCCAGTCAGCGCTAACGGTTCTGCTGAAGGTGTGGAGGAGATTCCCCGTAATGTGAACGCAGGCCATTTGGTGACTAAAGTGAGAACCTATGACGCTGATATCGGATATAACGGCTGGTTATTATTTTCACTGCAGGAAGTTACTGACCACAGTCTCTTTGCTTTGGACCGCTATACAGGACAGATACGGACACTTCGGTCATTCACAGAGACAGACGAGGCTGAGCATAAACTGGTCATACTGGTAAAAGACAATGGGAACGTTTCACTGTCAGCAACAGCTACTGTGATTATCAAAGTTGTGGAGCCCAAAGAGGCGTTTGCAGCTTCTGATGTGAAAAGTTCAGTAAAAGACGAGGAGGAGAACAGCGTTACATTTTATTTGATCATTACTTTGGGGTCAGTTTCAACGCTTTTTATCATCAGCATCATCGTGTTGATTGTAATGCAGTGCTCCAAACCCACAGACTATTCCTCCAAGTATTTACAAGATGTGAATAACGACGGGACACTGTGCCACAGCATCCAGTACAGATCCGGAGACAATCGGTACATGCTAGTTGGACCCAGAATGAGTATAGGTTCTACAATAGTCCCGGGCAGCATTGGGAATACTCTAGTGCTACCTGAACACAGGAGAAGAGCTTCTGGAGAGGTAAGAAGTTGAAAACTAACATTTCATTCTTAATTCTCCTCTACCCAGTGTTGACAATTCACGTGGTCTTGTGCTGATAGTGTACAGTATGTGTTACAGAGTTAAGGTACGTAAGCTCACTCCACAGCTAGCTTGAAATGTTCCTTACAGAGCCATCCAATTGGTACAGTAACCCGTTGGAACGTTGTTAATAAGATTTGTCACGTGTGTTGCGAAGCAGAGGACCACTGGTTCGAGCACAGTATGAGCAGTCGAAAGGTAGAGGAAACTAATTTGTTAGCAGCACGCTGACCCCCGTTACATCCTACTGGGCACGGACGTTAATTCAAATTCTATTCCACTTTGGTTCAACGTAATGCCATTGAATATACGTGGATTCAACGAGTGGGATATGCTTGAGTTCTAACATTATTTGGACTTTTCTCATTGCGTTTGGAAGTATTTCAGGTAATTGTTTTAATTTACCAAAATGGTAGTGTGAATTTGTAAATTATGTTTTTGTCAGTAAGAGATGTGTTGGCTGTCATATGATCTCACACCAGAAGTAGCGGGCTCATATACCAGCGCATTAGCCTGCCACTCCCAGCTGGTCGCTTTCCACGATAGTGGTGCTGAAATGTTTTGCTGTTCAACACCCTTTTGCCCTTGCATATTTTTGCCAAAAAGGAATAACATACAAACGCAAGTGAAGTAGCTATCCTCTATAAAAAAAATATATATATTCCTTATTCCTTGTGGGACACTTGTTGCATTCATGAGGAACGTTTTAGTTGCTCTTCTGAAGATATGGTTTGTCATGGTTATCCTGATTTTATTTATCCATGCATCTGTTGCAGTGACCTATTCTCTGATATGTGTTATGTGTCAAGACAACAATCAATATTGAAATGGAAACATGAATACACTTGAACGATAGTGCAATGTGAGGTAGAGTCGCATGGTGTCAGTACCCAACTATAAAAATGCTCCTTACAGATATGATTGTCTTCATGCTTTTCAGTCCTCCCCTTGCTGGTTTCGTTGCTTGTTCAATCGCTCTGCGAGGAGCAGTCATGCAGCATCGAGGAGAGAATAATATCTAAAATTGACATTCTTAAAACACTATTGGATAATGAGCAGTGATCCTACTCGGAATGTAATGATATAAATGTCTTATCAATAGAGGATTAACGGAAGTGGTGTGGATTATTGTTTATAGAAAACATGGAACAAAGAGGATGCGGGGTCGCCTTCATGGTTGCTTTGGTTCTCTTTTGGAGCGGAGCTTCTGCTCAGATAAGATACTCCATCGCTGAAGAGCTTAAGGAAGGAACTGTAGTGGGGAATGTAGCTAAGGATTTGGGAATAGATCTGAGCACCTTGAAAGATAGGGGATTTCGAATCGTGTCTGGCTCGACCGAGCCCCTTTTCCAGGTAAATCAGAATAATGGCATCTTGTATGTGAATCGAAAAATAGACCGAGAGGAGGTATGCGAACGGAGCAATGTGTGTATGATCAACCTGAAAACCGTTCTAGAGAACCCGCTGGAAATCCATTATGTCTCGGTGGAGGTGTTAGATGTTAACGACCATTCTCCCAGCTTTCCCGACACAGAGAAACAATTACAGATTTCAGAGTCCGTGTTACCAGGCGTGAGATTTCAGCTACAAGCTGCACTCGATCCAGATAGCGGGCAATACTCTGTTCAACAATATAAACTCAGTCATAATGAGCATTTTCGTCTGGAAGTTAAGGACCGAGGCAAGGATGCGAAAACTCCTGTTTTGAATCTACTGAAGCCGCTAGATAGAGAGACTACAGGGAGCTATAAATTACTACTTACTGCCATTGATGGCGGAAAACCTCCAAGGTCTGGGACTATAGAAATAATTGTGGACGTTTTAGATGTAAATGATAATATGCCTGTTTTCACTAAAGAGTCATACACTGCAAAACTGAACGAAAATTCTCCAATTGGCTCAAACGTTGTACAGGTAAATGCTACGGATTTAGACGAAGGTTTAAATGGTGAGATAGTTTACTCCTTCGGTAATAATGTGAATAGGAAATTACGTGAGCTTTTCGATTTGAATATCAACACCGGTGAAATAACTGTAAAAGGAGGGATCGATTTTGAGATAGAAGACAGCTATGACATTGATATTCAGGCATCTGATAAGGGACCTGCTCCTTTTAAAACTGACAAAAGTGTCATTGTAAATATTGTTGACCTGAACGACAACGCACCTGAGATAGAGGTGACATCATTTTCTAACGCAATCCCCGAAGATTCTAGACCCGGAACCACAGTCGCGCTAATCAGTGTAAATGACTTGGACTCTGGTCTCAATGGAAAAGTTATGTGTTCTATAAGTGAGGGCGTCCCGTTCACTCTAACGCCGTCATTACAGGACAACATGTACTCTGTAGTCACCAAGTCACCACTAGATAGGGAGAAACAGTCTGAATATGATCTAACAATAGTAGCCAAAGACGCAGGTGAACCGTCCTTGTCATCTGTAAAGACTATCAGCGTTGTTGTGTCAGATGTGAATGATAACAGTCCAGAGTTTTCACTGAGTCCCTATACTGTTTATGTCACTGAGAATAACGACCCAGGTGCCTCAATATTTTCCGTGAGTGCGTCAGATCCTGACATAAATGAAAACGCTCTGATTTCATATCATATTCCGAGAGACAGTGGCGACGAGAACAAATGGGCGTCTTTTCTAAACATAAATTCTGAAAATGGGAACATACTGGCGCTAAAAAGTTTTGACTTTGAAACTTTAAAAACATTCCAATTCCAAGTTGTAGCTACAGACTCTGGAACTCCGTCACAATGCAGCAACGTCACAATAAACGTGTTCATTCTGGATCAGAACGACAACGCTCCAGTGATCTTGTATCCAGTCAGCGCTAACGGTTCTGCTGAAGGTGTGGAGGAGATTCCCCGTAATGTGAACGCAGGCCATTTGGTGGCTAAAGTGAGAACCTATGACGCTGATATCGGATATAACGGCTGGTTATTATTTTCACTGCAGGAAGTTACTGACCACAGTCTCTTTGCTTTGGACCGCTATACAGGACAGATACGGACACTTCGGTCATTCACAGAGACAGACGAGGCTGAGCATAAACTGGTCATACTGGTAAAAGACAATGGGAACGTTTCACTGTCAGCAACAGCTACTGTGATTATCAAGGTTGTGGAGCCCAAAGAGGCGTTTGCAGCTTCTGATGTTAAACGTTCAGTAAAAGACGAAGAGGAGAACAGCGTTACATTTTATTTGATTATTACTTTGGGGTCAGTTTCAACGCTTTTTCTCATCAGTATCGTCGTGTTGATTGTAATGCAGTGCTCCAAGCCCACAGACTATTCCTCCAAGCATTTACAAGATGTGAATTACGACGGGACACTGTGCCACAGCATCCAGTACAGATCCGGAGACAATCGGTACATGTTAGTTGGACCCAGAATGAGTATAGGTTCTACTATTGTCCCGGGTAGCAATGGGAATACTCTAGTTCTACCTGACCATAGGAGGAGAGCTTCTGGAGAGGTAAGAAATGGAAGAAAAAAAACGTATCCCACAAATGTATTGTGCCAAGCATTGACCAATGACATTAACATGAACATTTCAGGCCAATACTTAATTGACCAAAATTATCCTGTGAGTGTGTCAAGAATGTTGTTTTTTAGTTAGAGGGTTGTATGCAATAACCTTATCTCCCACCTGAACTAATTCACAGCCTCTTCGTGATGGTCGCTGTCCATGGTAGTGGTGCTAAAACGTTGTGCATTGTACAGTATATTTGCCATAAAGCGATGAAGTCATAATCTCACGTAAAGTTAACGCATCACCCAAAAGCCTTCATCTTACTCTGTATGAATCTTTCTCGATCGTATATACTTGTGGAGACTTGTTGCATTCTTGAATAATTAGTTAGTTATTGTAAATACCATTATGATTTGATTTCAAGTGTATCCATGTTTCCCATAGCCATACGACGTTGGAGTAACGTTTTCTCTCGTATGTATTGTGTCAAGATAGCGTTCAATATAGGATAAATACAATTTAAAGTTTTAAACGATAGTGTAATTTGAAGTGGAATCACATGGTGTCAGTAACCACCTAGAGTAATATCCCTGATAGATATCTTCTCGTCATAGTTTGAACCCTCCCCTTTGCTGGTTTGGTAGTTTATTCAGTCGCTGGAGGTTACAGTCGTCCAGCATCGTGGACAGAATAAGAGCTGAAATGTACATTAATAAAACTAGTGTTAGCTTTATAGTTTTGGTATTCGGCTAATATAATGGATAGACAAGGGTAACCAATGGAGGAATAGTGAAAGTGTTGTGGATTATTGTTATTTATCTAGAGAACATGGAACAAAGAGGATGCGGGGCATGGCTGGAGCAACGGCAGTGGGTCGCCATCATGGTTGCTTTGGTTCTCTTTTGGAGCGGGGCTTCTGCTCAAATAAGATACTCCACCTCAGAAGAGCTCAAGGAAGGAACTGTCGTGGGGAATGTAGCTAAGGATTTGGGAATAGATCTAAACACCTTGAAGGATAGGGGATTTCGAATCGTTTCTGGCTCCACCGAGCCCCTTTTCCAGGTAAACAGGAATGACGGCATCTTGTATGTAAATCGAAAAATAGACCGAGAGGAGGTGTGCGAACGGAGAAGCGTTTGTTTGATCAACCTGAAAACCGTTCTAGAGAACCCGCTGGAGATCCATTATATCGCGGTGGAGGTGTTAGATGTGAACGACCATTCTCCCAGTTTTCCAGAGAAAGAGAAACGGTTAGATATTTCAGAGTCCGTGTTACCGGGGGCGAGATTTCAGCTACTAGCTGCGCATGACCCTGATGGAGGTCCATTCTCCATTCAACAATATAAACTTAGTCACAATGACCATTTCCGTGTTGAGGTGAAAGACCGAGGTGAAGATGGCAAAATGCCGTTTTTGGTTTTACAGAAGCCACTAGATAGAGAAGCAGTAAGAAGCCATAAATTACTCCTCACTGCTATTGATGGTGGAAAACCACCGAGATCTGGAACAATTGAAATAACTGTAGATGTATTGGATGTTAATGACAACACCCCGGTGTTCACTAAAGATGTGTACTCTGTCATGTTGAATGAAAACTCTCCCTTAGGCACAACGGTTATTCAGGTAAACGCCACCGATCTAGATGGTGGTGTAAACGGGGATATAATTTACTCATTTGGCAATGATGTGAAGAGCAAGCTGAAGAAACTTTTTGATTTAGACACCTTAACGGGTGAAATAACTGTTAAAGGACCAATCAATTTTGAGGAAAAAGATAGCTATCTGATTGATATACAGGCATCAGATCAAGGACCCGTTCCCCTGACAACAGAGAAAAGTGTATTAGTAAAGATAATTGACGTCAACGACAACGCGCCTGAGATCGAAATTACATCGTTTTCTAACGCAATCGCTGAGGATTCTAGACCCGGAACCACTGTAGCTCTAATTAGTGTTAATGATTTAGACTCTGGTCTCAATGGCAAAGTGATCTGTTCTATAACTGAGGACGTCCCTTTCAAACTAATGCCGTCTTTACAGGACAACATGTACTCTGTAGTCACCAAGTCACCGCTGGATAGAGAGAAACAGGCTCATTATGACGTCACAATAGTTGCCAAAGACGCAGGACAGCCTTCCTTGTCATCTATAAAGACTGTCAGCGTTGTTGTGTCAGATGTGAATGATAACAGTCCAGAGTTTTCACTGAGTCCCTATAATTTCTATGTCAGTGAAAATAACTACCCAGGCGCCTCACTATTTTCCGTGAGTGCCTTAGATCATGACATAAATGAAAATGCTCTTATTTCATATCATATTCTGAGAGACAGTGGTGAGGGGAACAATTGGGCATCATTTCTTAATATTAATTCTGAAACTGGGAACATTTTGGCGCTAAAAAGCTTTGACTTTGAAACTTTAAAAACATTCAATTTCCAAGTTGTAGCTACAGACTCTGGAACTCCGTCACAAAACAGCAGCGTCACAATAAACGTGTACATTCTGGATCAGAACGACAACGCTCCAGTGATCTTGTATCCAGTCAGCACTAACGGTTCCGCTGAAGATGTGGAAGAGATTCCCCGCAATGTGAAGGCAGGCCATTTGGTGACTAAAGTGAGAGCCTATGACGCTGATATAGGATACAACGGATGGTTATTATTTTCACTGCAGGAAGTTACTGACCACAGTCTCTTTGCTTTGGACCGCTATACGGGACAGATACGGACACTTCGGTCATTCACAGAGACAGACGAGGCTGAGCATAAACTGGCCATACTAGTAAAAGACAATGGGAACGTTTCACTGTCAGCAACAGCTACTGTGATTATCAAGGTTGTGGAGCCCAAAGAGGCGTTTGCAGCTTCTGATGTTAAAAGTTCAGTAAAAGACGAGGAAGAAAACAGCGTTACATTTTATTTGACCATTACTCTGGGGTCAGTTTCAACGCTTTTTCTCATTAGCATCATCGTGTTGATTGTAATGCAGTGCTCCAAAACCACAGACTATTCCTCCACGTATGTACAAGATGCGAATTACGACGGGACACTATGCCACAGCATCCAGTACAGATCCGGAGACAATCGGTACATGTTAGTTGGACCCAGAATGAGTATAGGTTCTACCATAGCCCCGGGCAGCAATGGAAATACTCTAGTGATACCTGAAAACAGGAGCAGAGCTTCTGGAGAGGTAAGACATTAATTACCGACCATTTTCTCATAGTGTTCCCGAGCTTGTAAATTGTCTTGATTATAATTGCATAGTGTAGGCCTATCAAGTAGTCAGAGGGTTATTGGATGTATAACACTATGCCTCAACTTCGTTCATGGAAGTACCTTGGCAGTTCATTCGCATCCACTGCTCTCGGGCCTGGTCGCTGTCAATGACAGTGGTGCTGAAACGCTGTGAAGTTCAACGCGCTGTTTGCCAGGTGAAGGTTGGCCTCTTTCATTGTATAAATCTTTCTCAACACTATGTCCTATTGGACACTCGTTGCATACTTGAGTGTTGTTTTATGTTCTCATAAACAGGCGTTTTCCATAATGGTTTGTGATGTCTAGCCCAACCTCGTCCCCAGGCTTTTACGCATTTCCTCGGAGGGTTCTGGGAATGAGATTACGTGTATCCTGACTTTCTATATTCACACAAATTATGCTGTAACCTAACGTTTCCTCCGATACGTCCAAATACCCGTAATACGATTGAATTACAGTGTAATGTGAGGTTGAATCGCATGGTGTCAGCACCCAACTAGAATAACGCTCCTGGTAGAGTTCCTCTCGTCATACTTGTGAGTCCGCCCTTTTGCTGGTTTGGTAGCTTTTATTCAGTCGCTGGAGAAATACAGTTGTGCATCATCGTGAAGCGAATGAGATATAACATTGACATTATTAAACCACTATCGAATAATGAGTATTAATCATATTCTGGATGTAATGGATAGCCAACAGTCACCAATGAAGGAATAGTGGAAGTGCTGTGGATTTTTGCTATTTATCTTGAAAACATGGAACAAAGAGGATGCTGGGCATGGCTGGAGCGACGGCAGTGGGTCACCTACGTGGTTGCTTTGGTTCTCTTTTGGAGCGGAGCTTCTGCTCAGATAAGATACTCCATCTCTGAAGAGCTTAAGGAAGGAACTGTAGTGGGGAATATAGCTAAGGATTTGGGAATAGAACTGAGCACGTTGAAAGAAAGGGGATTTCGAATCGTATCTGGCTCGACCGAGCCCCTTTTCCAGGTAAATCAGAATAATGGCATCTTGTATATGAATCGAAAAATAGACAGAGAGGAGGTGTGTGAACGGAGCAGCGTGTGTTTAATCAACCTGAAAACCGTTCTAGAAAACCCGCTGGAGATCCATTATGTCGCGGTGGAGGTGTTAGATGTTAACGACCATTCTCCCAGCTTTTCAGAGAAAGAGAAACGGTTAGAGATTTCAGAATCTGCATTACCGGGAGCGCGATTTCAGTTACAAGCAGCGCGCGACTCAGACAGTGGCCAATTCTCCGTTCAACAATATAAACTCAGTGACAATGACCATTTTCGTATAGAAGTTAAAGATAGAGGTGAAGACCGTAAAATACCGTTTTTAATTTTACTGAAGCAGTTAGACAGGGAAGTTACTAAGAACCATGTGTTATTATTTGCAGCCTTGGATGGAGGAAAACCAGTGAGGTCTGGCACCAGCGAAATAAAGATTGAGGTATTGGATGTTAATGACAATTCCCCCATTTTTACTAAAGACGTGTACTCTGTAAGGCTTAGTGAAAATGTTCCTGTCGGTGCAACTGTCATTCAGGTGAACGCAACCGATTTAGACGAAGGTGCAAACGGTGAAGTTAGATATTCATTTGGTAATGAAGTAGATAGAAAGGTACGGGAGCTTTTTATTTTGGATTCGATTACTGGTGAAATAACAGTCAAAAGTGTGATAGATTATGAGGAAAATAATATATATGAGATTGATATACAAGCATCAGACCAAGGACTTGCTCCCCTCACAACCGACAAAAGTGTCATAGTAAAGATTGTTGACGTCAACGACAATGCGCCTGAGATTGAGGTGACATCCTTTTCGAATGCAATACCCGAGGACTCTAAACCCGGAACCACAGTCGCACTAATCAGTGTTAATGATTTGGACTCTGGTCTCAATGGGAAAGTTATTTGCTCAGTACTTGAAGATTTACCTTTCAAACTAATGCCGTCTTTACAAGATAACATGTTCTCTGTAATCACCAAGTCCCGACTGGACAGAGAGAAACAATCTGAATATGATCTAACAATAGTTGCCAAAGACGAAGGCCAGCCTACCTTGTCATCTATAAAGACTATCAGCGTTGTTGTATCAGATGTGAATGATAACAGTCCAGAGTTTTCACTGAGTCCCTATATTGTTTATGTCACTGAAAATAACGACCCAGGAGGCTCAGTATTTTCGGTGAGTGCCTCAGATCTTGACATAAATGAAAACGCACTTATTTCTTATAATATTCTGAGAGACAGTGGTGAGCAGAACAAATGGGCATCTTTTATTAGTATTAATTCTGAAAATGGGAATATATTGGCGCTAAAAAGCTTTGACTTTGAAACTTTAAAAACTTTCCAATTCCAAGTTGTAGCTACAGACTCTGGAACTCCATCACAAAGCAGAAACGTCACAGTGAATGTGTTCATTGTGGATCAGAACGACAACGCTCCAGTGATCTTGTATCCAGTCAGCCCTAACGGTTCTGCTGAAGGTGTGCAGGAGATTCCCCGCAATGGGAACGCAGGCCATTTGGTGACTAAAGTAAGAGCCTATGACGCTGATATAGGATATAACGGCTGGTTATTATTTTCACTGCAGGAAGTAACTGACCACAGTCTCTTTGTTTTGGACCGCTATACGGGACAGATACGGACACTTCGGTCATTCACAGAGACAGACGAGGCTGAGCATAAACTGGTCATACTGGTAAAAGACAATGGGAACGTTTCACTGTCAGCAACAGCTACTGTGATTATCAACGTTGTGGAGCCCAAAGAGGCGTTTGCAGCTTCTGATGTGAAAAATTCAGTAAAAGACGAGGAGGAGAACAGCGTTACATTTTATTTGATCATTACTTTGGGGTCAGTTTCAACGCTTTTTCTCATCAGCATCATCGTGTTGATTGTAATGCAGTGCTCCAAAACCACAGACTATTCCTCCAAGTATTTACAAGATACGAATAACGACGGGACACTGTGCCACAGCATCCAGTACAGATCCGGAGACAAACGGTACATGTTAGTTGGACCCAGAATGAGTATAGGTTCTACTATAGTCCCTGGCAGCAATGGAAACACTCTAGTGCTACCCAACCACCAGAGGAGAGCTTCTGGAGAGGTAAGAAGTTGAAAATTACCTCGCATTTTAAAATGCAATTTTATTTGAAAGCCTCCCAGGCTGATATTTCATCGACCAAAAAGGGTTATGTGGTAATGTGTGAAGTACTTTTTTTTATTGAGCAAGAGATTTGTTTGCTGCAACATGATCTCCCAGTTTCGATGATAGAGCCATTGCTCTGATGGTCGCTGCCCATGTTTGTGGTGATGAAACAATGTTTAGTTCAACGTGCTGGTAAAAGTTTGCCAAAAAGCAATAACATATATAATATAATACATGCTCGTTTAAGTGGATATTTTCTTCTTCATTCGTATTTCCTTGTTTCGCTGTTGTTGCATACGTGAGTAGGGAACATTTTGCTCTATGGTCGCCTGAAGACAATGGTTTGTTATATGTATGCTGACTTTTTTAGACAGTACAACTTTTGCAGTCACGTTTATTTATCTAGTCAAGATTCCATTAGTAAGCTTCAAGAATAGTGTAATTTGAGGTAGAATCGCATGGTGTCAGTACCCAACTAGAAAAACGCTACTAAAATAAATAATTCTCGTCATGCTTTTGAGTCCGCCCCTTGCTGGTTTCGTAGCTTATTCCGTCGCTGGAGGAGGAACACAGTCGTGAGCTTCGTGGGGAGAATAACATGTCAATTGTATATTCTGAAAACACTATTGGATAATGAGCTTTGGTAATAATTGTGTATATAATGGATAGGCAACTGTCACCATGAAGGAATAGCGGAAGTGCTGTGGATTATTGTTATTTAACTTGAAAACATGGAACAAAGAGGATGCGGGGCATGGCTGGGGGGACGGCAGTGGGTCGTCTTATTAGTTGCTTTGATTTTCTTTTGGAGCGGGGCTTCAGCTCAAATAAAATACTCCATCTCTGAAGAGCTTAAGGAAGGAACTGTCGTTGGGAATATAGCTAAGGATCTAGGTATAGAGCTAAGCACCTTAACGGAAAGGGGATTTCGAATCGTGTCTGGTTCGACCGAGCCCCTTTTCCAGGTAAACCAGAATGACGGCATCCTGTACGTGAACCGAAAAATAGACCGAGAGGAGGTGTGTGAACGAAGCAGCGTGTGTTTGATCAACCTGAAAACCGTTCTAGAAAACCCGCTGGAGATTCATTATGTCGCGGTGGAGGTGTTAGACGTTAACGACCATTCTCCCAGCTTTCCAGATAAAGAGAAACGGTTAGAGATATCTGAGTCCGCATTGCCGGGAGCACGATTTCAGCTACAAACAGCGCGCGACCCAGACGGTGGTATATATTCTGTTCAACAGTATAAACTCAGCCACAATGATCATTTCCGTTTAGAGGTTATGGACAGAGATGAAGATGGTAAAATTCCTATTCTAAATCTACAGAAACCGCTAGATAAAGAATCAACGAGGACCCATAGATTTCTGCTCACAGCTATTGATGGAGGTATACCTCCTAGATCTGGTACTATCAACATAATTGTCGACGTTTTAGATGTAAATGATAATATGCCAGTTTTCAACGAAGAGTCATACTCTGTAATGTTGAATGAAAATGCCCCTGTTGGCACGACAGTTGTACAAGTAAACGCTACGGATATAGATGATGATTTGAACGGTGAGGTTATTTACTCTTTTGGTAATAATGTAAATAGTAACTTACGTAATCTATTTGATGTTGACACTAATACTGGTGAAGTAATTGTGAAAGGACTGATAGACTTTGAGGTTAAAGATCGCTATGAAATTGATATACAGGCATCAGACAGGGGAGCCGTTCCCTTGACAACTTACAAAAGCGTAAAAATAAAAATTGTTGACCTCAACGATAATGCACCTGAAATAGAGGTGACATCCTTTTCTAAGCCAATCCCCGAATATTCCAGATCCGGAACCACTGTCGCTCTTATAAGTGTTAATGATTTAGACTCTGGTCTCAATGGGAAAGTTATATGTTCTATACGTGAGGACGTCCCTTTCAAACTAATGCCGTCTTTACAGGACAACATGTACTCTGTAGTCACCAAGTCACCGCTGGATAGAGAGGAAGTATCTCAATACGATTTTACAATAGTTGCCAAAGACGAAGGCCAGCCTTCCTTGTCATCTGTAAAGACTATTATTATTGTTGTATCAGATGTAAATGATAACAGTCCAGAATTTTCACTGAGTCCTTATACGTTCTATGTCACTGAGAATAACGACCCAGGAGGCTCAGTATTTTCAGTGAGTGCCTCAGATCGTGACATAAATGAAAACGCTCTGATTTCATATCATATTCCGAGAGACAGTGTCGAGGAGAACAAATGGGCATCTTTTCTAAACATAAACTTGGAAAATGGGAACATTTTGGCTCTAAAAAGCTTTGACTTTGAAAGGTTAAAAACATTCCAATTCCAAGTTGTAGCTACAGACTCTGGAACTCCGTCCCTAAGCATTAACGTCACAGTGAACGTATTCATTCTGGATCAAAACGACAACGCTCCAGTGATCTTGTATCCAGTCAGCCCTAACGGTTCCGCTGAAGGTGTGGAGGAGATTCCCCGCAATGTGAACGCAGGCCATTTGGTGACTAAAGTGAGAGCCTATGACGCTGATATAGGATATAACGGCTGGTTATTATTTTCACTGCAGGAAGTTACTGACCACAGTCTCTTTGCTTTGGACCGCTATACGGGACAGATAAGGACACTTCGGTCATTCACAGAGACAGACGAGGCTGAGCATAAACTGGTCATACTGGTAAAAGACAATGGGAACGTTTCACTGTCAGCAACAGCTACTGTAATTATCAACGTTGTGGAGCCCAAAGAGGCGTTTGCAGCTTCTGATGTTAAAAGTTCAGTAAAAGACGAGGAGGAGAACAGTGTTACATTTTATTTGATCATTACTTTGGGGTCAGTATCAACGCTTTTTCTCATCAGTATCATCGTATTGATTGCAATGCAGTGCTCCAAAACCACAGACTATTCGCCCAAGTATTTACAAGATACAAATTATGACGGGACACTGTGCCACAGCATCCAGTACAGATCCGGAGACAAACGGTACATGTTAGTTGGACCCAGAATGAGTATAGGTTCTACAATTGTCCCGGGCAGCAATGGAAATACTCTAGTGATACCTGAACACAGTAGACTTGCGTCTAGAGAGGTAAGATGTTGACCACTTTGCCATGAGTAGCAACTATTTGGTTCTCAGTATTTTCTAAGTGATATTCCTGATGCTTACAGAATCTGTGCCTAAGGGGTTGAATGTATGAGTATAGCTTATGGAGTGTCAAATATGATTGCCAGTATTGTAGGTGACAACAGAACATGCACTTGTCTGTGTTATGACAATAATGGGTGTATTAGCAATATTCGTTTTACTTCAAGAGGGTCCTGTCCTACGGTTTTTTCTCTTCTGAAGTCACTGCACTTTGTGGTTTCGCTGTCCATGGTGCTGAAACATTGCAGAGTTCATTCTGCATCTTCGTTTTGGCAAAATTCTCCTGGAATGGTTAACGATCATTTATAGATTCACTAAGGCTATATTAGCAGCATTTTCTAAACGTCAACACACACACCCTGACTTCTCATAAAGATCTTTTCCATTCATGTCTCATCTTTGCCTAACCAGAACAATGGTTTTTAATATTGTTGTATTTTTTTGCACGTTTCTGTTTCGAAATAGCACTCGGTATTGGGGTAGTAATGGTTCGTAAAGGGTATAATTACCCTACGAAATCCTGCAATGTGAGGTGGAAACGCATGGTGTCAGTGCGCAAGTAAAATAGTGCTTATGAAAAAAATCTATTGGCCATACTTTTGAGTCCGCCCTTTGGAGCTGGTTTGCTATTTCGTCAGTAGCAGAATTCAGCCGTGAGCATCGAGGATACATTGTAATTTAAAACCTTTCATCGCCAACATACTGTAAGTTAACGAGCTGTGATCATATTTGGGACTGCGATGGATAAGATTAGTTTACCATTAGAGGCATAGTGGAAGTGCTCGGGATTTTTTTAAACCATAAAACATGGAACAAAGAGGACGCGGGGCATTGCAGGAGCGATGCCAGTGGGTCGCGTTCATGGTTGCTTTGGTTCTCTTTTGGAGCGGAGCTTCTGCTCAGATAAGATACTCCATCTCTGAAGAGCTTACGGAAGGAACTGTCGTGGGGAATGTAGCTAAGGATTTGGGAATAGATCTGAGCACCTTGAAGGATAGGAGATTTCGAATCGTGTCTGGCTCGACCGACCCCCTTTTCCAGGTAAACCAGAATGACGGCATCTTGTATATGAACCGAAAAATAGACCGAGAGGAGGTGTGTGAAAGGAGCAGCGTGTGTTTAATCAACCTGAAAACCGTTCTAGAGAACCCGCTGGAGATCCATTATGTTGCTGTAGAGGTGGTAGACGTTAACGACCATTCTCCCAGCTTTCCGGAGAAAGAGAAACGTTTAGAAATATTTGAGTCAGCGTCACCGGGGGCGAGATTTCAGCTACAAGCTTCGCGCGACCCAGATAGAGATCCATTCTCCGTTCAACAATATAAACTGAGTCACAATGACCATTTTCGTTTAGAAGTTAAAGACCGAGGTGAGGATGGCAAAATGCCGTTTCTGGTTTTACATAAACCACTAGACAGAGAAGCAGTAAGGAGCCACAAACTCCTCCTCACTGCCATTGACGGTGGAAAACCTCCTAGATCTGGAACTCTTGCAATATCTGTTGATGTATTGGATGTTAACGACAATACCCCGGTGTTCACTAAAGATGAATATACTGTAAGGTTAACTGAAAACGCTCCTTTGGGAACAATGGTGATACGGGTAAATGCCACCGATTTAGACAGTGGTCTGAACGGGGATATAATTTATTCATTTGGCAACGACGTCAACAGCAGGTTAAGGAAACTCTTTAATTTAGACACCGTAACCGGTGAAATAACTGTGACAGGACAAATAGACTTTGAGGAAAAAGATAGTTATCTGATTGATATACAGGCATCAGATCAAGGACCCGTTCCCCTGACAACGGACAAGAGTGTAAAAATTAAAATAGTTGACTTCAACGATAATGCACCTGAGATAGAGGTGACATTATTTTCTAAGGCAATTCCCGAAGATTCCAAGCCCGGAACGACTGTAGCACTAATCAGTGTTAATGATTTGGACTCTGGTCTCAATGGGAAAGTTACATGTTCTGTATTGGAAGATATACCTTTCAAACTAATGCCGTCTTTACAAGATAACATGTACTCTGTAATAACCAAGTCCCCACTGGATAGAGAGAAACAATCTGAATATGATCTAACAATATTTGCTACAGACGCAGGCCAGCCGTCCATGTCATCTGTAAAAACTGTAAGGGTTGTTGTATCAGATGTGAATGATAACTGTCCAGAGTTTTCACTGAGTCCCTATACTTTCTATGTCACTGAAAATAACGACCCAGGTGCCTCAGTATTTTCGGTGAGTGCGTCAGATCTTGACATAAATGAAAACGCGTTTATTTCATATCATATTCTGAGAGACGGTGGTGACGAGATTAAATGGGGATCTTTTCTCAACATTAATTCAGAAAATGGAAACATTTTGGCGCTAAAAAGCTTTGACTTTGAAACCCTCAAAACATTCCAATTCCAAGTTGTAGCTACAGACTCTGGAACTCCGTTACTAAGCAGCAACGTCACAGTGAACGTGTTCATTGTGGATCAGAACGACAACCCTCCAGTGATCTTGTATCCAGTCAGCGCTAACGGTTCTGCTGAAGGTCTGGAGGAGATTCCCCGCAATGTGAACGCAGGCCATTTGGTGACTAAAGTGAGAGCCTATGACGCTGATATCGGATATAACGGCTGGTTATTATTTTCACTGCAGGAAGTTACTGACCACAGTCTCTTTGCTTTGGACCGCTATACGGGACAGATAAGGACACTTCGGTCATTCACAGAGACAGACGAGGCTGAGCATAAACTGGTCATACTGGTAAAAGACAATGGGAACGTTTCACTGTCAGCAACAGCTACTGTGATTATCAACGTTGTGGAGCCCAAAGAGGCGTTTGCAGCTTCTGATGTTAAAAGTTCAGTAAAAGACGAGGAGGAGAACAGCGTTACATTTTATTTGATCATTACTTTGGGGTCAGTTTCAACGCTTTTTCTCATCAGTATCATCGTGTTGATTGCAATGCAGTGCTCCAAACCCACAGACTATTCCTCCAAGTATTTACAAGATGTGAATTACGACGGGACACTGTGCCACAGCATCCAGTACAGATCCGGAGACAAACGGTACATGTTAGTTGGACCCAGAATGAGTATAGGTTCTACAATAGTCCCGGGCAGCAATGGGAATACTCTAGTGCTACCTGAACACAGAAGCGCTTCTGGAGAGGTAAGATGTGTATTGGGCTAAGGGAGTTCAACACTGAGTACATGAGGGTCTTAATGTTGCCTTTTTTGTACTGTTGTGTATGCCTCAATTAGTTGAACTTCTTACATGACTTGTGTAGTTGAGTGGATAGAGATAGGCCTGTTACGTTATTGGGACATGACAGTCATACCCTTACATGAGATTACATGGTGCTGAAATGTGAAAATACTGAGGATGGAATAGGTCCAGTTGACACATCTGATTCAACCAATCAAATAACTATCAATACCTTTTCTATTGGTCGTATGGTGGGTTGATTCTCTGGTTAGACGTCACTTACACTGGAGCTGCATTCAACAACGGAAATAGTTCGCACACGTTGGCGAACATATTTCATTTGTTTTGTTAAGGTTAGCGAACAGTCTTTGGAGATATTGTGTGGCGAACATAAGTGTCTGTTCGGGTCTAAACTGCTGCTAAAAATAATAATGTGGCTATGTGGACTTTCTAATATTTTTTAGTAGGAATAGCTTAGTCATTTTCAGTGTAAAATCCTTACAAAAAGTAGCTGTTTGATGTTTCAGGGTAACATTTTAGAATATTAATTCAAATCATCGATGTTACTCTGGCAACAAGTTCGCTGCAAACATAAGCCTTGTTGAACTCGCCTCTGGAGCGGCAAAGATGACATGGTCGCTACAATCTGCTCATTCAGGAGGGTCAGCCTGAGCTTGGCAATGTATTGATTATCCAATCTATCAAGCATACAAACAAGTTAGCATGAAATACTGTATATATGATTCGTAGATTAGTGAACCAAAGGTACAGCTCCAGTAGGAGCCTGGCCCTCACTGCAGATCTACACAGTAAAAACTGGAGTGTTTTTTCTGGAGGTAAAGTGATTTTCCTCTCAAGTAGTGAAAATGAAATCATGTTAGAGTCTAGTTATTACCAGCAGCAGCTGGACTGGGAGCTAAAATGAAGATGAAATTCTATTGGAGTAAAACCGCATGACCACGCCCACTAATGTTGGTTAAATCTAGATTTCCCGCCATTTGTCCATTTGCAAGTGTCTCGTGAAAGGAAAGAGTGGACCGATGGAGAGCGTGGATCCGCCGAACATCCGTAGTCATTCACTGAACCACAGCATTTCTTCACTTCTGAACTTAATCAGAGTTCCAGGTAAGTTCACTGTTACTGGTTAACTTTGTGTGCAAATTCAAACTGTTGAGCATCATTATAGCTAGCTAGCTAGCATTGTAGTGTAGGCTCTCTGTTGCCGCACTATTTGCGTAGTAAGATGCTAATGTGGGCATCTAGCTAGAGATAATTCGATAGCTATCTACAGCAACATTAAGTTACACCACTTTTAGTGGTTTATGGACAGTATGTACGCCCAGTGGACCGGTGCATCACCTGTTTTACATTTTCAACAGAGCGGTATTAGCTATTATCTGTAGCTAGCGGACTTTACTGACGAAGTATCGGCCAGCAGGTTAGTCGGTGCAACATGTGTTTTACTCTGAAAAGCGAGCTGTTAGTTGTTATTAGACAGTATTTAGGGTCATGCAGGTCGATGCAACACGTGATTTACTCTAAACAGAGCACTGCTCTGACATTTAGCGACAGTTGGTCTGTGTTACATGTGTGTTTCACTCAAGTTTAGAGCGATTAGACAGTTTTTAGCTGCAGTTTGGTCGGTGTGACACCTGCATTTTACTCTGAACAGAGCTGATGGACAGTTTTAGCTCAGTTTGGTCCGTGCAACACCCGCGTTTTACTCTGAACTCTAGAGTTAGACAATTTTTAGCTGCTGTTTGGTCGGTAAGACACGTGCGTTTCACTCTGAAAAGAAAGCTGTTAGTTGTTAGTAGACAGTATTTAGCGTCAGGCAGGTCGATGCAACACATGTTTTACTCTAAACAGAGCACTGCTCTCTTGTAATTTGTGCATATTTGTCTTAATGCAATTTAAATTAACCTGCTTTCTTGTCATCAAGGATGCAGGCTGTACGAGTGAAGTACAGGGATTGTCAGAAGTACATTTGTTATGAGGTGCAACTGACCTTCAAATCCTTTTTTGGATTGAGGTGAGTGAAAAGTTTCACATTTCACACAATATCCAATGGAACAACATACTTACACTTTAAATATACTTACTTTATATTTACTGTCAAATTGATTGCCCATTTCCTTGCTGATAATGAATACAAAGCAAACAAGCGCCTCCCCAAATCACAGATCAGTCAAAGATTGATTTATGTTTTGGGAGTTGTCTAATTATGCTCATCTGTAGCCGCGCTCATTGTCTTTGCCTGTCATGAATGGTTTTAAAGAATAAGTGATACTAACATTTGTATGCTGCCACAATATGTGTTGATAGCTATCTGTGGCGTATTGCAAAGGTACTCAGACTGCTGTTATAATAATTCAGTACGTGGCTGTAGATGGCATATAATTGGAATTGACGTGGAATGACGAGGAAAGGCGCATGAAGTCAGTTTTGGGGTTACGATGTTCACGTAAAGATGACCTCTTGATTTCTGTCTTCTGTTCTGGTTTTTCTCAAAAAAATACACAACATATTTAATCAATAAGGTTGTGCAACTATATTTTGTCGTCACAGTTGCCAATAAATTTGACATTCCAACCTTGGACTTAAAAGTCTATGATGAATCGGAGACTGAAGTTGATGAGGTGTTTGAGTTTCTTCTAAAGAAGCAAGACCTTGGTGTGCTGGAGATTTGTTTACCGCAAGACCCAAATCCTGATGGGTAGTTGCTTATTAGCTTAGTGCTTCACATTCATCCATACACTCCTAGCTAGCCTAACACATGTTCTGAATATGTGAGACAAGCATTTTGATATTTTAAAATGATCTTTGTTTCTGTGCTCACCTCTCCCACCCCGTTTAGAACAGTAGTGGGCCTAATCAATTCAAAATGTTACATTTTTGCATTCCGCTTTCATTAACAAAAGTCGTCTAATCATAATAATGTATGTTTCCACCTAAATTGTGTTATAATTACAGTGTTAATCACACCAGTTAAATGTTAACATGATTGCTAGATTCGTTGAGCTCTTCTGCAAGCAGCTCCTTATCAAAATACAGTGGATACAATGAGGGGGACTCCGATGACACCATTATATTGCAGCAGAGTCCTGCTACAAGAAAGACAGCTGAGGATAATCGTCTATCTCATGTAAGTACTGCAAATTACCAGTTTAAACAAATGCCAAACTTGAAGATTGAGTGATAAATGGCATCAATGAAAGTTGTGAGAGCGTGATCATGGTGTGTTTTATTATACTTGCTATTTCATTGCTGTTTTAAAAGTGTTAATGTGTTCCTTTTTGAAATTACTCCGACTTAGATGATTGAAGACATTCTGAACAACAAACCTGGAGGAGAGAGGATCATGATTGAGTGTGCTCGGACAAAAAGCCTAACAGAGAGCAGAAGACGCGATATGGCCAAGATATTAGTTGCTCAAATGACAAGTGAACATGGGTATATGTCATACATTACATACCTTACCACCTAACACAATTTTTAGCAGAAGTTGTGATTTACACATTAATACTTTTGTTTGGATCTCAAACAGTAAAGTGTGTGTGTCTAGGACAAGTCCTTCAAGGCGTGTTAGAGGACTACGCAAAGGGCATCATTGCCTTGTTCCCATACCTGGCTGATCCTAGGAGCAAATTTGGTTATGTAAGTACATTAAAAACAAAGTCTAACCTTTTTAACTCTCTGGGACTCTTAAACCTTACAACAACATACAATGATGTTTTTATTTAAACTATAGATCTGTTAACATGTCTATATGCCCACCATCTCTGCCATCTCTCCTAAGCTCAACTCTGGTGGTATAAAAGCCCAGTTATCTTCATCTATGGGCACATCTGTAGTTTTAAGGATGAATATGAAGAGATTTTAACCTGCTCCCTCAAACTGAATTATACTTTACTTTAGGAGCATTATTATAGTGCAGAAGATGGGAGTGGATATCTAGCATGGAGACTGAAATTTGTGCAAAGGGAAGCATCAGACGGACGACAGAAGACCATGCATCAGTCACTGACGTGTAAGTGATTGTAGTTAGTCTCATTCATGACACATGACCAGAGAATAATTGTATCTGAACATCTGTATAAGCAAGGGTTTCTTAGTCTCTTACTCTTTTAGTATTTCTTAGTATTAATTCTGTTTCTGAGTCAAATAAATCCTACTTTTCATCTGGTGACATAACTGCATGCATGGCCATCTTTGCAGAGTTTCCGAGCCTTGTTTTTTTATATCTTATGGCACAATATTGTATACTTGTGTAGACCAGACAAACCCAGTAATCTGTAAACGTTTCACCATGTTACAGGTGGTCCAAAAGCTGATGGACAGTTTTCCTCTCTGAAGGAGTCTAACATACAGCTGAAGCATACAGCTGATGAAACAATTGTAAAGGAGAAGATGAAGCAGATGTTTGCCTATTGTCAAAATATGGTTCATGACCCAGTGAAGTCCTCTGAAATATTCACAGCGTTTCCAAGATTCCAAGACATAGCAGCAATGGTATGTGGATCTTCGACTGCCTTGCCTTAAAACTGCCAGGACAATTGTTTTCTGTTCTACGACAGTCTGATTAGGACTGTGATATATTACATGACGATAGTGCCACACCATAATGTTTACTGTTCTGTCTTGACTTGTTCCATCTTGTCTGCGGATTGAGCAAGATTTTAGTCTGATGTTTGGTGATGCAACCTCTGCAAAGTTCCTGGAGAAGTGGCCTACTCTCTACAAGGAGAAAGTCATTGACCAAAGCAGTGGCCTCACACAGACAGGCGACCTGGTTCAAAATGCTGAATGGTATGCTGGAATAAATGATTATACTAATGGAAGGGAGCATTGTTTTTGAAAGCAAATGGGATGATGTAAATTTCAGTGAAAATGTGTACTTTCAGGATGGAACAGTGACATGTCCTCCATTTTGGTCCTTGTCCACCTTCTGCCACCGTCACCTCATGGCTGCAAGAGACCAGGAAAAATCTCAACCAGACACACCAGTGAACACATTGAAGTTTATCACGGTGTCATTACAGTTGACTGTTCTGTCCCCATTCCTAATCCTAATAACTACTTTTAAGATTATGGACAAATCATGGTAAGATCATGTGTAGCTGTAATTTACATTTTCACAAACTGTTTGTGAACCGTGATTCATTTTAATAGCACACTAATTAAGTCCTTGTGTCACAGACTGGGACCAGCATCCAGGTGCATCTGGAGACCGTCATGGAAAGCCTTCAACCCTATCTGCTTGCTGTGGGTTCCCAGAGGAGTGGGATTCACAAGTACTCCATTGTGATTGACAAACATGCAATACCTTGTAAGTCACCAGACTCTATTGCCTGTTTTGATGAGCTTTTCAAAGCTCATGTTTGTCTTTGGTACCGTGTACAATCAGGATCTGGTAAATGTGTACAACTTTTGCAAACCACAATTTATGAAATTGATGTTGATACCACCAAGGTTAATCCTAGGGTTGCAGAGTTGAGGGCTTGGATGCTGCATTGAGTTACTAAAAGTTTTGAAGTTGCAAAGGGTTAAAAGGAAATAACCTTTTTCCTTTCACACAAACGTTTTCATATCATTCATCTAAAATGTTGTGTTTTGCTTGCAAAAGCCCACAGGCAAATGCCAATTCCTTGACAAAACACTTGAAGTTGGCCCACGGACTTTGTCAAGGAAAGACACTTGGTCTTAAATGCGACAATAATGCAAATTATTGTTATTGATATATTTGTTTACATCCCAATTTTGAAAACATTCGTTTATTTACAAACACCCAAATATAAAGGAGATGATGCAGACTGATTCCAGTTCAAGAGAACTTTATGACTTATGTGATGGAGATCTGTTCCAAGAGCCATGCTCTATTTTCAAAACAGAAGCAATTCAGATACAGCTTCTCTGTGATGATTTTGAAACTGTAAATCCTCTTGGATCAAAACAGGGAAAACAAAATAAATTAGGAGCAATCTATTTCAACTTATGTAATTTTTCTCCAAAGTTCAAATCATTTCTGCTTAATAGTAATTTGGTTGCTTTATTTCATGCCCAAGACATTAAAACATGGCTTTTCTAAAATACTTGATCCAATTGTGCAGGATATTAAAATACTTGAGAGGGATGGAATTATGGTTCCCTTGTATGATCAACCAGTATATGGAACTATTGTCCAAGTCACAGGTGACAACCTTGGTCTTCACTGTTTATTTTGTTTTGTCGAATCATTCATTGCCAGCTATTGTTGTCGCTTTTGTCTTGCTGAGACAGACGACTTTCAGACTGAATTTGATGAAGATTCACCCAAGATAGTTATGCGAACTCGAGCACTTCATGCAGAACACTGCCCAAAAAAAGGAGACAAATCCCAGTCTTCCCTATGTGATGGGTGTTAAACGTTCTTGCGTTCTAAACTCCTTGCCGTACTTCAATACACGTGAAATCTTCTCTCTCGATATTATCCATGATATCTTGGAGGGAGTGGCACAATATGAAATGAAACTGCTAGTACTGCACTTGATAGACAAGTACACAACATCAAATGAAATAGACAGGAGAATAAAGAGCTTTAACTATGGTTACATGGAGCAAAACAACAAACCTCCTGCAGTGAAGTTAGGAGAGGACTCTAATGACTTGGGGTTAGATGCTATCCAGTCCTGGTGTTTACTTCGCAATCTACCACTTCTCTTTGGAGACTTAGTTTGTCCGAATGATCTACACTGGTATTTACTGTTGCTGTTGCTTCAGTGATATCTCCAATGATATCAAAGGGTGTTACAATTTTTTTGAAACATTTAATCGCAGAACACCACAGGTTATTCAAGCAATTGTTTCCAAAAAAGAGGCTGCTACCGAAGCATAATTTTATGGTGCATTACCCCACATGTATGCTTCAAATTTGACCAATTTTACATAGATGGTGCATGCGCAAAATGAAAATGAAGCAAAGCATAATTCCTTTAAAAAACAATTAAAAAGCTTAAATGTAACAAACATTGGCAAAAAGAACACAAGTCAAACAGCATACAGTTGGTAGACATTTGACACCAACAGAGTCATGATTAGTCCAGGTAAAATGTTATCTTTAAATGTCGTGGACTGGGGCTGTAAGATGGCTGAGACTCTTCCGGTACCAATTGACACCACGGTTTTAAATGTTAATTGGACCAAACACCATAGAAATATGTATAGTTTAGTTGTTTGTCTTAAAGTTCATTGTGAGATGACAGTTTTTCAGAAAATCCACCATGTTGTTGTTAAAGATGAGTGATTACTGTTGGTTACTTTTGCCCTATAAATGTCTTCATGAGCATTTTAATGCAGATAGAGTTGGTGTGCAACAGAGGGACCTTATGTAGTGGATGTTAAGGAGCTTTTCTGTCACAAAGCATTTGATATACAGATGTCTTACAGTTGTGGTGATTCAACTTTGTTTATTGTCTCATACTGTTTCCCGTGACTCTAAAAACTGCACAGTAAGCTCTTTAAAACCAAGATGTATTGTATTGCAATATTGGCTTTTTGATTTACTTTTAGAGGGACAGATGCCAAAATGTAATTTTACAGAGGCCACAATTTTATTTGATCATCAGTGTTTTTGATATCTGAGATGCTAGTTTCACAAAATCCTCCATGTCATTGTTAGATGTATTGAATTGCAATATTGAGCTTTTCTATGTACATGTATTAAACTGAACAGAGGCCAACATTTCATTTCAGTCCACAATTTTATTTTATTATCATCAGTATTTTGATGTATGTATTGCAAATGTCTTACATTTAAGAATAAAGTGCTTTGTTAAATACTGACTTCTGACTTATTGACGTTTAGTTGTACAAATGCTACTCTTGACTGATAATATTCAATTGCATATATTCAGTGAATTGGCAGAGTTGTTTCCATAAAGCTAAATAGAGTAAATTACAGTTTGTAGAAATAACTCTGAAAATTGATATCTGCAACAAGAGTAAGTTTTACTCTATTTAGACTGGGACCAGTTTTACTCAGATAAATTTACTGTGTAGAACCAGCTAATCCTAAACCATCCATATCTTAACCATTAGGAAGTCAAATGCAACGCTGATCTTAGGGGCAACTTCAGCCTTGTATTTACAGGGCCTTGTTACCGTGTTTCCCTGTTGGGCTTGTGTTGTGGCCGTGAAGGAATCAATTTCAGCAGTTAGAGACTTTTCATAATCCTTATTTGGAGCTACACCCCATCAGAAAGACAGTCTATTGGCGATTGAATGCAACCTTAAAGCCCACGACACTGTCACATAGGACTACATTTCAGCCAGTCAAATTGTTCTCGTTTCTAACATTCTACCCGTGCCCTTTAATAAGGATGTCAACTAAACAGAAGATGCGTTGTCTTATGTTCATTGTTCATGTGTATGCCTACCTCTTTGACAAATGCAGGTTAGAGCATGTAGCCTAATAAGAGACAGTGGTGTTTGCTTGCATGCCTGTGTCTGAAGGCCTGTGCACCATGGTGGTAACTAGTGGTTGATTATGCGAGCCGCGTGTGGCTGAGAGAGAAAGAGTTGCCTGTCTCTTGCACACGCTGACACCCGCCGCCTAGCCAGTCGGGTGGTGTGAAAGTGCGCTGCTTGGCTTCGCTAGGGAGCTGCCATTCATTATTTACATGTTCCTTTCCAGTTCCCTCTCCGTTTGTGTTCTAATGCTGCGGCTGCGCGGTTGACGTAATAAAGGTTAGCTCCGGTGCCCTTGTTTTGATTTTCACAAACGGCCTCATGTTATTGGCTAACAGAGCTTGTGTTTCATCCGCTATGAGTGTGGCTGAATGAGGCAGATTTTAGGCGATGATGCTGTTTCCCTAGCAACGTACTGGCAGAATTACCTCTCTGTATTCGCTGGTTTTCCACCGCATGTTGGAGAGTCTCCCGTGCAGTGCAGTGGTCTCAGCAACAGGGGTGAGGGAAAGGGAGAAGGATGTGAGGGGGAGGGGACGTCGTGTCTTTTGTATGGTTCCTCTTCTACCATCTCACAGTATTGAATGAAAATGGGTTTAGTTTTGATTGAAACACGGATTATGTTAGCGAATTCCTCATTGTAATATTTGGTCAACAGATGGTGTCAACAGAAAAGCAACAGTACATGTGAAAATAGATCAACACATTATTAAATATATTGCATTATGGCAATTTTCTATTTTTACTCAACTAGGTCACTTCAGATTTCATACTTCGATAATTCCATAGGCTAGTAATAAGAGTGAGTGTAATTGGAACCAAGATGGCAGTGCAGTACAATAGATCATTACTATTCAGTGGCACTAATACTCATATAGAATGATTGAGAGGAATGTGAAACAATGCAGAAGACGGAGAAAGACAGTGAGATATCAGTACTCAAAAGCCTGAAATGGGTGGGTCAGTGGTGCGTGAAATGGACAGTAGCAATAATGAGAATGCTCCATGAAGATTTGATAGCAGCCTTCCCATTTGTAAACGGTGATGATATCCCCTTCAGTGTTTCTGTTCAATGTCCAATGCCTAATGCCCAGTTTGGTGATTAGCCTGTGTGTGTGTGTGTGTCAGTGCATACACAGTGGCAGTGCCAAGCCATGCTAGGACAGCAGATGCCAGTGTGAGATTTACTGCTCTGATTGAAAATGGGAGTGTGTGTCTCATTTAGCCAACAAGTGCTGTCATGACTTCAACGGGTCACATGTTTTTGTTGTTGTTGTGAATATACATGGTTTCACTGGGCCACATTTGCTCCCTCCATCCATAGTGTGTGTGGTGTAGCTATTGGTGTCTATCATGACGTGTAAGTTAATCTATTGGGACTGTGGTTGGCACATTCCCTTTTGGAACAGAAGGTTGTGATTGTGAAACATGCAAACAACCTTGCTAAATTCACAACAGTATGTTGGTTGATGTGTCTGAGCATGTAGCCTACTTCATCATAGTACAATGTGCACAGTACTTCATTCATACATTGTATTTTTGGAGCCGTGGTATAGCTTTGCCTCAGTGTCTCTTTGTGTGTGCTTGCTTAGTCTGTAATTGTGTTAGTATGCCGAGTGTCTAAGATCAAGTATGCTCACACTGTAATGCACCTTTGTGGTGTGTCAGTGTGTCGGTTGTCTTGGTTAATTGTGTGAGAGTGTTCTCCCTGTGAGAGTGTGGTCTGTGTCATAGGTAGAGAGTGTAGCAGAAGCAGGGAGGAGTATTACAGCCAGCCGCTAAAGCTTTTAAGCGGTATTGTACCTCAATTCAGCAGGCAGAGAATTGGCCTTATTTTAGATGGCTGCACACACACACTACCTTCTCCCGAAGCTCCCTTCTGTTTCCATTCCCTTTTCTCTCGCTCAACCCCTCACTTGTACTTTCTCTCTGTCCCTCTTTCTCTGTTCCTTCTACAATTTTCTTTGGTTTTCAGACCGTGGCCTATCCCATTTGCAACTAGCTCCCACAGACTCATGTCAGAATTAGACGTTCATCCATGTTTCTCAAACATTACATGTAGAAATTGTTGCAAATGTCACATTTCAAAGTGTTTAAGTTTAGGTGTTAACTCTGAATTTTTAAGGTTAGGGTTAACTCTCGATCGCTGGATTCGAACTTGCAACCTTCCGAATTAGATGGCAGATGCTTACACCTATCTCCCATCCCCGTCCACAACGCCCTAGCAAAACTGAAACCTACTTGAAGTTAACAGTGGCCGGTTTCCACGTATTCTCCTGACGTCCTCAGACATGGATGGATGTCAAATACTGACTTGTATCACAGGTGACCTGGCTGCCCATTTGCTCCCTCCTCTCTTTTCTGTACTCTCCCATTCACTCCAATTTCCCCTCATCCCTTACCCCGCTCATTGTTCCTGCTCCCCATTTCTGTCAACTTCCCTTCTCCCCCCTGTCTCAACGTCTTCCTTCTCCACCTCTCTCCTCTCTCACTACCACTCTCTCTATCCTCTTTCTCTACATCTCTTCCTACACCTCCATCCCCATGTGCTGTTTCTCTCCCTCCCTCCTCCTGCCCCTCCCCCTCTCTCTCTCTCTCTCTCTCTCTCTCTCTCTCTCTCTCTCTCTCTCCCTTCCCCCATATCCCCGCTCCCCTCCCTCTCCCTCTCCCTCCCCATCTCTCTCTGCCATGCCTGTGGGGTTGTGGTTGTGGATGGGGATGTTGTTCTGTATGTGCTGGAAGCTGTTGTGTGTCAGTAAGGCACACATTTTGTTCACTGTTTCTTTGTTAGGACTCAGTGTCACTCACATCCAGGTCAAAGCTGTGATGGTAATCTCATTTACACACACAGCCACCCAGAGCACTGTACCGCAAAAGCGCACCCATCCTATGTTGTTCACACACACACACACACACACACACACACACAAATTCATTTAAAATGGTTAAGGTAATCCAATTTATAGACAAGCACTCACACCATGCATTCACAGGGACACACACAAACGCACAAACACACAGATGACACAGGCTCATCAGCGTCACTCCCTCAGCTATTCAGGTTCCTTTGGTGCTGCGCAGAATGACTATCAAACTAATGACAGTGCCTCTGAGACAACCCACTGCCCCACACACACACAGAGACAGAGGGTTAGTTATGCAACCGCCCCTCATGCCAAATTAACACACATTCAGCACCCAGAAATATTGACTCTCCCTAGCCTTCCCCCTGATCCTTCTGGGCAGATAAGGACAGGAGAGGAGGGGAGAGGTTTGAGTGAATCTGGTTACACAGTGGAGCTGCCCAGTACTGGAATCAGGACCGCTTATTCCACTACTTCTCACGTATCAGTGAATTCTGCACGACGTGTCTCTGCAAGATACTTATCTCATCTGCTGTGGCATCATTCTCTTTTCTCTGTATTATTTTCTCTCTTCCCCCTCTCTTTCTCTGTCACAGTCTGTTGAGCTCATTGGTAATCACACAACGTATTATTCAACAAAGTTTATTCACCACAGTTATTAATAACATAAGACTTATTTCAGTGTGGTTGTGGTGCTATTGTGAAGACTTTGCGTTCAGTTTGGCAATGGTGCTGTGAGTGTGCCTGGACTCTGGAGTTAGGCCAGGCCTAGAAAACAGTGAGTCCTGAGCACACCCTGGCTGAGTACTGTGAGATTCAGCACTTTGTGGTCCTATCCAGGTGATGTGGGCGTCTATGAACTAGCAGGCTGTATTAGTGTTGACGTCAGCAGGCCTCGTTGGACACTGCGGCAGAGCTGAGGTGTTGGCCCACAGACCCACTGTGTTTGTGTGTGTGTGTTCTTCCCTACTGTAAACACACAGTATACAATCAATCATCAATCAAATGTATTTATAGAGCCCTTTATACATCAGTTAATGTCACAAAGTGCTGTACAGAAACCCAGCCTAAAACCCCAAACAGCAAGGAATGCAGATGTAGAAGTTGTGCCATGGCAGAGATGGGCGACTAGTATGGACTAGTATTGACTACAGAGTCATTCATTGTTGTAATCACAGAGAGAATAGAGCTGTAGCTTTATATGACTCAACATGTGAGGACATGCATTGACATGGAATTTACACTGACTCAACAAGGAAAAGCATTCAAGCTAAGTATCAATAAAGGAGTCTGTTTATTATCTCAGTAATTACATTATGCCCAAAGAGCAGTTATACATTTTTTTTATACCAAGTTGCTTTAGTTCAGGGTGGGTAGGTCCGGTCCAGTTAGTTCTGGTTCTAAGTGGGTCGACCCTGGTAGGTTCCACTGTGAAGGGTAATATCAGTTCTGTTTGGTTCCGCTGTGAAGGTCATGTCAGTTCTATTTGTGTATCGGTCATGTGACCCCTGACCCTGTTATCTCTCTACAGTTAGCAGTTAGCCAACACCCAGAGGTTAGTCTACTCTAAAAGCCTTCACTCTTAGTCTCCCTCTGCCTCTCTCTCTCTCTATATCTCTCTGCCTCTCACCCTGTCTGTCTCTCTTTTTTACCTATTTTCTCACTCCATCATTATCTCTCTCACAATCTCCCTTGCTCTCATCTCTCTTATTCATCAGTATTGTGTCTGTTTCTCCTTTCATCCACTCCACTGACTGTCTCTCCTCCACTCTTCTCTCTGATATAACCTCTGGTTTCATTAAGTCTCAGTGGTTTGGGTGCATGGTAATGTGTGTGGGTTCTGTATGTTTGCCCTGCCACAGTCATGCCTGCCTGTCTCTCCACTGCAGCGGAATCAAGAATCAGGGTCAGGGTCAGAGGAGGCTCCTCAGGACTCGTGTATGTTCCCTCTATTTGTCTACAAGAATAGTAATGCTGCATTTGTGAATGTATTAATGTAAATAAGGTATTTCTGTTTTAAATATTTTATACATTTGCTAAAATTCGTAAAAATGTATTTTTGCTTTGTCATTATGGGGTATTGTGTGTAGATTGATGAGGAAAAACATTAATTGAATACATTTTAGAATAAGACTGTAACGTAACAAAATCTGGAAAAAGTGAAGGGGTCTGAATACTTTCCAAATGCACTGTAAATATGCAAATGCTTGTGTATATAGTACCGTACCTATATTAGTACTGTATAATAATATTCAGATCTTTAGAGTATGTATTCCACAACTGTTCCTATACCAAGGGAGCAATGTGTAACGATGTGCGCTGAGAGTCGGGAAGCAAGTTCAGGGAGTGAATACATTTAATAAATACATGAAACAAACACCGACATGATACAGATACAGATACAATGATGACTGGGGAAGGAACCAAATGGAGTGACTAATATAGGGCAGGTAATCAAGGAGGTGATGGAGTCCAGGTGAGTGTCATAATGCGCAATTACGCGTTACAATGGCGACAGGTGTGCACCATGACGAGCAGACTGGTGGCCTAGTGGCCGGAGAGGGAGCACAGTGACACAATGTATAACGCTTTCTGAGTCAGCTGTCTATTTTGAGCTCATATGGGAGTGGAATGTGAGCGAAGATTTGCAGTAGCAGCCTTTACTCTAGTTAATATTACAGTAGTCTATACTCTTAGTCAATATTACAGTTGTCGTTACTATTAGCTACTTTTACAGTAGTCTTTACTCTTAGCTAATATTACAGTAGTAATTACTCTTAGCTAATATTACAGTAGTCGTTACTTTTAGCTAATATTACAGTAGTTCTAATTCTTAGCTCACATGACAGCATTCTTTGCTATTAGCTAACACTACCGTAGTCATTACTCTTAGCTGTACTCTTACAGTCTTTATTACTCTTAGCAAGGATTACAGTAGTGTATACTTTTAGCTAATATTACAGTAGTATATTCTCTAAGCTAATATTACAGTAGTCGTTACTCTTAGCTGTACACTTACAGTCTTTATTACTCTTAGCAAGGATTACAGTAGTCTATACTTTTAGCTAATATTACAGTAGTATATTCTCTAAGCTAACATTGCAGTAGTCATTACTCTTACCAAATTTTACAGTAGTATTTACTCTTAGCTAATATTACAGTAGTCTTTACTCTTAGCTAATATTACAGCAGTCTTTACTCTCAGGTAATATTACAGTGTTCTTTACTCTAAGCTAATCTTACTGTAGTCTTTACTCTTAGCTAATATTAGAGTATTCTTTGCTCTCAGTAATTGTTACAGTGGTCTATACGCTTAGCTAAAATTACAATATTCGTTACGCTTAGCTAATATTACAGCAGTCTTTACTCTGCTAATATTACAGTTGTCTAAACGCTCAGCTAATATTACAGTTATATAAACTCTTAGGTAATATTACTGTAGTCATTACTCTTAGCTAAAATCACAGATGTCTTTGCTCTGCTATTATTACAGTAGTCGTTTGTCTTAGCAAATATTACAGCAGTCTTTATTCTTAGCTAATATTACAGTAGAATATACTCTTAGCTAATATTACAGTAGCCGTTACTCTTACCTAATATTACAGTAGTATATACTCTTAGCTAGAATTACAATATTCGTTACACTTAGCTAATATTACAGCAGTCTTTACTCTTAGCTAATATTACAGTAGTTCTAATTCTTAGCTCACATGACAGCATTCTTTGCTATTAGCTAATACTACCGTAGTCATTACTCTTAGCTGTACTCTTACAGTCTTTATTACTCTTAGCAAGGATTACAGTAGTGTATACTTTTAGCTAATATTACAGTAGTATATTCTCTAAGCTAATATTACAGTAGTCATTACTCTTAGCTGTACTCTTACAGTCTTTATTACTCTTAGCAAGGATTACAGTAGTCTATACTTTTAGCTAATATTACAGTAGTATATTCTCTAAGCTAACATTGCAGTAGTCATTACTCTTACCAAATTGTACAGTAGTATTTACTCTTAGCTAATATTACAGTAGTCTTTACTCTAAGCTAATATTACAGTAGTCTTTACTCTTAGCTTATATTACAGTAATCTTTACTCTCAGTAATTGTTACAGTGTTCAATACTCTTAGCTAAAATTACAATTTTTGTTTACTCTTAGCTAATATTACAGCAGTCTTTACTCTTAGCCAATTTTACAGTTGTATAAACTCTTAGCTAATTTTACAGTAGTCGTTACTCTTAGCTAAAATCACAGATGTCTTTACTCTTTGCTATTATTACAGTAGTCTTTACTCTTAGCTAATATTACAGTAGTCTTTACTCTTATCTAATGTTTCAGTAGAATATACTCTTAGCTTATATTACAGTTGTCTATACTCTCAGATAAAATTACAGTTATATAAACTATTAGCTAATATTACAGTAGTTCCTCATAGCTAAAATCACATTAGCCTTTACTCTTTGCTATTATTACAGTACTCGTTACTCTTAGCTAATATTACAGTAGTCTTTACTCTTTGCTAGTATATGACAGTAGTTGTTACTCTTAGCTAATATTACAGCAGTCTTTACTCTTATCTAATGTTTCAGTAGAATATACTCTTAGCTTATATTACAGTTGTCTATACTCTCAGCTAAAATGACAGTTGTATAAACTATTAGCTAATATTACAGTAGTCGTTCCTCATAGCTAAAATCACATTAGTCTTTACTCTTTGCTATTATTACAGTACTCGTTACTCTTAGCTAATATTACAGTAGTCTTTACTCTTTGCTAGTATATGACAGTAGTCTTTACTCTTAGCTAATATTACGGTAGTCTTTACTCATAGCTATAATCACAGAAGTCTTTACTCTTTGCTATTATTACAGTATTTTTTACTCTCAAGAATTGTTACAGTGGCCTAAACTCTTAGCTAAAATTACAATATTCTTTACGCTTAGCTAATATTAGAGCAGTCTTTACTCTTAGCTAGATTTACAGCTGTATAAACTATTAGCTAATATTACAGTAGTCATTCCTTTTAGCTAAAATCACAGTACCCTTTACTCTTTGCTATTATTACAGTAGTCGTTACTCTTAGCTAATATTACAGCAGTCTTTACTCTTGGCTAATTTTCCAGTAAAATAGACTCTTAGCTAATATAACAATAGTTGTTCCTCTTAGCTAAAATCACAGTAGTCTTTAATCTGTTCTATTATTACAGTAGTCGTTACTCTTCGCTAATATTACATTAGTCTTTAGTCTTAGCTAATATTACATTAGTCTTTACTCTAAGCTAATATTACAGTATATTTTACTCTTAGCTAATACTACAGTAGTCATTTTTTTGCTAATATTACAGTATTTATTACTCTTAGCTAATACTACAGTAGTCGTTATTCTTAGTTAAAATCACAGTAGTATTTACTCCGTTCTATTATTACTGTAGTCTGCTCTTAGCTAATATTACAGTAGTCTTTACTCTTAGCTAATATTACTGTAGTCGTTACTCTTAGCTAATATTACAGTAGTCTTTACTCTTGGCTAATTTTCCAGTAAAATAGACTCTTAGCTAATATAACAATAGTTGTTCATCTTAGCTAAAATCACAGTAGTCTTTACTCTTAGCTAATATTACAGTAGTCTTTACCCTTAGCTTATATTACAGTAATCTTTACTCTCAGTAATCGTTAGTGTTCAATACTCTTAGCTAAAATTACAATATTCGTTACGCTTAGCTAATATTACAGCAGTCTTTACTCTGCTAATATTACAGTTGTCTAAACGCTCAGCTAATATTACAGTTGTATAAACTCTTAGCTAATATTACTGTAGTCATTACTCTTAGCTAAAATCACAGATGTCTTTGCTCTGCTATTATTACAGTAGTCATTTGTCTTAGCAAATATTACAGCAGTCTTTATTCTTAGCTAATATTACAGTAGAATATACTCTTAGCTAATATTACAGTAGCCGTTACTCTTACCTAATATTACAGTAGTATATACTCTTAGCTAGAATTACAATATTCGTTACGCTTAGCTAATATTACAGCAGTCTTTACTCTTAGCTAATATTACAGTAGTTCTAATTCTTAGCTCACATGACAGCATTCTTTGCTATTAGCTAATACTACCGTAGTCATTACTCTTAGCTGTACTCTTACAGTCTTTATTACTCTTAGCAAGGATTACAGTAGTGTATACTTTTAGCTATTATTACAGTAGTATATTCTCTAAGCTTATATTACAGTAGTCATTACTCTTAGCTGTACTCTTACAGTCTTTATTACTCTTAGCAAGGATTACAGTAGTCTATACTTTTAGCTAATATTACAGTAGTATATTCTCTAAGCTAACATTGCAGTAGTCATTACTCTTACCAAATTGTACAGTAGTATTTACTCTTAGCTAATATTACAGTAGTCTTTACTCTGTTCTATTATTACAGTAGTCGTTACTCTTAGCTAAAATCACAGATGTCTTTACTCTAAGCTAATATTACAGTAGTCTTTACTCTTAGCTTATATTACAGTAATCTTTACTCTCAGTAATTGTTAGTGTTCAATACTCTTAGCTAAAATTACCATTTTTGTTTACTCTTAGCTAATATTACAGCAGTCTTTACTCTTAGCCAATTTTACAGTTGTATAAACTCTTAGCTAATTTTACAGTAGTCGTTACTCTTAGCTAAAATCACAGATGTCTTTACTCTTTGCTATTATTACAGTAGTCTTTACTCTTAGCTAATATTACAGTAGTCTTTACTCTTATCTAATGTTTCAGTAGAATATACTCTTAGCTTATATTACAGTTGTCTATACTCTCAGATAAAATTACAGTTATATAAACTATTAGCTAATATTACAGTAGTCGTTCCTCATAGCTAAAATCACATTAGCCTTTACTCTTTGCTATTATTACAGTACTTGTTACTCTTAGCTAATATTACAGTAGTCTTTACTCTTTGCTAGTATATGACAGTAGTTGTTACTCTTAGCTAATATTACAGCAGTCTTTACTCTTATCTAATGTTTCAGTAGAATATACTCTTAGCTTATATTACAGTTGTCTATACTCTCAGCTAAAATGACAGTTGTATAAACTATTTGCTAATATTACAGTAGTCGTTCCTCATAGCTAAAATCACATTAGTCTTTACTCTTTGCTATTATTACAGTACTCGTTACTCTTAGCTAATATTACAGTAGTCTTTACTCTTTGCTAGTATATGGCAGTAGTCTTTACTCTTAGCTAATATTACGGTAGTCTTTACTCATAGCTATAATCACAGAAGTCTTTACTCTTTGCTATTATTACAGTATTTTTTACTCTCAGGAATTGTTACAGTGGCCTAAACTCTTAGCTAAAATTACAATATTCTTTACGCTTAGCTAATATTAGAGCAGTCTTTACTCTTAGCTAGATTTACAGCTGTATAAACTATTAGCTAATATTACAGTAGTCATTCCTTTTAGCTAAAATCACAGTACCTTTTACTCTTTGCTATTATTACAGTAGTCGTTACTCTTAGCTAATATTACAGTAGTCTTTACTCTTGGATAATTTTCCAGTAAAATAGACTCTTAGCTAATATAACAATAGTTGTTCATCTTAGCTAAAATCACAGTAGTCTTTACTCTTAGCTAATATTACAGTAGTCTTTACCCTTAGCTTATATTACAGTAATCTTTACTCTCAGTAATCGTTAGTGTTCAATACTCTTAGCTAAAATTACAATATTCGTTACGCTTAGCTAATATTACAGCAGTCTTTACTCTGCTAATATTACAGTTGTCTAAACGCTCAGCTAATATTACAGTTGTATAAACTCTTAGCTAATATTACTGTAGTCATTACTCTTAGCTAAAATCACAGATGTCTTTGCTCTGCTATTATTACAGTAGTCATTTGTCTTAGCAAATATTACAGCAGTCTTTATTCTTAGCTAATATTACAGTAGAATATACTCTTAGCTAATATTACAGTAGCCGTTACTCTTACCTAATATTACAGTAGTATATACTCTTAGCTAGAATTACAATATTCGTTACGCTTAGCTAATATTACAGCAGTCTTTACTCTTAGCTAATATTACAGTAGTTCTAATTCTTAGCTCACATGACAGCATTCTTTGCTATTAGCTAATACTACCGTAGTCATTACTCTTAGCTGTACTCTTACAGTCTTTATTACTCTTAGCAAGGATTACAGTAGTGTATACTTTTAGCTATTATTACAGTAGTATATTCTCTAAGCTAATATTACAGTAGTCATTACTCTTAGCTGTACTCTTAGTCTTTATTACTCTTAGCAAGGATTACAGTAGTCTATACTTTTAGCTAATATTACAGTAGTATATTCTCTAAGCTAACATTGCAGTAGTCATTACTCTTACCAAATTGTACAGTAGTATTTACTCTTAGCTAATATTACAGTAGTCTTTACTCTGTTCTATTATTACAGTAGTCGTTACTCTTAGCTAAAATCACAGATGTCTTTACTCTAAGCTAATATTACAGTAGTCTTTACTCTTAGCTTATATTACAGTAATCTTTACTCTCAGTAATTGTTACAGTGTTCAATACTCTTAGCTAAAATTACCATTTTTGTTTACTCTTAGCTAATATTACAGCAGTCTTTACTCTTAGCCAATTTTACAGTTGTATAAACTCTTAGCTAATTTTACAGTAGTCGTTACTCTTAGCTAAAATCACAGTAGTCTTTACTCTTAGCTAATATTACAGTAGAATATACTCTTAGCTTATATTACAGTTGTCTATACTCTCAGATAAAATTACAGTTATATAAACTATTAGCTAATATTACAGTAGTCGTTCCTCATAGCTAAAATCAAATTAGCCTTTACTCTTTGCTATTATTACAGTTCTCGTTACTCTTAGCTAATATTACAGTAGTCTTTACTCTTTGCTAGTATATGACAGTAGTTGTTACTCTTAGCTAATATTACAGCAGTCTTTACTCTTATCTAATGTTTCAGAAGAATATACTCTTAGCTTATATTACAGTTGTCTATACTCTCAGCTAAAATTACAGTTGTATAAACTATTTGCTAATATTACAGTAGTCGTTCCTCATAGCTAAAATCACATTAGTCTTTACTCTTTGCTATTATTACAGTACTCGTTACTCTTAGCTAATATTACAGTAGTCTTTACTCTTTGCTAGTATATGGCAGTAGTCTTTACTCTTAGCTAATATTACGGTAGTCTTTACTCATAGCTATAATCACAGAAGTCTTTACTCTTTGCTATTATTACAGTATTTTTTACTCTCAGGAATTGTTACAGTGGCCTAAACTCTTAGCTAAAATTACAATATTCTTTACGCTTAGCTAATATTAGAGCAGTCTTTACTCTTAGCTAGATTTACAGCTGTATAAACTATTAGCTAATATTACAGTAGTCATTCCTTTTAGCTAAAATCACAGTACCTTTTACTCTTTGCTATTATTACAGTAGTCGTTACTCTTAGCTAATATTACAGTAGTCTTTACTCTTGGCTAATTTTCCAGTAAAATAGACTCTTAGCTAATATAACAATAGTTGTTCATCTTAGCTAAAATCACAGTAGTCTTTACTCTTAGCTAATATTACAGTAGTCTTTACCCTTAGCTTATATTACAGTAATCTTTACTCTCAGTAATCGTTACAGTGTTCAATACTCTTAGCTAAAATTACAATATTCGTTACGCTTAGCTAATATTACAGCAGTCTTTACTCTGCTAATATTACAGTTGTCTAAACGCTCAGCTAATATTACAGTTGTATAAACTCTTAGCTAATATTACTGTAGTCATTACTCTTAGCTAAAATCACAGATGTCTTTGCTCTGCTATTATTACAGTAGTCATTTGTCTTAGCAAATATTACAGCAGTCTTTATTCTTAGCTAATATTACAGTAGAATATACTCTTAGCTAATATTACAGTAGCCGTTACTCTTACCTAATATTACAGTAGTATATACTCTTAGCTAGAATTACAATATTCGTTACGCTTAGCTAATATTACAGCAGTCTTTACTCTTAGCTAATATTACAGTAGTTCTAATTCTTAGCTCACATGACAGCATTCTTTGCTATTAGCTAATACTACCGTAGTCATTACTCTTAGCTGTACTCTTACAGTCTTTATTACTCTTAGCAAGGATTACAGTAGTGTATACTTTTAGCTATTATTACAGTAGTATATTCTCTAAGCTAATATTACAGTAGTCATTACTCTTAGCTGTACTCTTAGTCTTTATTACTCTTAGCAAGGATTACAGTAGTCTATACTTTTAGCTAATATTACAGTAGTATATTCTCTAAGCTAACATTGCAGTAGTCATTACTCTTACCAAATTGTACAGTAGTATTCACTCTTAGCTAATATTACAGTAGTCTTTACTCTGTTCTATTATTACAGTAGTCGTTACTCTTAGCTAAAATCACAGATGTCTTTACTCTAAGCTAATATTACAGTAGTCTTTACTCTTAGCTTATATTACAGTAATCTTTACTCTCAGTAATTGTTACAGTGTTCAATACTCTTAGCTAAAATTACCATTTTTGTTTACTCTTAGCTAATATTACAGCAGTCTTTACTCTTAGCCAATTTTACAGTTGTATAAACTCTTAGCTAATTTTACAGTAGTCGTTACTCTTAGCTAAAATCACAGATGTCTTTACTCTTATCTAATGTTTCAGTAGAATATACTCTTAGCTTATATTACAGTTGTCTATACTCTCAGATAAAATTACAGTTATATAAACTATTAGCTAATATTACAGTAGTCGTTCCTCATAGCTAAAATCAAATTAGCCTTTACTCTTTGCTATTATTACAGTTCTCGTTACTCTTAGCTAATATTACAGTAGTCTTTACTCTTTGCTAGTATATGACAGTAGTTGTTACTCTTAGCTAATATTACAGCAGTCTTTACTCTTATCTAATGTTTCAGAAGAATATACTCTTAGCTTATATTACAGTTGTCTATACTCTCAGCTAAAATTACAGTTGTATAAACTATTTGCTAATATTACAGTAGTCGTTCCTCATAGCTAAAATCACATTAGTCTTTACTCTTTGCTATTATTACAGTACTCGTTACTCTTAGCTAATATTATAGTAGTCTTTACTCTTTGCTAGTATATGGCAGTAGTCTTTACTCTTAGCTAATATTACGGTAGTCTTTACTCATAGCTATAATCACAGAAGTCTTTACTCTTTGCTATTATTACAGTATTTTTTACTCTCAGGAATTGTTACAGTGGCCTAAACTCTTAGCTAAAATTACAATATTCTTTACGCTTAGCTAATATTAGAGCAGTCTTTATTCTTAGCTAGATTTTCAGCTGTATAAACTATTAGCTAATATTACAGTAGTCATTCCTTTTAGCTAAAATCACAGTACCTTTTACTCTTTGCTATTATTACAGTAGTCGTTACTCTTAGCTAATATTACAGTAGTCTTTACTCTTGGCTAATTTTCCAGTAAAATGGACTCTTAGCTAATATAACAATAGTTGTTCATCTTAGCTAAAATCACAGTAGTCTTTACTCTTAGCTAATATTACAGTAGTCTTTACCCTTAGCTTATATTACAGTAATCTTTACTCTCAGTAATCGTTACAGTGTTCAATACTCTTAGCTAAAATTACAATATTCGTTACGCTTAGCTAATATTACAGCAGTCTTTACTCTGCTAATATTACAGTTGTATAAACTCTTAGCTAATATTACTGTAGTCATTACTCTTAGCTAAAATCACAGATGTCTTTGCTCTGCTATTATTACAGTAGTCATTTGTCTTAGCAAATATTACAGCAGTCTTTATTCTTAGCTAATATTACAGTAGAATATACTCTTAGCTAATATTACAGTAGCCGTTACTCTTACCTAATATTACAGTAGTATATACTCTTAGCTAGAATTACAATATTCGTTACGCTTAGCTAATATTACAGCAGTCTTTACTCTTAGCTAATATTACAGTAGTTCTAATTCTTAGCTCACATGACAGCATTCTTTGCTATTAGCTAATACTACCGTAGTCATTACTCTTAGCTGTACTCTTACAGTCTTTATTACTCTTAGCAAGGATTACAGTAGTGTATACTTTTAGCTATTATTACAGTAGTATATTCTCTAAGCTAATATTACAGTAGTCATTACTCTTAGCTGTACTCTTAGTCTTTATTACTCTTAGCAAGGATTACAGTAGTCTATACTTTTAGCTAATATTACAGTAGTATATTCTCTAAGCTAACATTGCAGTAGTCATTACTCTTACCAAATTGTACAGTAGTATTTACTCTTAGCTAATATTACAGTAGTCTTTACTCTGTTCTATTATTACAGTAGTCGTTACTCTTAGCTAAAATCACAGATGTCTTTACTCTAAGCTAATATTACAGTAGTCTTTACTCTTAGCTTATATTACAGTAATCTTTACTCTCAGTAATTGTTACAGTGTTCAATACTCTTAGCTAAAATTACCATTTTTGTTTACTCTTAGCTAATATTACAGCAGTCTTTACTCTTAGCCAATTTTACAGTTGTATAAACTCTTAGCTAATTTTACAGTAGTCGTTACTCTTAGCTAAAATCACAGTAGTCTTTACTCTTAGCTAATATTACAGTAGTCTTTACCCTTAGCTTATATTACAGTAATCTTTACTCTCAGTAATCGTTACAGTGTTCAATACTCTTAGCTAAAATTACAATATTCGTTACGCTTAGCTAATATTACAGCAGTCTTTACTCTGCTAATATTACAGTTGTCTAAACGCTCAGCTAATATTACAGTTGTATAAACTCTTAGCTAATATTACTGTAGTCATTACTCTTAGCTAAAATCACAGATGTCTTTGCTCTGCTATTATTACAGTAGTCATTTGTCTTAGCAAATATTACAGCAGTCTTTATTCTTAGCTAATATTACAGTAGAATATACTCTTAGCTAATATTACAGTAGCCGTTACTCTTACCTAATATTACAGTAGTATATACTCTTAGCTAGAATTACAATATTCGTTACGCTTAGCTAATATTACAGCAGTCTTTACTCTTAGCTAATATTACAGTAGTTCTAATTCTTAGCTCACATGACAGCATTCTTTGCTATTAGCTAATACTACCGTAGTCATTACTCTTAGCTGTACTCTTACAGTCTTTATTACTCTTAGCAAGGATTACAGTAGTGTATACTTTTAGCTATTATTACAGTAGTATATTCTCTAAGCTAATATTACAGTAGTCATTACTCTTAGCTGTACTCTTAGTCTTTATTACTCTTAGCAAGGATTACAGTAGTCTATACTTTTAGCTAATATTACAGTAGTATATTCTCTAAGCTAACATTGCAGTAGTCATTACTCTTACCAAATTGTACAGTAGTATTTACTCTTAGCTAATATTACAGTAGTCTTTACTCTGTTCTATTATTACAGTAGTCGTTACTCTTAGCTAAAATCACAGATGTCTTTACTCTAAGCTAATATTACAGTAGTCTTTACTCTTAGCTTATATTACAGTAATCTTTACTCTCAGTAATTGTTACAGTGTTCAATACTCTTAGCTAAAATTACCATTTTTGTTTACTCTTAGCTAATATTACAGCAGTCTTTACTCTTAGCCAATTTTACAGTTGTATAAACTCTTAGCTAATTTTACAGTAGTCGTTACTCTTAGCTAAAATCACAGATGTCTTTACTCTTATCTAATGTTTCAGTAGAATATACTCTTAGCTTATATTACAGTTGTCTATACTCTCAGATAAAATTACAGTTATATAAACTATTAGCTAATATTACAGTAGTCGTTCCTCATAGCTAAAATCAAATTAGCCTTTACTCTTTGCTATTATTACAGTTCTCGTTACTCTTAGCTAATATTACAGTAGTCTTTACTCTTTGCTAGTATATGACAGTAGTTGTTACTCTTAGCTAATATTACAGCAGTCTTTACTCTTATCTAATGTTTCAGAAGAATATACTCTTAGCTTATATTACAGTTGTCTATACTCTCAGCTAAAATTACAGTTGTATAAACTATTTGCTAATATTACAGTAGTCGTTCCTCATAGCTAAAATCACATTAGTCTTTACTCTTTGCTATTATTACAGTACTCGTTACTCTTAGCTAATATTACAGTAGTCTTTACTCTTTGCTAGTATATGGCAGTAGTCTTTACTCTTAGCTAATATTACGGTAGTCTTTACTCATAGCTATAATCACAGAAGTCTTTACTCTTTGCTATTATTACAGTATTTTTTACTCTCAGGAATTGTTACAGTGGCCTAAACTCTTAGCTAAAATTACAATATTCTTTACGCTTAGCTAATATTAGAGCAGTCTTTACTCTTAGCTAGATTTACAGCTGTATAAACTATTAGCTAATATTACAGTAGTCATTCCTTTTAGCTAAAATCACAGTACCTTTTACTCTTTGCTATTATTACAGTAGTCGTTACTCTTAGCTAATATTGCAGTAGTCTTTACTCTTGGCTAATTTTCCAGTAAAATAGACTCTTAGCTAATATAACAATAGTTGTTCATCTTAGCTAAAATCACAGTAGTCTTTACTCTTAGCTAATATTACAGTAGTCTTTACCCTTAGCTTATATTACAGTAATCTTTACTCTCAGTAATCGTTACAGTGTTCAATACTCTTAGCTAAAATTACAATATTCGTTACGCTTAGCTAATATTACAGCAGTCTTTACTCTGCTAATATTACAGTTGTCTAAACGCTCAGCTAATATTACAGTTGTATAAACTCTTAGCTAATATTACTGTAGTCATTACTCTTAGCTAAAATCACAGATGTCTTTGCTCTGCTATTATTACAGTAGTCATTTGTCTTAGCAAATATTACAGCAGTCTTTATTCTTAGCTAATATTACAGTAGAATATACTCTTAGCTAATATTACAGTAGCCGTTACTCTTACCTAATATTACAGTAGTATATGCTCTTAGCTAGAATTACAATATTCGTTACGCTTAGCTAATATTACAGCAGTCTTTACTCTTAGCTAATATTACAGTAGTTCTAATTCTTAGCTCACATGACAGCATTCTTTGCTATTAGCTAATACTACCGTAGTCATTACTCTTAGCTGTACTCTTACAGTCTTTATTACTCTTAGCAAGGATTACAGTAGTGTATACTTTTAGCTATTATTACAGTAGTATATTCTCTAAGCTAATATTACAGTAGTCATTACTCTTAGCTGTACTCTTAGTCTTTATTACTCTTAGCAAGGATTACAGTAGTCTATACTTTTAGCTAATATTACAGTAGTATATTCTCTAAGATAACATTGCAGTAGTCATTACTCTTACCAAATTGTACAGTAGTATTTACTCTTAGCTAATATTACAGTAGTCTTTACTCTGTTCTATTATTACAGTAGTCGTTACTCTTAGCTAAAATCACAGATGTCTTTACTCTAAGCTAATATTACAGTAGTCTTTACTCTTAGCTTATATTACAGTAATCTTTACTCTCAGTAATTGTTACAGTGTTCAATACTCTTAGCTAAAATTACCATTTTTGTTTACTCTTAGCTAATATTACAGCAGTCTTTACTCTTAGCCAATTTTACAGTTGTATAAACTCTTAGCTAATTTTACAGTAGTCGTTACTCTTAGCTAAAATCACAGATGTCTTTACTCTTATCTAATGTTTCAGTAGAATATACTCTTAGCTTATATTACAGTTGTCTATACTCTCAGATAAAATTACAGTTATATAAACTATTAGCTAATATTACAGTAGTCGTTCCTCATAGCTAAAATCAAATTAGCCTTTACTCTTTGCTATTATTACAGTTCTCGTTACTCTTAGCTAATATTACAGTAGTCTTTACTCTTTGCTAGTATATGACAGTAGTTGTTACTCTTAGCTAATATTACAGCAGTCTTTACTCTTATCTAATGTTTCAGAAGAATATACTCTTAGCTTATATTACAGTTGTCTATACTCTCAGCTAAAATTACAGTTGTATAAACTATTTGCTAATATTACAGTAGTCGTTCCTCATAGCTAAAATCACATTAGTCTTTACTCTTTGCTATTATTACAGTACTCGTTACTCTTAGCTAATATTACAGTAGTCTTTACTCTTTGCTAGTATATGGCAGTAGTCTTTACTCTTAGCTAATATTACGGTAGTCTTTACTCATAGCTATAATCACAGAAGTCTTTACTCTTTGCTATTATTACAGTATTTTTTACTCTCAGGAATTGTTACAGTGGCCTAAACTCTTAGCTAAAATTACAATATTCTTTACGCTTAGCTAATATTAGAGCAGTCTTTACTCTTAGCTAGATTTACAGCTGTATAAACTATTAGCTAATATTACAGTAGTCATTCCTTTTAGCTAAAATCACAGTACCTTTTACTCTTTGCTATTATTACAGTAGTCGTTACTCTTAGCTAATATTGCAGTAGTCTTTACTCTTGGCTAATTTTCCAGTAAAATAGACTCTTAGCTAATATAACAATAGTTGTTCATCTTAGCTAAAATCACAGTAGTCTTTACTCTTAGCTAATATTACAGTAGTCTTTACCCTTAGCTTATATTACAGTAATCTTTACTCTCAGTAATCGTTACAGTGTTCAATACTCTTAGCTAAAATTACAATATTCGTTACGCTTAGCTAATATTACAGCAGTCTTTACTCTGCTAATATTACAGTTGTCTAAACGCTCAGCTAATATTACAGTTGTATAAACTCTTAGCTAATATTACTGTAGTCATTACTCTTAGCTAAAATCACAGATGTCTTTGCTCTGCTATTATTACAGTAGTCATTTGTCTTAGCAAATATTACAGCAGTCTTTATTCTTAGCTAATATTACAGTAGAATATACTCTTAGCTAATATTACAGTAGCCGTTACTCTTACCTAATATTACAGTAGTATATGCTCTTAGCTAGAATTACAATATTCGTTACGCTTAGCTAATATTACAGCAGTCTTTACTCTTAGCTAATATTACAGTAGTTCTAATTCTTAGCTCACATGACAGCATTCTTTGCTATTAGCTAATACTACCGTAGTCATTACTCTTAGCTGTACTCTTACAGTCTTTATTACTCTTAGCAAGGATTACAGTAGTGTATACTTTTAGCTATTATTACAGTAGTATATTCTCTAAGCTAATATTACAGTAGTCATTACTCTTAGCTGTACTCTTAGTCTTTATTACTCTTAGCAAGGATTACAGTAGTCTATACTTTTAGCTAATATTACAGTAGTATATTCTCTAAGATAACATTGCAGTAGTCATTACTCTTACCAAATTGTACAGTAGTATTTACTCTTAGCTAATATTACAGTAGTCTTTACTCTGTTCTATTATTACAGTAGTCGTTACTCTTAGCTAAAATCACAGATGTCTTTACTCTAAGCTAATATTACAGTAGTCTTTACTCTTAGCTTATATTACAGTAATCTTTACTCTCAGTAATTGTTACAGTGTTCAATACTCTTAGCTAAAATTACCATTTTTGTTTACTCTTAGCTAATATTACAGCAGTCTTTACTCTTAGCCAATTTTACAGTTGTATAAACTCTTAGCTAATTTTACAGTAGTCGTTACTCTTAGCTAAAATCACAGATGTCTTTACTCTTATCTAATGTTTCAGTAGAATATACTCTTAGCTTATATTACAGTTGTCTATACTCTCAGATAAAATTACAGTTATATAAACTATTAGCTAATATTACAGTAGTCGTTCCTCATAGCTAAAATCAAATTAGCCTTTACTCTTTGCTATTATTACAGTTCTCGTTACTCTTAGCTAATATTACAGTAGTCTTTACTCTTTGCTAGTATATGACAGTAGTTGTTACTCTTAGCTAATATTACAGCAGTCTTTACTCTTATCTAATGTTTCAGAAGAATATACTCTTAGCTTATATTACAGTTGTCTATACTCTCAGCTAAAATTACGGTTGTATAAACTATTTGCTAATATTACAGTAGTCGTTCCTCATAGCTAAAATCACATTAGTCTTTACTCTTTGCTATTATTACAGTACTCGTTACTCTTAGCTAATATTACAGTAGTCTTTACTCTTTGCTAGTATATGGCAGTAGTCTTTACTCTTAGCTAATATTACGGTAGTCTTTACTCATAGCTATAATCACAGAAGTCTTTACTCTTTGCTATTATTACAGTATTTTTTACTCTCAGGAATTGTTACAGTGGCCTAAACTCTTAGCTAAAATTACAATATTCTTTACGCTTAGCTAATATTAGAGCAGTCTTTACTCTTAGCTAGATTTACAGCTGTATAAACTATTAGCTAATATTACAGTAGTCATTCCTTTTAGCTAAAATCACAGTACCCTTTACTCTTTGCTATTATTACAGTAGTCGTTACTCTTAGCTAATATTACAGCAGTCTTTACTCTTGGCTAATTTTCCAGTAAAATAGACTCTTAGCTAATATAACAATAGTTGTTCCTCTTAGCTAAAATCACAGTAGTCTTTACTCTTAGCTAATATTACAGTAGTCTTTACTCTTACCTTATATTACAGTAATCTTTACTCTCAGTAATCGTTACAGTGTTCAATACTCTTAGCTAAAATTTCAAATTTAGTTTACTCTTAGCTAATATTACAGCAGTCTTTACTCTTAGCCAATTTTACAGTTGTATAAACTCTTAGCTAATTTCACAGTAGTCGTTACTCTAAGCTAAAATCACAGATGTCTTTACTCTTTGCTATTATTACAGTAGTCATTACTCTTAGCTAATATTACAGTAGTCTTTACTCTTAGCTAATATTACAGTAGTCGTTACTCTTAGCTAATATTACAGCAGTCTTTACTCTTGGCTAATTTTCCAGTAAAATATACTCTTAGCTAATTTAACAATAGTTGTTCCTCTTAGCTAAAATCATAGTAGTCTTTACTCTGTTCTATTATTACAGTAGTCGTTACTCTTAGCTAAAATCACAGATGTCTTTACTCTTTGCTATTATTACAGTAGTCTTTACTCTTAGCTAATATTACAGTAGTCGTTACTCTTTGCTAATATTATATTATTTATTACTCTTAGCTAATACTACAGTAGTTGTTACTCTTAGCTAATATTACAGCAGTCTTTACTCTTATCTAATGTTTCAGTAGAATATACTCTCAGCTTATATTACAGTTGTCTATACTCTGAGCTATAATTACAGTTGTATAAACTATTTGCTAATATTACAGTAGTCGTTCCTCACAGCTAAAATCACATTAGTCTTTACTCTTTGTTAGTATATGACAGTAGTCTTTACTCTTAGCTAATATTACGGTAGTCTTTACTCATAGCTAATATTAGTTGTATAAACTATTTGCTAATATTACAGTAGTCGTTCCTCATAGCTAAAATCACATTAGTCTTTACTCTTTGCTATTATTACAGTAGTCATTACTCTTAGCTAATTTTACTGATGTCTTTACTCATAGCTATTGTTACAGTCTTCGTTACTCTTAGCTGGGATTACAGTAGTCTATACTTTTAGCTAATATTTCAGTAGTCGTTAAACTTTGCTAATATTACAGTATTTATCACTCTTAGCTAATACTACAGCAGTCGTTACCCATAGCTAATATTACCATTAGTCTTCGCTAATATGATAGAAGTCTTTACTTTTAGCTAATATTACAGCAGTCTTTACTCTCAGGAATTGTTACAATGGTATATACTCTTAGATATAATTACAAGATTCTTTCCGCTTAGCTAATATTACAGTTGTCTATACTCTCAGATAGTTTTACAGTTGCATAAACCATTAGCTTATTTTACAGTAGTCGTTCCACTTAGCTATTATTACAGTAGTCGTTACTCTCAGTAATTGTTAGTGGTCTATACTCTTAGCTAACATTACAATATTCGTTACTATCAGCTAATATTACAGCAGTCTTTTCTCTTAGCTAATATTACAGTCTTCATTACGCTTAGCTGCGTACAGTAGTCTATACCTTTAGGTAATTTTTCAGTAGTCGTTACTCTTTGCCTATATTACAGTATTTTTTACTCTTAGCTAAAACTACAGTAGTTGTTACTCTTAGCTAATATTACAGCATTATTTACTCTTAGCTAATTTTCCAGTAAAATATACTCTTAGCTAATATAACAATAGTTGTTCCTCTTAGCTAAAATCACAGTAGTCTTTACTCTGTTCTATTATTACAGTAGTTGTTGCTCTTAGCTAATATTACATTAGTCTTTACTCTTAGCTAATATTACAGTAGTCTTTACTCTAATCTAATATTACAGTTGTCTATACTCTCAGCTAATATTGAAGTTGTATAAACTCTTATCTAATATTACAGTAGTCGTTTCTCTTAGCTAGGATTACAGTAGTCTATACTTTTAGCTAATATTACAGCAGTCTTTACTCGTAGCTAATATTACAGTAGTCTATACTTTTAGCTAATATTGCAGTAGTCTTTACTCTTAGGTATTATTACAGTGGTCTTTACTCTCAGCTAATGTTGCAGTGTTCTATACTCTAAGCTACAATTACAGGAGTCGTTACTCTTAGCTAATATTACAGCAGTCTTTACTCTTAGCTAATATTACGGTTGTCCATACTATTTTCTAATATTACAGAAGTCATTACACTTAGCTAGTTTTACAGTAGTCTGTACTCTTAGATAATATTAAATGAGTCTTTACTGTAGTAACTACACTTAGCTAATTTTAAGGTAGTCATTCCTTTCAGATAATATTACAGTGACTATACTCTTAGCTAATGTTACAGTAGTTATTACTCTTAGCTAATAATACAGTAGTTTTTACTCTTAGGTAATATTACAGTAGTCTTTACTCTCAGCTAATGCTACAGTAGTCTATAATCTCCGCTAATATTATAGTAGTCTTTTCTCCTAGCTAAAATTAATGAAGTCTTTACTCTTAGGAGGTATTACAGTAGTCTATACTTCATTTAATATAACAGTAGTTGTTACTCTTAGCTAATATTACAAAAGTCCATACTTGTAGCTAGTTTTACAATTGACATTTCTCTTAGCTAGTATTATAGTAGTCTATACTCTTAGCCTATATTACAGTAGTTGTTTTTCTTAGCTCATATTACACTAATATTATAGTAGTTGTTACTCCTACTTAATATTACAGTAGTCTATACTCTTAGCTAATACTACAGTAGTCTTTCCTGCTAGCTAATATTACAGTATTCTTTACTCTTAGCAAGGTCTGAAGTAGTCTATACTCTTAGCTAATATTACTGTAGTCTTTACTCTTAGCTAATATTTGTTTTCTTTGCTCTCAATAATTGTTACAGTGGTCTATACGCTTAGCTAAAATTACAATATTCGTTACGCTTAGCTAATATTACAGCAGTCTTTACTCTTTGCTAATATTACAGTTGTCTAAACGCTCAGCTAATATTACAGTTGTATAAACTCTTAGCTAATATTACTGTAGTCCTTACCCTCAGTAATTGTTACAGTGGTCTATACTCTTAGCTAAAATTACAATATTCATTATGCTTAGTTAATATTACAGCAGTCTTTACTCTTAGCTAATATGACAGTTTTCTATACTCTCAGCTAATATTACAATTGTATAAACTTATCTAATATTATGGTAGTCGTTACTCTTTGCTATTATTACAGTAGTCTTTACTCTTAGCTAATATTACAGCAGTCTTTACTCTTAGCTAATATTACCGTGATCTTTACTCTCAGCCAATATTACAGCAGTCTTTGCTATTAGCTAATACTACCGTTGTCGTTACTCTTAGGTGTACTCTTAACTAATATTACAGTCTTTATTACTCTTAGCAAGGATTACAGTAGTCTATACTTTTAGCTAATTTTACAGTAGTCTTTACTCTTAGTTAATATTACAGTGGTCTGTACTCCTAGCTAATATTACAGCAGTCTTTACTCTTAGGTAATATTACAGTGGTCTTTACTCTTAGCTAATATTACAATAGTCTTTACTCTTAGCTACTATTACAGTAGTCTTTACTCTCAGTAATTGTTACAGTGGTCTATGTTCTTAGCTAACATTACAATATTCGTTACTCTTAGCTAATATTACAGCAGTCTTTACTCTTTGCTAATATTACAGTTGTCTAAACGCTCAGCTAATATTACAGTTGTATAAACTCTTAGCTAATATTACTGTAGTTGTTACTCTTAGCTAAAATCACAGAAGTTGTTACTCTTAGCTAATATTACAGCATTATTTACTCTTAGCTAATTTTCCAGTAAAATATACTCTTAGCTAATATAACAATAGTTGTTCCTCTTAGCTAAAATCACAGTAGTCTTTACTCTGTTCTATTATTACAGTAGTTGTTGCTCTTAGCTAATATTACATTAGTCTTTACTCTTAGCTAATATTACAGTAGTCTTTACTCTAATCTAATATTACAGTTGTCTATACTCTCAGCTAATATTGAAGTTGTATAAACTCTTATCTAATATTACAGTAGTTGTTTCTCTTAGCTAGGATTACAGTAGTCTATACTTTTAGCTAATATTACAGCAGTCTTTACTCGTAGCTAATATTACAGTAGTCTATACTTTTAGCTAATATTGCAGTAGTCTTTACTCTTAGGTATTATTACAGTGGTCTTTACTCTCAGCTAATATTACAGTTGTATAAACTCTTAGCTAATATTACTGTAGTCGTTACTCTTAGCTAAAATCTCAGAAGTCTTTACTCTTTGCTATTACAGTAGTCATTTGTCTTAGCAAATATTACAGCAGTCTTTACTCTTAGCTAATATTACAGTAGAATATACTCTTAGCTAATATTACAGTAGTCGTTACTCTTACCTAATATTACAGTAGTATATACTCTTAGCTAGAATTACAATATGCGTTACGCTTAGCTAATATTACAGTTGTCTATACTCTCAGCTAATATTACAGTTGTATATACGCTTAGCTAATATTACAGTAGTCGTTACTCATAGCTAAAATCACAGAAGTTTTTACTCTTTGCTATTATTACAGTATATTTACGCTTAGCTAATATTAGAGCAGTCTTTACTCTTAGCTAGATTTACAGCTGTATAAACTATTAGCTAATATTACAGTAGTCGTTCCTGTTAGCTAAAATCACAGTAGCCTTTACTCTTTGCTATTATTACAGTAGTCGTTACTCTTAGCTAATATTACAGTAGTCCTTACCCTCAGTAATTGTTACAGTGGTCTATACTCTTAGCTAAAATTACAATATTCATTATGCTTAGTTAATATTACAGCAGTCTTTACTCTTAGCTAATATAACAGTTTTCTATACTCTCAGCTAATATTACAATTGTATAAACTTATCTAATATTATAGTAGTCGTTACTCTTTGCTATTATTACAGTAGTCTTTACTCTTAGCTAATATTACAGCAGTCTTTACTCTTAGCTAATATTACCGTGATTTTTACTCTCAGCCAATATTACAGCAGTCTTTGCTATTAGCTAATACTACCGTTGTCGTTACTCTTAGGTGTACTCTTAACTCATATTACAGTCTTTATTACTCTTAGCAAGGATTACAGTAGTCTATACTTTTAGCTAATTCTACAGTAGTATTTTCTCTAAGCTAATATTACAGTAGTCGTTACTCTTAGCTGTACTCTTAGCTGACATTGATGTAGTCAATACTCTTACCAAACTTTACAGTAGTCTTTTCTCTTAGTTAATATTACAGTGGTTTGCACTCCTAGCTAATATTACAGCAGTCTTTACTCTTAGGTAATATTACAGTGGTCTTTACTCTTAGCTAATATTACAATAGTCTTTACTCTTATCTAATTTTACAGTAGTCGTTTCTCTTAGTTAAAATAACAGAAGTATTTTATTTTTGCTAATACTACAGTAGTCATTACTCTTAGCTAATATTACAGCAGTCTTTACTCGTAGCTAATATTACAGTAGTCTATACATTTAGCTAATTTTGCAGTTGTCTTTACTCTTAGGTATTATTACAGTGGTCTTTACTCTCAGCTAATGTTGCAGTGTTCTATACTCTTAGCTACAATTACAGTAGTCGTTACTCTTAGCTAATATTACAGCAGTCTTTGCTATTAGCTAATACTACCGTTGTCGTTACTCTTAGCTGTACGCTTAGCTAATATTACAGTCTTTATTTCTCTTAAATAGGATTACAGTAGTCGTTACTCTTAGCTGTACTCTTAGCTAACATTGCAGTAGTCATTACTCTTGCCATATTTTACAGTAGTCTTTACGATTAGCTAATTTTCAGTAGTCGTTACTCTTAGGTAATATTTCAGTAGTATATACTTATAGCTAATATTTTAGTGGTTGTTACTCTTAGCTAATATTACAGTTGTGGTTACTCTTATCTAATATTACAGTAGTCGTTACTCTTACAGAATTTCACAAAAGTCTTTACGATTAGCTTATTTTCAGTTGTCGTTATTCTTGGCTGATATTACAGTAGTCTCTGCTCTTTGCTAGTATTACAGCCGTTTTACTATTAGCTAATACTAGCGGTGTTGTTACTCTTAGCTGTACTCTTAGCTAATATTACAGTCTTTGTTACTGTTAGCTAGGATTACAGTAGTCTATACTTTTAGCTATTATTACAGTAGTATATTGTCTAAGTTTATATTACAGTAGTCGTTACTCTCAGCTATACTCTTAGCTGACATTGCAGTAGTCGTTACTTTAACAGATTTTCACAAAAGTCTTTACGATTAGCTTATTTTCAGTTGTCGTTACTAGTGGTCTTAGCTAAAATTACAATATTCGTTACTCTTAGCTAATATTATTATTATTCTTTACTCTTTGCTCTTTACAGCAGTCTTTACTCTTTACTAATGTTACAGTAAAATATACTCTTAGCTAATATTACATTAGCCGTTCCTCTTAGCAAAAATCACAGTACTCTGTTCTATTATTGCAGTAGTCGTTTCTCTTTGCGCTATGAGACCAGACATAACTACCGACCAAGCCCTCCCAATCCCAGACGACGCTAGGCCAATTGTGCGTCGCCCCACGGACCTCCCGGTCGCGGCCGGTTACGACAGAGCCTGGGCGCGAACCCAGAGTCTCTGATGGCACAGCTGGCACTGCAGTACAGCGCCCTTAACCACTGCGCCACCCGGGAGGCCTAGCCTATACTTTTAGGTAATATTTCAGCAGTCTTTACTCTTAGCTAATATTACAGTAGTCTTTTATCTCAGTAATTGTTACGGTGGTCTAAAGCTAATATTACAGCAGTCTTTACTCTCAGGAAATGTTACAGTGGTCTATACTCTTTGCTTAAATTACAATATTCATTACTCTTAGCTAATATTACAGCAGTCTTTAGTCTTAGCTAATATTACAGTTGTCTATACTCTCAGCTAATATTACAGTTGTATAAACTCTTAGCTAATATTACAGCAGTCTTTAGTCTTAGCTAATATTACAGTTGTCTATACTATCAGCTAATATTACAGTTGTATAAACTCTTATCTATTATTACAGTAGTCGTTTCTCTTAGCTTAAATAACCTAAGTCTTTACTCTTTGCTATTTTTACAGGAGTTTTTACTCTTAGTTAATACAACAGTAGTCATTCCTCTTAGCTAATATTACAGTATTCTTTACTCTTAGCTAATATTACTGTAGTATTTACTCTTAGCTAACATTACAGCAGTCTTTACTCTTAGCTAATATTACAGTCTTCGTTACTCTTAGCTGGGATGACATTAGTCTATACTTTTAGGTAATATTTCAGGAGCCGTTACTCTTTGCTAATATTACAGCATTCTTTACTCCTTGCTAATGTTACAGGAAAATGTACTCTTAGCTAATTTTACAGTAGTTGTACCTCTTAGTTAAAATGACAGTAGTCTTTACTCTGTTCTATTATTACAGTTGTCTATTCTCTCAGCCAATATTACAGTTGTATAAACTCTTATCTAATATTACAGTAGTTGTTACTCATAGCTAATATTACAGTAGTCTTTATTCTTAGCTAATTTGACAGTAGTCTTTACTCTTAGCTAATATTACATCAGCCTTTACTCTTAGGTAATAGTACAGTGGTCTTTGCTATTAGCTAATACTACTGTAGTCGTTACTCTTAGCTGTACTCTTAGCTAATATTACAGTCTTATTTACTCTTTGCTAGGATTACAGTAGTTTATACTTTTAGCTAATATTGCATTAGTATATTCTCTAAACTAATATAACAGTAGTCGTTACTCTTAGCAGTATTCTTAGCTAACATTGCAGTAGTCGTTACTCTTACCAAATTTTACAGTAGTCTTTAAGATTAGCTAATTTTCTGTATTCGTTACTCTTAGCTAATATTACAGTAGTCTATACTCTTGGCTAATATTACAGTCTTCGTTACTCTTATCTGGGATTACAGTAGTCTATACTTTTAGCTAATATTTCAGTAGTCATTTCTCTTTGCTAATATTACAGTAGTTATTACTTTTAGTGAATACTACAGTAGTCGTTACTCTTAGCTGATATTACAGCAGTTTTTACTCTTTGCTAATTTTATAGTTGTAGTATATACTCTCAGCTAATATTACAGTTGTATAAACTCTTAGCTACTCTTACAGTTGTCGATACTCTTGGCTAATATCACAGTCTTCGTTACTCTTAGCTAAGATTACAGTAGTCGATCATTTTATTTAATATTAGAGTAGTTGTTACTCTCAGCTAATATTGCAGTTGTTGTTACTCTTAGCTAATGTTACATCAGTCATTTCTCTTATCTAATATAACGGTAGTCATTACTCTTAGCTAATTTTACAGCAGTTTTACTATTATCTAATATTACAGTAGTTGTTACTCTTAGAGAATATCACAGTAGTCGTTACTCTTAGGTGTACTTTTAGGTAACATTACAGTCTTCATTACTCTTAGCTAAGATTACAGTAGTCGTTACTTTTAGCTAATGTTACATCAGTTGTTACTATTATTTAATATTACAGTATTCTTTACTCTTAGCTAATATTACAGTAGTCGTTACGCTTATCTACTATTACAGTAGTCTATACTTCTAGCTAATATTACATTAGTCGTTACTCTTATCTAATATTACTGTATTCTTTACTCTTAGCTAATATTACAGCCGTCTTTACTTGGCTAATATTGCAGTAGTCTATACTTTTAGCTAATATTACAGTTGTCGTTACTCTTAGCTAATATTACAGTAGTCGTTACTCTTACCTAATATTACAGTAGTCATTTCTCTTAGCGAATATCACAGTAGTCGTTACTCTTACCTAATATTGCAGTAGTCGTTACACTTAGCTAGTATTACAGTAGTCTATACTTTTAGCTAATATTTCAGTAGTCATTCCTCTTAGCTGATATTACATCAGTCTTTACTCTAAGCTAATCTTACAGTAGTATAAACTCTTATCTAATATTGCAGTAGTCATTTCTCTTACCTAATATTAGAGTAGTCTTTAAGATTAGCGATTATTACAGCATTCGTACTCTTAGCTGTGCTCTTAGCTAATATTACAGGCATCGTTACTCTCAGCTAATACTACAGCAGTCGTTACTCTTAGCTAATATTACATTAGTCATTACTCTTATCTAATAATACTGTATTCTTTACTCTTAGCTAATATTACAGCCGCCTTTTCTTGGCTCATATTAGCAGCTGCTGATCCTGGGTCTGGCATGAGCTGGCTTGAGGTCACTTGGAGGTTGCATCCAAGTCACTGAGCCAGAAGAGCCACACAGTACAGAGTTATACAACGTAAACACACTTTGTTGAATGTCCACTTGCAGAATGATGGTTGAAGAAAAGGAAAGTGATTGTATTTGTTGCAATATTACCGTGGTCTCTCATTCAAGAACCTGAAAATGGTTGTCCAACATTGCAACATGTTTAATTATCTTGAACTCCGCCCTCCTAAGCTTCTTGACCCCACACAGTGTAATCATGCACTCGCAATGCAGGCTGAGTAGATGTTGGAAGCCTACAATTGAATGTGGCCACAGTTGCTGCAAACTTCACTGATGAATCCATTCAATGTTTACTTTATTCATGTATGGAAGATTGAATTGAGAGTGTTTTTATGGCTGTTGGAGAGAGCAGAGAGCAGTGTCCCCATCTGCAGGGTTCTGACTCCCCTGGTGCCATTTGCCCCATAACCTGGGTAATGCTGGGCCTGTTATGAGCGCATTCAGTTGTGTGTAAAATGTCCCATGTGGGCCAACGTCCTGTCCTGTATGTTCACCCACACATAGGCTACACACATATACTGTACACAGGTCTAAACTCCCTCCACACGCACACGCACACACACGCACACGCACACACACACACACACACACACACACACACACACACACACACACAAATAGGTGTTTCAGGCTGGGGTTATGCATGACAGCATGACATGTGTATTTCTAAAACCAGCACTCTCTGATATGCGAGAATGGGCCAGGTCTCCGATGACTCACCTCCATTCTCTCTCTACTCCAATTGCCTGTACAGATAATTGCAATGCAGAACACTATATTCACAGGTTAATGGGAGGAAGACATTCCTGTGTTTGCTTCTTTTATCTAACTGTATCCTTTTAAGGGTACCAGCCTTGCTGGAAATCTTTCTTTGACACATTTTGAGCATTTTATAGCTTTTTATTTGTCTGTCTGTCCGTCTTTTTTTTTTATTTTTAGGGAGACCATCTGCCATAGAGGAGATTTTTTTGAGATTTGGGAATTTTGGTGAATAATGGTATTATAATAGCTTAACGTCAATGAGACAACCATCTCCTGCACAGGGAGGCAGACCTGCTCAGGCTTTGCTTGTCAAACATATTTATCCACTCTTCTTTAGTGTATAGTATGTGTGTCTACATGTGTGTGTCTTTGTGTGCGTGCATGTTACAGCTTCCCCTGCCTCTGCTCCTGTCAGTCAGTACTCTCCTCTCTTATATTTCCCGCCATCTTATTTACTGGGCTGTCCTGTATGAATTAAACAGTGGGATGTGAGTGTTGTGGATGAGTATTACACTATTAGACTGAATGGCTGAGACAGCTCTCTACCCCTTCTACCTCAATCTCTCACTCTCTCCCTCCATCTTTCCCCCTCCCCTCTCCATCTCCCTCCCCTCTCCATCACCCGCCCTTATTCTCACAGCCACTCTGTTTCTTAGCTTGTCTTTCTGGTTCCCTCTTCCTCTGTCCTTCTTTTTTCCATCTTTCTTTCTTTCACTCCCTCTCTCTCTCCATTTTGCCTTCTTTTTCACACACAGCGGATCTTGCTATCTCGACCTCCTCCCACACAGCCAATTTCTCCCTTGTTCGTTCTCTCTCTCTTGTGCCCCCTTCTGTCTCCTAGTGTGAGTGCAGTCGGATGTAAAATGTCTGAAACTTTCCTCTTTCTCTGTCTTCCTGTTCTTGCTGTATTGGATGGCTCCTCCCCTATATTCTATCTGTTTTTTTATTACTTCATAAATGTTTTCTAATTTCCCCCCACCTCTTATTCTTCTGCTATCTGCATTCCTCTCCGTTTTCCTTTAATGTTCTTTTCTTTCTTTCCTCTCCTTTCCTCTCCTATCCTTTCCTTTCCCTTCCCTTCCTTTTCTTTCCTCTCTCCTTTCCTTTCCTCTTTGTAGTCTCAGTCAGTCTGTCTCTTTGTCTATAGGGACAGTCTTCACCCCACACTCTTGATAAAAAAGGGTTCCAAAAGGGTTCTTCGGCTGTCCCAATAAGATAACCCTTTTTGGTTCCAGGTAAAACTCTTTTGGGTTCCTTGTAGAACCCTCTGGGGAAAAGGTTCTACATGGAACTAAAAAGGGTTCTACCTGGGACTAAAATGGTTTTAGTTGGAACCAAGAAAGTTTCTTAAAAGGGTTCTCCTATGGGGTCAGCCGAACAACCCTTTTAGGCTCTAGACCTTTTTTTTTCTAAGAGTGCATTGTCTGTCTGTCTGTCTGTCTGTCTGTCTGTCTGTCTGTCTGTCTGTGGGGACTGTCCTCTCCTCTCTACTCTCTCTCTCTCTGTTCCTCTGTCCTCTCCTCACTCCAACCTCTGTTCTCTCTTTGGGTAACTGGGGCTGTCAGCAGTGCTGCATATTTCAGTGTGCCAGTCCCTCTCACCTGTGTGTGTGGCTGTGACAGGAACAATGAGAGGGAAAGGGCTTCCGTTTCACAGTTTGTCTTAGTTGCTTTTTAGGCACTGATGCTGAAATCTTGTACTGTATCTGTGCGATGAGTTTTCTGCACTCTTTGTGTCATTCTGACGAAGTTCTAACTGAGTAGTAGTTGATTGTTTGTGACAGTATGTGGTTTTTGACTATGTGATTCTGGGTAGGTTTTTAGACAATACTTTATGTGAGACACCCCTGTTTTCAATACTTTTTAATACCTCACCTTGCGAGGATAAAGGCACGGAGCCTTTTTCTAAAATGATGAGATTGGAGAAGGGATCCTAGACCATGCCTCCATACAGAATCTTTCCAGATCATTGAGGAAAATAGAGCTCTTTGGCCACGGATATCAGTGGTGGGCTTTGCTTCGAAAGAAAGAGGCACATGTAGAACAGAACCCCATACCATAGTTACTGTAAAATATGGATCTTCGATGTAATGGGCCTATTTTGCTACCACTGGTCCTGGGGCCCTTGTTAACCCTTGTGTGGTGTTCATGTTTTGGGTTTTCAACCAATTGTTTTGGGGTTTTTGGGTTTTCAACAACATTATTTGTTTTTTTAAAACAATACAGCCATAACAATTTACGTAAAAATACTTAATTAATAGATGTTGACTTATTTCAATTACAAGCAATACATGGTTAATATTTGCCATTTACCTCTGCTAATGTAGATCACGTTTATCATTTAAAGCGCTATGCAATTAAAAAAAAATTAAATGTGATTTTTGTAAACAGAAATCAATTAGAATCAAGACATGGGTGGAATAAATCATGTTTATCTTGAACAAATATAAATGAAACAAAGTTTTCACCACTATTGATGTTGATTGCTTTGAACAGAACAAATTGGAAGGACACACTGAACACAAATTCAAATTAAGGCCGGTCTACATACAACATGAGGGACAGTTTCACTGTCTGTGGGTTGCAAATGTATTTCTTGCACTTGATGCATGTGTACTGTGTCTTCCTGTCCTTCTTGGGTCCACACACATTGCAGCGCTTCTTCTAGAATGATGATAACACTTAGTTCAGAAATTTTATTAGCATCTCACTCACTCACTCACTCACTCACTCACGTATATAGTTGCAGCAGGCCAAGCAAGGTAAGAGAGTCAGACACACACATGCAAAAACATCACTCACACTTCTGGTATTGGAGTTGTAGGTTATGTGGGCTGGGCGGATGGGGAACCAGCATCCTCCTCCTGAATCATCCTTACGATGGCTGCAAAAGCTGGGGTGCTTGGGATATGTTGCCTCCTCTGGTTTTGAGGTCTTACCAATTCCTTAACCAGCTCCAAGAGAAAGAGCCATCTCCTCTGGAGCTTCCCTCTGTTCCAATCGGGGTTCAACGCCATCCAGATGACAAAGACGTTGTCCACAGAGATGTCCAAGATGTTGAAGAATATCACAAGTGGCCAGCGTAGGGTTATTTTTTTGCCATTGTAGCCAGTCACCAGCTTGTCTAAATTGAGGAGCTCCTGTCCCAGCTTGTCTAAATCGTCTAAATTGAGGAGCTCCTGTCCCAGCTTGTCTAAATTGAGGAGCTCCTGTCCCAGCTTGTCTAAATTGTCTAAATTGAGGAGCTCCTGTCCCAGCTTGTCTAAATTGTCTAAATTGTGGAGCTCCTCTCCCAGCTTGTGCAAAGTAAAAAAGTTATTGCACGTGATGTTGTGGCCACAGAGTCCCTGTGTCACTTCCAGGACAACTCACATCCCTTGGTTCTTCTCAGGGGCTCCTCAATCTGGCTTCCCCGTATACACCTGCAAGTTCCAAACATATGATGAAGCAGCATCACAGGCAGCCCAGATCTTGATTCCATATTTTGCCGGTTTAGACGGTATGTACTGCCTGAAGATGCAGCGGCCCCTAAATGGCATAAGCTGCTCATTAACAGTAACATTGGGCCCAGAGTTGTAAAAGAGGGGAAGGTGGTCCACCCATTTGTCCCACACTGACCTGTTTGCAGCTAGCTTGTCTCTCTGCTGCCGAGCTGGTCTGGTGTCTCGGTGTGTGCTACTCCCTTACAGAACAGCGCAAAACTGTCTCTAACCAGAATAGAAAGAGGAGTGGGAGGCCCCATGCTCAAATGAGTAAGCGGACAAGTACATTAGAGTGTCTAGTTTGAGAAACAGACGCCTCAAAAGTCCTCAAATGTCAGCTTCATTAAATAGTACCCGCAAAACACCAGTCTTAACGTCAACAGTGAAGAGGCGACTCCGGGACGCTGGCCTTTTAGGCAGAGTTCCTCTGTCCAGTGTCTGTGTTCCTTTGCCCATCTTAATCTTTTCTTTTTATTGGCCAGTCTGAGACATGGCTTTTTCTTTGCAACTCTCCCATCTATCTCTGAAGACCATCCCGTTTTGTTATTAATCCCACCCCTCAGCTACCCTCAACCCTCCCATCTATCTCTGAAGACCATCCCGTTTTGTTATTAATCCCACCCCTCAGCTACCCTCAACCCTCCCATCTATCTCTGAAGACCATCCCGTTTTGTTATTAATCCCACCCCTCAGCTACCCTCAACCCCTCCCATCTATCTCTGAAGACCATCCAGTTTTGTTATTAATCCCACCCCTCAGCTACCCTCAACCCCTCCCATCTATCTCTGAAGACCATCCCGTTTTGTTATTAATCCCACCCCTCAGCTACCCTCAACCCTCCCATCTATCTCTGAAGACCATCCCGTTTTGTTCTTAATCCCACCCCTCAGCTACCCTCAACCCCTCCCATCTATCTCTGAAGACCATCCCGTTTTGTTATTAATCCCACCCCTCAGCTACCCTCAACCCTCCCATCTATCTCTGAAGACCATCCCGTTTTGTTATTAATCCCACCCCTCAGCTACCCTCAACCCTCCCATCTATCTCTGAAGACCATCCCGTTTTGTTATTAATCCCACCCCTCAGCTACCCTCAACCCTCCCATCTATCTCTGAAGACCATCCCATTTTGTTATTAATCCCACCCCTCAGCTACCCTCAGCCCCTCCCATCTATCTCTGAAGACCATCCCGTTTTGTTATTAATCCCACCCCTCAGCTACCCTCAACCCCTACCATCTATCTCTGAAGACCATCCCGTTTTGTTATTAATCACACCCCTCAGCTACCCTCAACCCCTCCCACCTATCTCTGAAGACCATCCCGTTTTGTTATTAATCCCACCCCTCAGCTACCCTCAACCCTCCCATCTATCTCTGAAGACCATCCCGTTTTGTTATTAATCCCACCCCTCAGCTACCCTCAACCCTCCCATCTATCTCTGAAGACCATCCCGTTTTGTTTTTAATCCCACCCCTCAGCTACCCTCAACCCTCCCATCTATCTCTGAAGACCATCCCGTTTTGTTTTTTTGCCATATGTTTTTTACTGTGTTGTTTCACAAAAGTTCTGAAACTACAGTATATATATATATTTACGGACACAGTAGATTTGACATTAGTTCTCTTGTTGTTTTTAGTCCCGCCCGTCAGCTCCACTCACCCCCTCCCATCTATCTCTGAACAGCATCTTGTTGTTTTTAGTCCCGCCCGTCAGCTCCACTCACCCCCTCCCATCTATCTCTGAACAGCATCTTGTTGTTTTTAGTCCCGCCCGTCAGCTCCACTCACCCCCTCCCATCTATCTCTGAACAGCATCTTGTTGTTTTTAGTCCCGCCCGTCAGCTCCACTCACCCCCTCCCATCTATCTCTGAACAGCATCTTGTTGTTTTTAGTCCCGCCCGTCAGCTCCATTCACCCCCTCCCATCTATCTCTGAACAGCATCTTGTTGTGATTTGAGTAGGGCTGTCCATAAGTGCAGACGAAGGATATCAAGGATCTGGAAATATTCTTTATGGAGGAATGGTCTAAGATCCCACCCAATGTGTTCATCAATCTCCTAAAATGTTTTAGTAAAAGTCTCTGTGTCATTGTCCTCAGGTGAGGTATTGAAAGGGATTGAAAAAGGGGTGGCAATACATTTGAGCCCTATCTTTTTGAGAAAATATCTGACTTGTTTCACAAAATCTCTTTCTCTGAGCAATTGTATTAATATAAAATAATATCATTTCCGTTTTTTTTGTAACCTATATAGCTCAGTATTTGAATCATTTATTTTTGACAGTCTTTTTTCCCGCTCATCTTAATCGAGGGTGCCAAAAACTTTGGACCTGAGTGTGTGCGTGTCATGCTTGCGTGTGTGTGTGTGTGTGTGTGTGTGTGTGCATGTATGCCTGTGTACATGCGTGTGCGTGCGTCTGTAAGGTCACGTACATGTGAGGTACACTGAACCCTCTCAGCGCCAGTCTGCAGGCTATCCTATCAGTCATGCTCCATGTTTCATAAAGCATTCTGATGAGACCGGGATGGATGGTTTCGATTTCAGCAGCGTGTCATAGCTAGTAATGATGGAGGGTTGATGGTTCAGAGATCCCCATGCGTCATCACACTAGATCAGCTACTCTGATAAAGTAGGCCAGACACCATATTATCCACAATGCATCACACTGGATAACGAGACCAAAGTCGGACTCTAATAGGAGTTGTGTGTCAAAAGAAAATATTATTTCCAAACAATCACACAAAGACCAAAAAAAAAGCACCCAAACATAACATGTGATGTAATTCTGTTTCCCTTCTTGGCTGGTTGTGATTGTAGGAGAGAGTAGCGTGGTCCTGCAGTTGCTTTGTTAATCTCCTGTTTACACCCAACTATCTAATCCCCATTCACTTTCCAGTCCTTTCTAACATAGTTCCATAGTTCTGAAGCAAAGTGTCTGTGGCCCCATGTGTCCTTCATCTGACCTTGTCTAGCTCTTGCTACAAACGCACAACGCTCCCAAATTCCTCCAAATCCCGTTTGGTGAATACCTCCATTCTGCCCGCGCTGTCAGTGTTCCCAGTTTTCCAGGATTAGGGCGGCCGTTAAAACCGTGTCTAAGTGACGATTCCACTTTGGTGCTTGCGCAATGCGATTATAGGGAATGATCTTCATGTCGCAGTGGATGTATAAAAGCAGAGGAGCGAGAACAAGCAGAGACGCCAGTCATTCTCAGTCTCAGGAGCCGGTGACTGCCGCCCGCCTTCCTCCTCTACTCCTCTACTCCTCTCACCGTCTTTTACTAGTCTTCTCTTTCTCCCTATATTTTTCTGTTTTTGAGGGATTTTTCCAATTTTTAAACTTTTTTTTTTACAGCGCTGTCACTCTTTCTCTCGTTATGTACTCCCCTCCTATTCTTCGTCCTGTCCATCTCCTTCCTCACGCATAGCCCTCCCCCCCCGCCTTTACAGTCTACGCGAATGATACAGTAGATTGCAAATGGCAGGAATAACTAGAGAAAACGGCACGGGTTAACAGGGTTTTTAGTACCTCTAAGGAGCTGTAATAAATGGTGGACATGTAACCTCCACACAGGGCTACCAATGAAAGGGTAACACACACACACACACTTAACTCGGTTCATCTGAAGTGGGAAGCATGTCCTTTTTTTTCATTTGCTTGTTGATGATGCATTTAGGTGACTATGTTTATAATGTTGAAAGTGGAAGATGATGCTTCATGTTTTCTAAGAACTACAGAGAAAACGGAGCCTTTGCGAACGGATGAGTTCTGGAAAGGGGAGCAGGCTGAGGAACTCTTTCAAACTGCTTCCAAAGTGTCTCACTCTGCAGACCAGAGTTCCACTGCATTATTCAGTCTTATTTAAATACGTGCGTTGAGGCCTCTTGCACCAAGGGGCCACCTGCACTGAACTCACTGCACTGCACACTCAGTAGTGAACACTGCTTGAATATATCCTGTTACATATGAAGGAGACTGGTATTACACAATACATTTAGACCTTAGTGCCTTCTCCTATATCTATCTATCTATTGAGAGGGGGACAATGTCGTAGTGTAGTTGATTAGGGTTGTCTCTTTGAGAAACACGGTGTGCCCAGGGCTTTCGATTGCTGTGCAAATGCAGATTTGCTCTGTGTCTGCAGCGAGTCATTGTGTTGATGTGTATCTAGCTGAGCGCTTGCTTGGTGATATTAGGCAGGCACACAGCTGTGTACTCTATCTCTCGTTCTTACACGGCGGGAGATTTCCTTTTTCATTTCCGCAGGGGAGAAAGACATATGCACGGCAGCATCCCAAACACATTTAATAACTGAACCACGGTTATTGTTTATGTGGTGTGTGTCTGAGTGGCTGTGATTCGGGTGCATGTATTTATCAAGCAATATGTGGTTTTGCGGGGGTGTGTGGGAGTGTTTGTGTCATGTGTGGCGAATCAGTTCATCTCATCTCTAGTAGAGAGCCAGGATCCAGGGAGAACAAAGGAACTGAAGGAAAAATCTCCCCCTCCTGGTCAAAGGCTGAACTAAATGTGTGTGTGTGTGTGTGTGTGTGTGTGTGTGTGTGTGTGTGTGTGTGTGTGTGTGTGTGTGTGTGTGTGTGTGTGTGTGTGTGTGCACGCTCTGAGCTCTATTGATATCTATTGCCAATGTGTTTCTGTGTTTCTATTCATTTAGATATAGATAGTGGGGCCCAGGCCATATTCCTTCACTTATACTCACATGTGTGCATGTGTAACATTTATTAAATGCTTTGTGAATTTCACCAAGTTTAAGCATGACTGCGTTCTTGGCCATACGGGCATGTTTCTATTTTTCCCTGCAAACCTAACAGATGGGGGTTGGAGGATCATAATATTTGTGCGCTACAAATGTTTGTTGTGTTTCTCTTTTGGATACAGATGAGAAGTGAAACATTAAGGCAGGATCCTCGAAGTCGCCCCCAGTCTCTCTCACACACACAACCCAGAAAACTAACGGTATAGTAAAATCCCTGAATATACGTGTCTCAATGTGTTACGTAGCTATACATGTTGTCTCAGTCTCTCTCAGCGTTTCCCTATAAGTGTGTAACAGTGTGCCCCTGGCAATAGTGTCACTGACATTGTGTGTACGTAATAGGTCGTCCTTGTGGGGTCCCCGTCCTTGGTGCATGGTAGTGCTCGTCAGAATGGGGCAATGAGGGAGGGCTGGGGGGAATAAGAGAGAGGCAGCATGTGCGTCACCGTGGAGGGGGGGGGGGGAGTTGGTGAATCTATTATACTGTGGAGCTCTTACCCCGCTGGAGGTGGTCCCAAGGGGACTATACATCTATCGGACACCGCCTGTGTCCCCAGCCACTCCGAGAGCCAATCAAAGAGCCTGTTATAGGTGTGGTAGAGGTTTGGACAGCCTATCAGAGTGATTACTGCCGATGCCTATTGTGTGGATATCCAATCAAACAGCCAACCATAGCCTTGGTTTAAATGGCATGGTTGGTTTCCTGGCCTTTATATTGCTAAAGCAATCCATTTGTTGGATTAAATGTAGTCGTTTTATGCAATAACTCAACTTATATTAGCCACACATACACACACACACACTCACACAGACATGCACGCAAGCACGCGCACAACACGCGCACACACCCCAGCTAGCACATAACGTTCTGAGAACTGCATGCCGCGTAGAGCTTGGTGAGAGCGTGGTTGTGCTTATTTTGCACGCAACCTCCCCATAACGTTTCCTACAGGTTTCCCCATGGTTCTATTTAAAGTCATGCCCTCAACTTGTCCAGAGAACCTTAAGAAACAACGTTCTTCCGTGGGAATTCCAGGACTTCAGCATAGTGTTTTCTGGCGGTTTTCTCACGGTTCTATTTAAAGTCATGTTCTCAGAAGATTTAGCCCGTACGGACACACAGGTGTAATAACTCTACAGTGGTCCCTGCAGCGTGCGCTCAGACCGGTGGGACTAGAACACTTATTGACAACGTTCAGTTAAGGCGGATGCAATGTTGCATAAACACGGTCTTTACAATGTGGTGCACGTTCTGAAGTTCTGTTCTGACGGGAGATATGCAAATGTCTGCATACTTGATCTGGGGAAACACTGGGGAAGTGCTTGGGCCCTCGGCGAATAGAGAAGTTTGTCCGGCTCAGTAATACCTCAAACGGGAATTGTCGTCAACAGCGAAATTAGCTGCTTCTATGTGAATTCATGGGGAGGCGGGAACACACCTCAATTCAAACTGTTGTTAGAAAATAAAACTTGTTAGAAAATCATTTGACATTGACAAGTTGAAACATAGCCTATAGTGTAGATAATTAACAGGCAGCATGCCTTGGCTTGAGGGCTGTGTGAGTTAACTTTCCTATTGCATAACAATCACATTTTGGAACAGTGAGTGCATTCTGACATCACGCACATAACAAAAACTCACGCTGCGGTGACTGTTAGAGATATTTGGAACACACGCAAAGGTTAAGAAATCAGTCGCAGGGTTCAAAGTGTTAAGTTAAAGCATATACATTCCCTTCTCAGCATTAACAAAACTCTCTCTATCCTCTATCCTGTGAAGTGTGTTCAGGTGTGTTGGCCGCGTCCACTAATTGGCCACACCTGATCTTAATGAGTGGTTGTTTCCTTTGAAATGGGGTCCATTTGAATGGACAAAAACCTTTACAGCTTTGTATATGAGTTTTTAAAAAACATGCCATGGTAGCTCCATCCTGCTGGGCCAGTGGACTAATTCCATGGATAGAGAGCAGAAGACTGTAGGTTCAAATCTGCCATACAACACTGAAATAGAAATGTGTTTGCATGATTAATGCCTAATCAAATGAATTTCCTGTCTGTGCTTAGTGTTCTAAACAGTTACCCTAAGCTAGCAGTGTTATTAAAACATGTTCTCAGGAGGTTATTCAATTACCTTCAAATGGCCTGTAATTTCTGTTGTAAACATTAATAAAACCTGCCAGGAAGACTTTCAGTGAACAATAGAGAAGGGTTTTCAGAAACTACCTGCAACCTAAAAAAAAAAGAACCTTCCCAGAACTGGCTAAATGCTCAGTTTTAACGGTCAGGAAACGTGTGGCTTTGTTCCCAGAACCAATGGGAAACCAAAAACTTACGTTTGCACAACTTCCAAGGAACCACATTTTCTAGCTGGGACACACACACACACACACACACACACACACACACACACACACTTTCCCATTCCCAAGTCAGCGCGTATCTAGTCCAAGCACTCAGCCTCACTCCTGCCTGTGAGAGGGTTTTGTTGGCTTGTTTGTGTATCAAATCCTCCACATACTTTTCTCCCTGCAGCTAAACTAGTAACCCAGACACTTGCACGCATGCTGAATTCCAATTAGGTTCAGCTCTGCAGCTACAATACCACACTGTTGTCCGTTTATTTTACTAATGATAGTGTGCCTGGTCTTTTCCCGAGAGGTCACGTTTCCTTATGCACGGTTATTCTGATATGAATATGATCGCTATAATATTACTTTCATGTCTTTCTATCAATTTTACATAAGCCATGAACGTAGATCGACACCAATTCACACACGTAGATCGACACCAATGAAATTTCAGCCATGGTACGATGCTAGTTCTCATTCCAGTTATTTTGCTGTCACAGTGCAGAAGCTAATTATGTGATTCTGAGGCATTGCGGGCATTGTGTCATTGGTTTCCATGTTAGTGAGTGTTGACTGTGGTTACCTGTCTGCAGCTATATCAGCGGGGTGTTTGTGTGAGCGCCATGTCCTGGTTTTTCTCTTGTTCCTCTTCCTGTGCCTCTGGTCCCATCCCTGTCCTACTTACTCCAGAAACGAGGGGAGAGCAGAGCAGATTTGGAAATAAATTATTAAATGCTAGTTGGATTAAATACTGGGAGCAATTCATCTCTCAGAGTGGATAAATGTGTGTAGTTATGCTATCATGTGTGTGTGTTTGCACACGGGTGTGTGGTGAGTGTGTGCGTGAGGTTTAAGAACTCCTCCAATCTATCTCTGTGAATAATTCGTGGGTATGAAAAATATATTATAGGAACAGGCAATTGGCCCTGCAATATTACAAGAGTTATTGGTTTAGTCTGCATGACTTCCCCTCATACAGGAAGTGTACTGTACATCCTTACTCATTTCTCACTGTTCACATTTCTCCATCCCCTCTTCCTCTCCCTTCCTCTCCCCATTTCTGCTCTCTTCCCCCTTTCTCCCTCTGTTGTTTTCTCTCCACCTCACTCATTCTTTCACCCTTGCGCCCCTTCCCCTCTCTCATTCTTTCACCCTTGCGCCCCTTCCCTCTCATTCTCTCACCCTTGCACCCCTTCCCTCTCATTCTCTCACCCTTGCGCCCCTTCCCCTCTCTCATTCTCTCACCCTTGCGCCCCTTCCCCTCTCTCATTCTCTCAAACTTGCGCCCCTTCCCCTTCCCCTTTCTCATTCTCTCACCCTTGCGCCCCTTCCCCTTTCTCATTCTCTCATCCTTGCTCCCCTTCCCCTCTCTCATTCTCTCACCCTTGCGCCCCTTCCCCTTTCTCATTCTCTCACCCTTGCGCCCCTTCCCCTCTCTCATTCTCTCACCCTTGCGCCCCTTCCCCTCTCTCATTCTCTCACCCTTGCGCCCCTTCCCCTCTCTCATTCTCTCTCCCTTGCGCCCCTTCCCCTCTCTCATTCTTTCACCCTTGCGCCCCTCCCCCTCTCTCATTCTTTCACCCTTGCGCCCCTTCCCTCTCATTCTCTCACCCTTGCGCCCCTTCCCTCTCATTCTCTCACCCTTGCACCCCTTCCCTCTCATTCTCTCACCCTTGCGCCCCTTCCCCTCTCCCATTCTCTCACCCTTGCGCCCCTTCCCCTCTCTCATTCTCTCACCCTTGCGCCCCTTCCCCTCTCATTCTCTCACCCTTGCGCCCCTTCCCCTCTCTCATTCTCTCACTCTTGCGCCCCTTCCCCTTTCTCATTCTCTCACCCTTGCGCCCCTTCCCCTTTCTCATTCTCTCACCCTTGCGCCCCTTCCCCTTTCTCATTCTCTCACCCTTGCGCCCCTTCCCCTTTCTCATTCTCTCACCCTTGCGCCCCTTCCCCTCTCTCATTCTCTCACTCTTGCGCCCCTTCCCCTTTCTCATTCTCTCACCCTTGCGCCCCTTCCCCTTTCTCATTCTCTCACCCTTGCGCCCCTTCCCCTCTCTCATTCTCTCACCCTTGCGCCCCTTCCCCTCTCTCATTCTCTCACCCTTGCGCCCCTTCCCTCTCATTCTCTCACCCTTGCGCCCTTCCCCTCTCTCATTCTCTCACCCTTGCGCCCCTTCCCCTCTCTCATTTTCTCACCCTTGCGCCCCTTCCCCTCTCTCATTCTCTCACCCTTGCGCCCCTTCCCCTCTCTCATTCTCTCACCCTTGCGCCGCTTCCCCTCTCTCATTCTCTCACCCTTGCGCCCCTTCCCCTCTCTCATTCTCTCTCCCTTGCGCCCCTTCCCCTCTCTCATTCTCTCACCCTTGCGCCCCTTCCCCTCTCTCATTCTCTCACCCTTGCGCCCCTTCCCCTCTCTCATTCTCTCACCCTTGCGCCCCTTCCCCTCTCTCATTCTCTCACCCTTGCGCCCCTTCCCCTCTCTCATTCTCTCTCCCTTGTGCCCCTTCCCATCTCTCATTCTCTCACCCTTGCGCCCCTTCCCCTCTCTCATTCTCTCTCCCTTGTGCCCCTTCCCCTCTCTCATTCTCTCATCCTTGCGCCCCTTCCCCTCTCTCATTCTCTCTCCATTGCGTCCCTTCCCCTCTCTCCTTCTACTGTACTTCTCCCTCCCCCTTTCTGTCCCATTCTCTCACTCGACTCCCTCTCTCTCTCTCCCTCCCTTCCTGCCCCCTCTCTCGACCCTTGCCACTGTATCACTGTATCGTCGTCATTAGCGTGATGCTGCAGTGGGGTGGGGTTCTGCTAATAGCATTGTTATAACACGGTTCTGCATAGTCGCTCTGTTACAGAAGCCCACAGAACGCTGTATCTCTGCTGCTCTGCTCTTACAGCAGGCATGGGATACATAGAGAAGGAATAGAGCTGGGGAAGATGGGTCACTATCTGGTACAGAAAGGCTATTTCTTCTGTTAGAAAAAGTACTGTCCATAACCGAGGCATAGTACTAAAGACAGCAAGGCAGCATTTACAGTCAGGGCCAACATTTTTGGCACCTTTCATAAAGGTGAGAAAAAAATACTGTATAAAATACATAATACAAATAATTAGCTATATTAATGGTCCAAAAAAATGTGAAAATATTATTTTGTACTAATACAATTGGTCAGAGAAAAAAAAGAAGTAATAATTGTTTCTTTAAAAAAGATAGGTATCAAAAATATTGGTTTTCAATACCTTTCAGTACTTCACCTTGAAAGGATAACAGCACTGAGACATTTTCAAAAATGTTTTATGAGTTGAACACATTGGGAGGGATCCGAGTTCCTTCCTCCAGATCCTTGATATTCTTCACCTGCACTTATGGACTGTGTTCTTCAATTCAACCCGCAGGTTTTCAATGGGGTTCAAGTCCGGAGACTAAGATGGCCATAGCAAAATGTTGATTTTGTGGTAAATGAACCATATCTTTGTGGATTTTGATGTGTGCTTGGTTTATTTCTTGGTGGAAGATCCACTTGTGGCCAAGTTTCAGCCTCCTGGCAGAGGCATCCAGGTTTTGGGCTAAAATATCCCGGTTCTGGGAAAAGTTCATGATGCTGTTGACTTTAACATGGACCCTAGGACCAGTGGAATAGTGACGGGGGAAGAAATCGAAACAGTTACATATCGCAATATTATTTTGGAGAATATTGTATTGATGTGTTGACTCCAAGTATTGATCTGTACAAAAATAAATAAAAAGCGATGCTTTTATTTTGCTAGGTAGCGTTAGCCAGTGCTAGTCGGCTGCACCTGAGCCAAAACGCCCGGTATTTTTCATCCTATAGCTTGTTCTCCATCTTCTTTTTAAAAACTGAGCCAACGTGTTTTCAGCACTTTCAGCACATTAATTTCCATGATCAATACACATTCCCAATTCCCAGCCCTACAGTGGAAACAAAATAGCTCCATAACATCTAAAAACACCTCCATATTTTACAGTAGGAATGCGGTTGTTTTCGACATATGCTTCCTTTTTCCAAAGCCAAACCTACCACTAGTGTGCGTGGCCAAAGAGCTCTATTTTCATGTTATCTGACCATAGAACTGGTTCCAATCCACCAAGTGCCAATGCGGTTTAGCGAACTCCAGAAGTTTGCATTTTTTGAGAGCTTGGTTAAATCTGCATTTTTGTCAAACTTGACTTATTGACATAGCCTTGTTCTGTTCATTGTTCTCTAGCTATATAGTACTCTAAATACCCCAATTCATGTTGTTCATGGTGACACCATTCAAACCAATGAGGGTTCAGAACTTCAATGTCAATGACCTCACAATCAGCTTTTTGCAGATGGAACCCATTTTTTTTTTTTTCTCGTCTTTTTTTTTTTTACATGTTGAATAATCTGTATACATACAAGAAGTATACAGATAGACAATGATAACATATGCTAGGGGGTACAACAAATGACAGATTATACAAAGACCTTAAAAGAAACACACATGTATTGATTGTTTTAACAGCTTTCTTATTAGAAGAAAGTTGAACGGTCATAATGTACTGCTCGAAAACACGGAAGAGGGTTTTTTTATGACTGAATTTACATTTATGAATGTGAAATGTTGCCTTTTCAGAACGATTAGATTCATGAGGTGAAATTGTTTTTCTTTATCTTTGTTGTAGTTAAGGAAACCGAGCAGCCCATTCTCCCATAACAAACAAAAGTCATCAAGAATATTAGCAATGATAAAACTGTGAATATCTTTCCATCATTGTTTTACATGAAGACAAATGCCAAAATAAACGCGAAACTGTCTCTGGATGCTCAACACAAAAAGTACAGTCAATGTTCATGTATTTTTTGAGTTTCATCAGGCAATGATTCGCAGGGTCATACTTATGGATCATTCTGAAAGAGACCTCTTTGACCTTGTTAACAAGCAGGTATGTGTGTGGTAATAGCCAGACTTTTTCCCAATAGATATTAGCGACCAATGTATTCCAGTAAATTGTGACATAAGGGATGGATACACTATCCCTTTGAAATAAAGCACGTACAGCTTTTCGCTACACTCGCATTAACATCTGCTAACCATGTGTATGTGACAAATACATTTTGATTCGATTTGTCCTGATGGAGCAAAGAGAAACCTATTTTCCCTATTGGAGAGTCAACTGGATTAAGGAGGGTAGGTCAAGAAGGTGAGGTCTTGCTACACCTCTAAATAACATGAGAGTTCATAATGGAATAGCATCAAAGACTATGGCGAACTCTCTAGGTGTTACAGGGATATTGTAACGAGATAAAACATTTACTCACAATTGAGTAACAATCCTTCTGCATTAAAAAGTTGACTCACCAGTAGGATATGATTATTGAACCAGTTTTGTCACGACTTCCGCTGAGGTCGGTCCCTCTCCGTTGTTCGGGCGACGTTCGGCTGTCGACGTCACCGGTCTTCTAGCCATCGCCGATCCACCTTTCATGTTCCTTTTGTTTGTCTTGTTTTCCCGCGCACCTGGTTTGCATTCCCTCATTACTCGTCTTGCATATAACCCCCTGTTTCCCCCCATGTCTGTGGGTGGAATTGTGATATGTACTGTAAATGTATGTGTACTCCAGGCTGGTTAGCGCCGGGTTATTGTAACCCGTGTGTGTGTTTAGTTTTTTGAGTACCGTGTTTTGTTCGCCTCATTAAAGGGCTCCGTTTGCTACCCATTTCTGCTCTCCTGCGCCTGACTTCCCTGCAGACAGTTACTCGCTCCTTTACAGAATCCCACACCTGTTTTTGCATGTCCCTTTTCCTGAGCTTTCCCCGCATTTCCAGCATAAGGCGCTCGTCGATTCATGCGTGGCTGGGAATTTCAAAGACAAAACAAATGGAAAATGAAAGGTGGACCTGCGACGGCTAGAGGACCGGTGACGTCTACCACCGAACGCCGCCCATACAAGGAGAGGGACCGACCTCGGACGGAAGTCGGGACAGTTCTTGAAAAATAAAGACTTGTTTCTATACAAAATGTCCTTATTGTTCCAAATGAAATACCTATGCGGGGAAAAATTATGTTTATATATTAACGACCACGCTAAGAATACTTGTCTATGAAACGCAGATAATTTTGCAGGAATTTTATCAATGTTATAGTTACAAAGTAACATAAAATTGAGGCCACCAAAACGGGAGAAGATATAAGGAAGGATGAAATTCCAAATTGAAGTTGGATTCTTTAAGAAATGTTTAGCCCAATTTATCTTAAAAGTATTATTCAAAGTAGGAAATCAGATCGAACCAAGTCCCAAGCTCTCGATTTGTTGGACGACATAAAATAGAGCTCCCATACTTACTGCAAAATATAGTGGTGGAGCTTTGATGTTATGGGGCTATTTTGCTTCCACTGTTTCTGGGGCCCTTCCTAAGGCATCATGAACTTCACCCAGTACCAGGACATTTTAGCCAGAATACCTGTTTTCCTCTGCCAGGAGGCTGAAACTTGGCTGCAAGTGGATTTTTCAGTAAGAAAGTAACCCCAAGCACACATCAAATGCACAAAGAAATTGTTAATTGACTAAAAAAAAATCAAAATTTTGCTATGGCCATCTGTCTCTGGACAAGAACCCTTTTGAAAACCTGTGGTTTGAATTGAAGAGGGCAGTCCATAAGTGCAGATGAAAGATATCAAGGATCTGGAAAGATTCTGTATCTATGAATGGTCTAAGATCCCACCCAATGTGTTCTCCAATCTCAGAAAACATTGTACATTGACAGTGACAGTGACATTATCCACGCAAGGTGAGGGATTGAAAGGTATTGAAAACAGGGGTGGCAATAATTTATCTTATCTTTTCGAAAGAAAAAATATATTTTTCATTAAACAAAATATATTTCTCAGAGCAATTCTATTAGTATAAAATAATATAATGTCTATTTTTTTTGCGTAAAGTATAGCTCAGTATTTTCTGAGTCTTATTTTCTTAAGGGTGCCAATAAATTTGGACCTGGCTGTATTTATATATAATGTAGATGCTGTTGCTACATACTGTGATAACCTGGAGAGAAATACACAGACAAAGTATTGTGTGTCTGTATCAGTATCTGTCCTCATAAAGGGATATGGTTACTGTATGGTGGGGCGTCTCTGGGGCCTTGGCTCAGTGAGGGTGCAGGGGGCTGGGCAGGCGGAGTGAGCAGGTCAGCCTCTCTGATGGAGTGTTGGGGTGGTGAAGGGAGCTGCTAGCTTCTGCTGCCACAGCGAATATGCTGCTGCGGAGCTACATTACCTATGCATGAGCAGGCCAGCTGCAGCTGTGTGCGTGTGTGCGTGTGCGTGTGCGTGTGCGTGTGCGTGTGTGTGTGTGTGTGTGTGCAGTATTTTGTATGCGGTATCTTTGAGTGTGTATGTGTGATTGTTCTTGTTCGGGTGTGACGTCGTGGCGAGTATGCTTTGTGCTCAGAGATGACAGGGCAGTGTGAATATGAACAGAAGCAGATAGGAATCTCACTCTGAAAAGGAGAGCTGTGTAAAAAGGAGGAGATCCAGAAGGAATTGTGTTTTCATTCATCCTCTTCTCTGCCCTGAAAATAAGCCTTCAGCCGTATGTGTTACTGTATGTGTGTGAGTGTGTGTGTGTGTGTGTGTGTGCGTGCGTGTGTATTTGAGTGTGTGTGCTTCCTCATGGTGAGATGTGGTTGCCATGGAGACCAGAGAGCTGTGCAGAAGGAGAGCGGAAGAGAGGGGGAGGGGGGGAACTCGCCTGTGAGTGTGTTCTGCTTACAACCCTCCCCCATCCCACCTTCATGTGCTTACACAGACACACTATCACACACAAATGCACACACCACCATACACACTCAAGCACAAACATCCAAAGGAAGAGAAGTGCACGCCCATATACTCAGCAGTATGAAACAGAGGGTTTTTTGTTCACAAAAGAAAATCAACATTAATAGGCTACTCATCCCCCTTCTCCTCCCAGACACGCCCCAATGTCAAGATGCACAGGCACACACTCATTAACTCCCCCCCCCAAACCTCCCCTCATACCGACCCTCTAGCTTTATCTCTCTCTGCCCCCTCCTGGTTAATAAGATAGACAGAAAGAGGCAGAGTTAACCACTAGATTCGACATGCACCACTTGTCTACATTCTGGAATGCAAACATTATGTCTCTTCATTTACCAACTGTTTACTAGTTATTAATAATGTAGAAGCGCATTCCATTATCATACCCTCCGCAAATGTGAGATCTCATCAAAGGAAGTGTAATGAGGAATTAGGAATGAAATGTGATTAATAGTTTGGGTGATTCCATGAAGCAGAGTTTCAATGTCATTGGTTTCTTATACCCATGTATGTGTGTATTAGCAAAGACAGTAGAGTATGAAAATAGGCTAAAACTGCTTCTCCAGTGGAAATCCTCGGTCAGACTTGTAGATGTCATGGCGACGTTGGCTAGCTAAGCTCATGCTTAGAAACACATAAGTGCCAAACTGCGTATATGCAGGCCAACAAATCAAAAGCACTCCTTCGATATAAGGTTGTTCTGGATGACAATTTAAACGTGTCAGTTTATTACTTTCACGAGGTTGGAGTAACAACACGTTCAGCTACTTCAGACATTGACCCGAATCTAGGTTGTGCCTTTAGATTTAGAGAAAATGAGCGACTAAGGAAGTATTTTTTTGTTTCTCTCATTGACTTCTCAAATCCCAAACTTCGGCCTGGTCTGTTTGGTCTGTTTCGCAAGCTGTTCCCGGAAGTTTTGCGATGTTGCGCCTCTGGGTTTAGAAACTCTGTGGTATTAGTTTAGGAGTGTTTGTGTTTTTGCTTGTGTGCACGCCTCAGTTTTTAATAGTGTGTGTGTGTGTGTGTGTGTGTGTGTGTGTGTGTGTGTGTGTGTGTGTGTGTGTGTGTGTGTGTGTGTGTGTGTGTGTGTGTGTGTGTGTGTGTGTGTGTGTGTGTGTGTGTGTGTGTGTGTGTGTGTGTGTGTCTTAATTGCTAATTACTTCATTGACCCCTCTGCGGATCCTCTACCAGCCCAGCAGTAGCCAGCACTGGGAGAGGAAGTGATGTGGTTGGTCTGTGACATCAGCATATTTCACACCTCGGAGGAGCAATCAATCTCACATGAGCATGCTCTGTTGAGGACCTGACACTGCACTCAGGGTGGCTCAATGGCAGAGATGGATACGGGCCTCCAAGGCCATCTATCGGTGGATATGACTGGATATGGGTCAGCTAGCATTTCGTTTACCATAGTGGGTTAATCGAAACATCATTAGTTACATTTGTCACTTCTTCAAGAGCAATGATAGTGTGTGCAGCTTGCCATTTAGCATCATTTTGCTGGAATGGTGTTTAAACTACAAGACAGACAGATAGATCTCTAAGTGCTGTGTAGATATGAATATAAAACCCGTTTTCCCTGGTAAACCACTAGAACTTCATAATACGCGCTCATTATTGGCTTTCAGGACATGCTATTGTTTGTTCCCTCTGTGCATCTGAAAGTGGGATATGAGAGCAGCTCTTCTTCTTTGAGTTTCATTTGTTAGAGAGTGTAGTTCAGCTGTGTGTAAGCAGTTCAGTTTGGTTTTAGCTGTGTGTTTGTTAGAGAGTGTAGTTCTGCTGTGTGTAAGCAGTTCAGTTTGGTTTTAGCTGTGTGTTTGTTAGAGAGTGTAGTTCAGCTGTGTGTAAGCAGTTCAGTTTGGTTTTAGCTGTGTGTTTGTTAGAGAGTGTAGTTCAGCTGTGTGTAAGCAGTTCAGTTTGGTTTTAGCTGTGTGTTTGTTAGAGAGTGTAGTTCTGCTGTGTGTAAGCAGTTCAGTTTGGTTTTAGCTGTGTGTTTGTTAGAGAGTGTAGTTCTGCTGTGTGTAAGCAGTTCAGTTTGGTTTTAGCTGTGTGTTTGTTAGAGAGTGTAGTTCTGCTGTGTGTAAGCAGTTCAGTTTGGTTTTAGCTGTGTGTTTGTTAGAGAGTGCAGTTCAGCTGTGTGTAAGCAGTTCAGTTTGGTTTTAGCTGTGTGTTTGTTAGAGAGTGTAGTTCTGCTGTGTGTAAGCAGTTCAGTTTGGTTTTAGCTGTGTGTTTGTTAGAGAGTGTAGTTCAGCTGTGTGTAAGCAGTTCAGTTTGGTTTTAGCTGTGTGTTTGTTAGAGAGTGTAGTTCTGCTGTGTGTAAGCAGTTCAGTTTGGTTTTAGCTGTGTGTTTGTTAGAGAGTGTAGTTCAGCTGTGTGTAAGCAGTTCAGTTTGGTTTTAGCTGTGTGTTTGTTAGAGAGTGTAGTTCAGCTGTGTGTAAGCAGTTCAGTTTGGTTTTAGCTGTGTGTTTGTTAGAGAGTGTAGTTCTGCTGTGTGTAAGCAGTTCAGTTTGGTTTTAGCTGTGTGTTTGTTAGAGAGTGTAGTTCAGCTTTGTGTAAGCAGTTCAGTTTGGTTTTGGCTGTGTGTTTGTTAGAGAGTGTAGTTCTGCTGTGTGTAAGCAGTTCAGTTTGGTTTTAGCTGTGTGTTTGTTAGAGAGTGTAGTTCTGCTGTGTGTAAGCAGTTCAGTTTGGTTTTAGCTGTGTGTTTGTTAGAGAGTGTAGTTCTGCTGTGTGTAAGCAGTTCAGTTTGGTTTTAGCTGTGTGTTTGTGAGAGAGTGTAGTTCAGCTGTGTGTAAGCAGTTCAGTTTGGTTTTAGCTGTGTGTTTGTTAGAGAGTGTAGTTCAGCTGTGTGTAAGCAGTTCAGTTTGGTTTTAGCTGTGTGTTTGTTAGAGAGTGTAGTTCAGCTGTGTGTAAGCAGTTCAGTTTGGTTTTAGCTGTGTGTTTGTTAGAGAGTGTAGTTCTGCTGTGTGTAAGCAGTTCAGTTTGGTTTTAGCTGTGTGTTTGTTAGAGAGTGTAGTTCAGCTGTGTGTAAGCAGTTCAGTTTGGTTTTAGCTGTGTGTTTGTTAGAGAGTGTAGTTCAGCTGTGTGTAAGCAGTTCAGTTTGGTTTTAGCTGTGTGTTTGTTAGAGAGTGTAGTTCAGCTGTGTGTAAGCAGTTCAGTTTGGTTTTAGCTGTGTGTTTGTTAGAGAGTGTAGTTCAGCTGTGTGTAAGCAGTTCAGTTTGGTTTTAGCTGTGTGTTTGTTAGAGAGTGTTGTTCTGCTGTGTGTAAGCAGTTCAGTTTGGTTTTAGCTGTGTGTTTGTTAGAGAGTGTAGTTCAGCTGTGTGTAAGCAGTTCAGTTTGGTTTTAGCTGTGTGTTTGTTAGAGAGTGTAGTTCAGCTGTGTGTAAGCAGTTCAGTTTGGTTTTAGCTGTGTGTTTGTTAGAGAGTGTTGTTCTGCTGTGTGTAAGCAGTTCAGTTTGGTTTTAGCTGTGTGTTTGTTAGAGAGTGTTGTTCTGCTGTGTGTAAGCAGTTCAGTTTGGTTTTAGCTGTGTGTTTGTTAGAGAGTGTTGTTCTGCTGTGTGTAAGCAGTTCAGTTTGGTTTTAGCTGTGTGTTTGTTAGAGAGTGTAGTTCTGCTGTGTGTAAGCAGTTCAGTTTGGTTTTAGCTGTGTGTTTGTTAGAGAGTGTTGTTCTGCTGTGTGTAAGCAGTTCAGTTTGGTTTTAGCTGTGTGTTTGATAGAGAGTGTAGTTCTGCTGTGTGTAAGCAGTTCAGTTTGGTTTTAGCTGTGTGTTTGTTAGAGAGTGTTGTTCTGCTGTGTGTAAGCAGTTCAGTTTGGTTTTAGCTGTGTGTTTGTTAGAGAGTGTTGTTCTGCTGTGTGTAAGCAGTTCAGTTTGGTTTTAGCTGTGTGTTTGTTAGAGAGTGTAGTTCTGCTGTGTGTAAGCAGTTCAGTTTGGTTTTAGCTGTGTGTTTGTTAGAGAGTGTAGTTCTGCTGTGTGTAAGCAGTTCAGTTTGGTTTTAGCTGTGTGTTTGTTAGAGAGTGTAGTTCTGCTGTGTGTAAGCAGTTCAGTTTGGTTTTAGCTGTGTGTTTGTTAGAGAGTGTAGTTCTGCTGTGTGTAAGCAGTTCAGTTTGGTTTTAGCTGTGTGTTTGTTAGAGAGTGTAGTTCTGCTGTGTGTAAGCAGTTCAGTTTGGTTTTAGCTGTGTGTTTGTTAGAGAGTGTAGTTCTGCTGTGTGTAAGCAGTTCAGTTTGGTTTTAGCTGTGTGTTTGTTAGAGAGTGTTGTTCTGCTGTGTGTAAGCAGTTCAGTTTGGTTTTAGCTGTGTGTTTGTTAGAGAGTGTAGTTCTGCTGTGTGTAAGCAGTTCAGTTTGGTTTTAGCTGTGTATTTGTGAGAGAGTGTAGTTCCGCTGTGTGTAAGCAGTTCAGTTTGGTTTTAGCTGTGTGTTTGTTAGAGAGTGTAGTTCTGCCGTGTGTAAGCAGTTCAGTTTGGTTTTAGCTGTGTGTTTGTTAGAGAGTGTAGTTCTGCCGTGTGTAAGCAGTTCAGTTTGGTTTTAGCTGTGTGTTTGTTAGAGAGTGTAGTTCTGCTGTGTGTAAGCAGTTCAGTTTGGTTTTAGCTGTGTGTTTGTTAGAGAGTGTAGTTCTGCTGTGTGTAAGCAGTTCAGTTTGGTTTTAGCTGTGTGTTTGTTAGAGAGTGTAGTTCTGCTGTGTGTAAGCAGTTCAGTTTGGTTTTAGCTGTGTGTTTGTTAGAGAGTGTAGTTCTGCTGTGTGTAAGCAGTTCAGTTTGGTTTTAGCTGTGTGTTTGTTGGATAGTGTAGTGATTTTTTGTCTTTAGCTCAGCCAGAGTGGGTCAGGGTTCAACAGGATGGTCAGTAGACTTTGACCCATAACCTTTGACCCAAATCGGTGGATTCTGCGCTGTCTAGGAGAGCAGGTAGTGTGTCTGTTGTGTGTGTGTTTGTGTAAGAGAGAGTGCATAGGTGCGTGCAAACAGTATTCATTCCTGTGCATATAACCCTACACTGTTATGTTTTTGCTCTCATCACTCCTATTGTGACCTAGAAATCCTCTGGTCAGAGACCTGCAAAGCTATTATTGTTATTGGGCATAGGGGGAAGACGATTATGACTCAGAATCTGATGATTATTAATATTTCAGATCATGTTTCCCACTGAATGGAAATGGGACAGGAGGCACACAGGGCCTAATCCTGGGATTACAAACAGCCCAACGTCCGTAAGCTCATAACCGCTGTCTCCGTGGAGATGCAGGGTAACACCAGGAAAAACTACCAAAATACCCAGAAATCTGTAGGAGAGCAGAGCACAGTGGGAGTGCAGAGCACAACCGGCCCTGCATCAATGAACAGAGTATCACAGAGTATCGTGTGTGTGTGTGTGTGTGTGTGTGTGTGTGTGTGTGTGTGTGTGTGTGTGTGTGTGTGTGTGTGTGTGCGTGCGTGCGCAAACCACAGTTTGCGTGTGTGTGTGTGCATTCGTGTCTCTAATGCTAATTACTTCATTGACCCCTCTGCGGATCCTCTACCAACCCAGCCCAGCAGTAGCCAGCACTGGGAGAGGAATTGATGTGGTTGGTCTGTGACATCAGCATATTTCATACCTCAGAGGAGTAATCAATCTCCCACGGCACAACCCTACTGAGCATGCTCTTTTTAAGGCCTGATGCTACACTCCACTCAGGAGGGGTCAATGCCAGAGATGGATATAAGCCTCCAATGCCATCTATTTGTGGCCGAACATGGGTCAGCTAGCACTTAGTTTACTGTAGTGTGTGGATCGAAAACATCATTAGTTATTAGTGATTTCTTGAAAAGCAATGCTATATTATTTCCATTCATTTATCCTATTTTTGTTGGGATAAAAAGCACAAGAGAGGGCTTTAATGTTGATAGGTCACTAAGCACTGCATAGATTTGAATACAGATGTAAGATTCTAAATTTGCGCCAGTTTGCCACGGCAGGAAATTAACCCAGCCGCAACAGGAAAGTTATCCTGCAACATGGCGATCACAGTAAGATCCTACATCTGTATGAAATCCCTTTTCCCTGGTGAGGTGCTACAAAGTACTCATTATAATTTTTTTAGGGCCAACTATTGGTCGCCCCGCTGTGCGTCTGAAAGTGCGGATATGAAAGCACCTCTTCTGCGTTAAATTCCATTTGTTGGAGAGTGTAGTTCAGCTGTGTGTAAGTAGTCGATTCCGACTGTCCTACGTCCATCTCAGTAGTTGGTATTCAGATATACCTTATGAGGGAGTGTAACAGGCGTTGCAGGTGTGGTTCCCTTGTGCGTGCTGAAGGAGTGTAATTAAAATGGCGGAAACCCTCCCACTTGCTGGCCAACATTCAGTCGTGGTTTCAGTACATTTATCTTAGCCATTTTGATTCACTCTGAAAATTGCCACATTCAATTCTTTAACCCATGGTAATGTTGCAAGATTAGTGTACATAGAATATATAATAGGGATAATAGTGTACAACAGTAGTCTATACCCTCCTTTATTATCTGCACTAAACATGGAACTATATGATGACACAGCCAAGTATTGCGCCATACGTATGGTTCAAACTGTTAGGGCTTATTCTGCGCTCCGCCCCATAGTAATTTAATTAGCCTACATGTATTTTGTTCTATGTTATCGAACTGTTACTAATGAAGCTCAGCAATAACCCCATGGCTGTGACGGCGTTTAGAGGAAGCAAAGGAAGGTCAACGAAGCAATGTGATTCAATGGAATGATAATGTAGGCCATACCAACTGAAGGGAACTGACAGTAAAGTGGCAGTGTAATATTTGCTGTTATTAGGCCTACTGAAGGTCGACACCGATAGTGGCTAATATTTAACGTGATAGAAATAGGAAACAGAAAAGTTCAGGGCAGCCTATAATTAAGTCATTTGAGAGTAAAACAAGCATCATTTATGTCTACAATTCCTTTATCCAATCGGATTACTTATTTTCCAAGCTCTTATCAATAGCTCTTATTCAAGTTGTAAATTACAGTGTGTGGAGAATGGCGATATTTTTTTTTTCCCGGAAGAAATCAAGTAGGCGCTTTTTCTACTTGGAACCGGCAGGTTCGCTTGACCTTACGCATGGTTTCCTCACGTGTAAAGGTGGTGGAATTATGAAGGAATGAAGTCAAGGTCAGAATACGGTGTAGCTGTAGACACACCTCCGCCACGCCTTAATTTATTCCATCTCCACCCAAAACGAATAGTGGGTGAAAATCACACTAATCTAATCTAAGTTCAAGGTCAGAATTTGCGGAGAGTGAAAAGTGCGTAAAGAGGGAGTTATGTTCCATTTACACACGCTTAACTCCGGTCGGAATCGGGCCCATAGGTTTTTAGCTGTGTTTCTGTTTGTTAGATAGAGTAGTATGTAAGTTCAGTGTGTTTGGGTCAGGGGTCAATGTGTGTGTGTCATATGCACACACACTCACACATCCTGACTTTTGTTTTTCTATGCAGCTTGGCTGAGTTTTTAATTATTATTATTATTAGTAGTAGTAGTATGACTATTTATTACACTTCTATAGTGCTTTTCATAACAGAAAAAGTTCTCAAAGTGCTTCAAAGGTAAAACAAATAAAAATAAGAATAAATACACATTATGAGTAGCCTAGCAAAAGCTAGCTAGGTCAACCGATAGAGGTCAAGTCTTTGAGGGCATGTATCCTCCAAAGATGGAGAGAGACAGTTCATGGCTTGATCAGAGGAAGGTGATCAGGGATATGGTTGATGTAGATTGATTGTCTGGTGACAATCATGTAGAGTGCTACTCTGGGAACCAGTCTGAGTTGTGTAGCCACTGGCCTTCTCCTTCACAATGTCTGGCACCCACTTGGGTGATGCCTCAGCAGCTCTAGGCATCAGAGAGCTCACCACATACAGTTCAGAATAGTAGCCGGTCCTCCTCACTATGAGCCCTCTGCTTCAGCACTGCATTCTTCCACTACATCTCCCATTCCTCTCAAGCCAAGCGACTGGTCAAATAATGTTCTCAAAAGAGGAGGAGCTAGCAGCCAGGTGAACCAAAAAATGCTGGTACTGTGTCCAGATGCATCATTCAAACAAAAACATTAGCCGCAGCCAAGCCAAAAAGAGTTGACCTGCCAATCAATCTGTGGGTGAAAATATACTGTGCCTGTCAAATGTTTGGACACACCATCTCATTCCAGGGTTTTTCTTTATTTTCACTATTTTCTATATTGTAGAATAATAGTGAAGAACTCAAAACTATGAAATAACACATATGGAATCATGTAGTAACCAAAAAAGTGTTAGACAAATCAAAATATATTTTATATTTGAGATTCTTCAAAGTAGCCACCCTTTGTCTTGATGACAGCTTTGCACACTCTTGGCATTCTCTCAACCAGCTTCATGAGGAATGCTTTTCCAACAGTCTTGAAGGAGTTGCCACATATGCTGATCACTTGTTGGCTGCTTTTCCTTCGCTCCACGGTCCAACTCATCCCAAACTGTCTCAGTTGGGTTGAGGTTGGGTGATTGTGGAGGCCAGGTCATCTAATGCAGCACTCTATCACTCTCCTTGGTCAAATAGCCCTTACACAGTCTGGAGGTGTGTTTTGGGTCATTGTCCTGTTGAAAAACTAATTATTGTCCCACTAAGTGAAAACCAGATGGGCTGGCATATTGCTGCAGAATGCTGTGGTAGCCATACTGGTAGCCAAATGTGCCTTGAATTCTAAATAAATCACTGACAGTGTCATCAGAAAAGCGCCACCACACCTCCTCCTCCATGCTTCACGGTGGGAACCACACATGCGGAGATCATTCGTTCACCTACTCTGCATCTCACAAAGACACGGTGCAAAAATCTCAAATTTGGACTCATCAGACCAAAGGACAGATTTCCACCTTTCTAATATCCATTGCTTGTGTTTCTTGCCACAAAAAAAGTATATTTTACTTATTGGTGTCCTTTTGTAGTGGTTTCTTTACAGCAATTCAATCATGAAGGCATGATTAACACAGTCTCCTCTATACAGTTAATGATGAGATGTGTCTGTTACTTGAACTCTGTGAAGCAGTTATTTGGGCTGAAATCTGAGGTGCAGTTAACTCTAATGAACGTATCCTCTGCAGCAGAGACAATGACTGCCCCACTCGGTTGCGCAAGCAAAACTCTGCGAACACCCAGCTATCCACTGACGCAATGTTATCTTTCTCGCTCATTTTTCAAAATAAAAGCCTGAAACTATGTCTAAAAACTGTTGACACCTTGAGGAAGCCATATGAAAAGGAATCTGTTTGATATCCCTTTAAATGGAGGCAAGGCATCCAATGGAACAGAGAGCTTTCAGGAGAAACAGCACTTCCTGGTTTGATTTTCCTCAGGTTTTCGCCAGCAATATCAGTTCTGTTATACTCACAGACAATATTTTGACAGTTTTGGAAATTTTAGAGTGTTTTCTATCCTAATCTGACAATTATATGCATATTCTAGTTTCTGGGCCTGAGAAATAGGCAGTTTCAAATGGGTACGTTTTTTAGCCAAAAATGAAAATCCTGCCCCCTACACTCAAGAAGTTAATTGAAATGCCGGTGAAATGCAGGTGTCTATCTCATGAAGCTGGTTGAGAGAATGCCAAGAGTGTGCAAAGCTGTCATCAAGTGGCTACTTTGAAGAATCTCAGATATAAAATACATTTTGATTTATTTAACACTTTTTTGGTTACTACATGATTCCACATGTGTTATTTCATAGTTTTGATCTCTTCACTATTATTCTACAATGTAAAAATAAAGAACAACTCTTGAATAAGTTGGTGTGTTCGAACTTTTGACTGGTACTGTATAACAAAAAATAACAAAAAATAACTAAATGTGTACATAATGTATTGATAGGAACTCTACTTAGTCTGCCAATTGGGCGTCATGGCAACTGTATGGGCTACTGGTGCTGTAAGCTATTCAATATCGCCTGAAAAATACACTTCACTTCCAGATATTCACGTTCATGGTTGTTATTTGTTCAGATTTGATTATTGGATTCGTGCTTTCTGGAACTTGCATTATACACTCTATCCGCTGGGTTTTGAAGGCACTTGAATGTTGCCTTTTTCACCACTTGTCGTCACTGTTGACCGTTAGTGTGAGAAATGTTCACCTATCTTGGTCCCTCCCGGTTTCAGAGGGTGAGGAGATATTTTGTGGCTTTGTTACAAAGAGACACAGGGCGTGAGAGAGACTAGTCGGAGAATAGATCAGTCTGTTTATACCGTCTACAAATGTAGTTGGATTTGACAAATACCTTATTCAAAACCTTGATTTTTTTTAAAACATAATTTCATCTCTTTGGATCTATGCTTGGCACACCTTCGATGGAAATATGTCTTTACCAAATAGAAGGAGCTCTATTGTGACGTATTTAGTGCTTGTGCTGCTGGAGTGTTACTGGGAAGCGGTGTCCGGGCAGCTCTCCTACTCCGTCTCAGAGGAGGTAAACCCGGGGACTTCCGTGGGAAATATCGCTAAGGATCTAAACCTCAATGTCCCGGATTTGGAGTCTCGTATGTTTCAGATTGTCACCGGATCCAAGAGAAAGTATTTCGCGGTAAATCTAAAGACTGGTGTTATCTATGTGAATGAGAGAATAAATAGAGAGGAGCTCTGTGCGAAGGTTCCGAAATGTATAGTCAGTATAGAGGCCGTTATCAACAATCCGTTGAAGCTTTACCGTGTAGAAATTCATATTTTAGATGTTAATGATAATGCACCGACTTTCACTGCTAAATCACAAAGTATAGACATTGCAGAGAACGTATTGCCTGGGGTTAAATTCCCCATACTATCGGCCTACGATGCTGATGTGGGGAAGAACGGTATCAATACATACAAGCTTAGTTCTAATGAACATTTTTCCTTAGCGGTTCATAAAGGAGGAGGTAGTGTGTCTGCTGAGTTAGTGCTGCAGAAAGCTTTAGACCGAGAGAAACAGCCTGTGATCCAGCTCACACTGACCGCTGTAGATGGAGGAAATCCTCCGAAGTCTTGTACTTCAGACATAATAATTAATGTGCTGGATATTAATGACAACACACCGGTGTTTACAAAATCGTTGTATAAGACTCTAATTTTGGAAAATGTGCCGATTGGGACAACATTATTAACTCTTAACGCGACAGACGCCGATGAAGGAACGAACAGCGAGATAATATATTCTCTGAGCAAAAAAGATCAGGACCATATTTTAGATGTTTTCTACATTGACCCAAATACAGGGACAATAACAGTTCAAGGCGAAATAGATTTTGAGGAACACCCTGCCTTTGAGATCCGTGCCCAGGCGAGTGACAGAGGCCAGCCCCCGATGGCATCTCATTGTAAAATACTGGTAGATGTGGTGGACCTCAACGACAATGCCCCTGAGATCACTGTGACGTCACTCTTACACACAGTGAAGGAGGATGCGAAGGAGGGCACTGCCATTGCTCTCGTGTCTATTCTCGATAAAGATGGTGGCAAAAACGGAGTGGTGCATTGTACGGTTGAGAACGAGGTCCCTTTTAAGTTAGAAACAAACTATAAAAATTATTATTCTTTAGTGGTCGATGGGCATCTTGACAGAGAGAGTGATTCTCATTACAATGTCAACATAATAGCTACGGATGATGGGACCCCGCCTCTCTTCAGCACCAGCGTTATTACTGTGCACGTTTCTGATGTGAATGACAACGCTCCTCGCTTCTCAGAAGACGTGATTAATGTTTATGTGAAAGAGAACAGTCAAATAGGAGAGATAATCACAACAGTGTCTGCAGTTGATGTTGACGTCAATGAAAATGCCCATGTGACCTACTCATTCTTAGAGAGTAACAGCAACTCAGTGCTGCTGTCTACAATGGTCAATATAAACTCAGATACAGGAGATATAGTCAGCCTGCAGTCTTTTAACTATGAGGAGATACAAACTTTCCAGTTTAAAGTTCAGGCCACAGACTCTGGTGTTCCTCCGCTCAACAGCAACGTGACTGTGAACGTCTTTATTCTGGATGAGAATGACAACAGTCCTGGGATTCTCGCGCCCTATTCTGATCACGGCTCCGTTAACTCTGAGAACATTCCCTATTCTGCTGAAGCGGGCTACTTTGTGGCCAAGATCAGGGCTGTAGACTCCGACTCTGGTTACAATGCGCTGCTTTCTTATCACATCTCTGAGCCCAAGGGAACCAACCTCTTCCGAATCGGAACCAGCACAGGGGAGCTAAGGACTAAGAGGCGAATGAGTGACAATGACCTGAAAGCTCACCCGTTGGTGGTGTTGGTTTCTGATAACGGAGAACCCTCACTGTCAGCGACTGTGTCTATTGATGTAGTGGTGGTTGAAAGTACAGGTGAAATCCAGACTCAATACAGAAATGTACCAAGAAAGGAGGAGAGCGTCTCTGATGTAAACTTGTATTTGCTGATCGCAATTGCCTCGGTGTCAGTGATATTTTTATTGAGCCTGATCAGTTTAATAGCTGTAAAATGCTTCAGGACAGACGACAGTTTCAGAAGGTACAGCGCCCCTATGATCACCACACACCCTGACGGGAGCTGGTCTTACTCTAAATCTACTCAGCAGTATGACGTGTGTTTCAGCTCAGACACACTGAAGAGTGACGTAGTGGTTTTCCCCGCACCGTATCCACCTGCAGATGCAGAACTGATCAGTATTAATGGAAATGACACGTTTGACAGGACTCAAACATTTCCCAACAAAGAAAAGGTAAGAAATTAAGTTTTCAGTTGTACCAGAAATGTGTTTTTCTCCTATCCTTAAAATACACATTTGCTTTGATGTGCTTCTCATTGTGTTTGGATGATGCAGTCATTTGATTCGCTGTCTCATTGAAATTATTTGTATGAAATAGAGAACATCTTACTGCCTTCACAAGTTGAAATAAACTCCTTGCTTTTCGCTCGCTGTCAAGAGAAACATACGTGCTCTGTCCAAGGTGCTGAAACATATTACGGTCTTTCGCTTCCTGTTTTTGCCAGTTGTTTGAACTAATGTAGTGGATGCGCTTTTTTTTGCCTTTACTCCATTTACAACTTTTCATATGAAGAAGAACATGGCCTACATGTGCTCAGATATGATGGCCTTCATTCAGATTTAGTGTTTGTGTGTCATGGCGTGTAGGCAAACAAATAAAAACGGAGTTAGTGTAAGCTCATACATTCCCCACGTGGCGTCACTGTTGACCGTGGCATTGAGATATTGTATTTTGTGTCTTGAGGCCCCTCCCCGTTTCACAGGGTGAGGACATTTCTCGGGGCTTTGTTACAAAGAGACGCAGGATGAGAGAGAGAGAGACAGAGACTGGTCGGAAGCCACATCAGTTTTTACCGTGAACAAATTCTGGATTGGAAACATATTTCTCGAAGCTTTGATTGTTTGACAGATATTCGTATCTTTGGATCTATGCTTGGCTCACCTTCGATGGAATTATGTCTTTACCGAATAGGAGATATGTTGTGACGTATTCAGTGCTTTTGCTGTTGGAGTGTTTTTTCTGGGAAGCGGTGTCCGGGCAGCTCTCCTACTCTGTCTCAGAGGAGGTAAACCCGGGGACTTCTGTGGGAAATATCGCTACGGATCTAAACCTCAATATCCTGGATTTGGAGTCTCGCATGTTTCAGATTGTCACCGGGTCCAAGGGAAAGTATTTCGAGGTAAATCTAAAGACTGGTGTTCTCTATGTGAATGAGAGAATCGACAGGGATGAGCTCTGTGCGAAGGCTCCGAAATGTACTGTCAGTGTAGAAGCTATTATCAACAATCCGTTGAAACTCTACCGTATAGAAATTAACATTTTAGATGTTAATGATAATGCCCCATCTTTCAGTGCTAAATCACAAAGTAAAGACATTGCAGAGAACGCATTGCCTGGGGTTAAATTCCCCCTACTATCGGCCTACGATGCTGATGTGGGGAAGAACGGTATCAATACATACAAGCTTAGTTCTAATGAATATTTTTCCTTAGCGGTTCATAAAGGAGGTAGTGTGTCTGCTGAGTTAGTGCTGCAAAAAGCTTTAGACCGAGAGAAACAGCCTGTGATCCAGCTCACACTGACCGCTGTAGATGGAGGAAATCCTCCGAAGTCTGGTACTTCAGACATAATAATTAATGTGCTGGATATTAATGACAACACCCCGGTGTTTACAAAATCGTTGTATAAGACTCTAATTTTTGAAAATGTGCCGCTTGGGACAACATTATTAACTCTTAACGCGACAGACCCAGATGAAGGAACGAACAGTGACATTGTATATACTCTGAACAAAGAAGATCAGGACCATGTACTAGATGTTTTCCATCTTGACCCAAATACAGGGACTTTAACAATTAAAAGCAATATAGATTTTGAGGAACACCCTGCCTTTGAGATCCGTGCCCAGGCGAGTGACAGAGGCCAGCCCCCAATGGCAGCACACTGTAAAGTATTGGTAGAAGTGGTGGACCTCAACGACAATGCCCCTGAGATCACTGTGACGTCACTCTTAGACACAGTGAAGGAGGACGCCAAGGTTGGCACTGCAATTGCTCTCGTGTCAGTCCTCGATAAAGATGGTGGAAAAAATGGAGTTGTCCGTTGTGAGGTTAAGAATAAGGTCCCTTTTAAATTGGAGACAAACTATAACAACTATTATTCGTTAGTTGTAGATGGGCCTCTTGACAGAGAGAGTGATTCTCATTATAATGTCACCATCACAGCTACGGATGAAGGGACCCCGCCTCTCTCCAGCACCCGTGTTATTACTGTTAACCTTTATGACGTGAATGACAACGCTCCTCGCTTCTCAGAACCCGTGATTAATGTTTATGTGAAAGAGAACAGTCCGGTAGGTGGGATAATCACAACAGTGTCTGCAGTTGATGTTGACGTCAATGAAAATAGTCAGGTGACCTACTCATTCTTAGAGAGTAAAAGCAGCTCAGTACCGCTGTCGACAATGGTCAATATAAACTCAGTGACAGGAGATATAGTCAGTTTGCAGTCTTTTAACTACGAGGAGATAAAAACTTTCCAGTTTAAAGTTCAGGCCTCAGACTCTGGTGTTCCTCCTCTCAGCAGCAACGTGACTGTGAACGTTTTTATTCTGGATGAGAATGACAACAGTCCTGGGATTCTCGCGCCCTATTCTGAGCACGGCTCCGTTAACACTGAGAACATTCCCTATTCTGCTGAAGCGGGCTACTTTGTGGCCAAGATCAGGGCTGTAGACTCCGACTCTGGCTACAATGCGCTGCTGTCTTATCACATCTCTGAGCCCAAGGGAACCAACCTCTTCCGAATCGGAACCAGCACCGGGGAACTAAGGACTAAGAGGCGAATGAGTGACAATGACCTGAAAGCTCACCCGTTGGTCGTGTTGGTTTCTGATAACGGAGAACCCTCACTGTCAGCGACTGTGTCTATTGATGTAGTGGTGGTTGAAAGTACAGGTGAAATCCAGACTGAATCCAGAAACGTACCAAGAAAGGAGGAGAGCTTCTCTGATTTAAACCTGTATTTGCTGATCGCCATTGCCTCGGTGTCAGTGATATTTTTACTGAGCCTGATCAGTTTAATAGCTGTAAAATGCTTACGGACAGACGACAGTTTTAAAAGATATAGCGCCCCAATGATCACCACACACCCTGACGGGAGCTGGTCTTACTCTAAATCTACTCAGCAGTATGACGTGTGTTTCAACTCAGACACACTGAAGAGTGACGTAGTGGTTTTTCCCCCACAATTTCCGCCTGCAGATGCAGAACTGATCAGTATTAATGGAAATGACACGTTTAACAGGACTCAAACATTACCCAACAAGGACGAGGTAAGTAACATAGTTTTCACTTTACCCAGAAATCAATTAGTCTCATATCCTTCAATTATAATTTTTTTCTGTCTTTTTTGTACTTCTTAATGTCTTTGTATGACGTTGATCTTTCTTTCTCATTTGAATGTTCAATGAAATAATAGAGATCTTGCTGCCTGTAAAAGTTCAAATGTTTTACTGTTCTCGTGCTGTGAAGTGAAGCACACGGGTGCTGTCCATGGTGCTGAAAATCATCAAAGTCTTCGGCTGCGTGATTTTGCCAGTTATTTGAAGTTGTGTTGTGAATGCGTTTTTTTGCTATAATTAGCAGACATTTTAGCAGACATTTTCATATGAAATAGCACATAAATGTGTCGTCGTCATGCTTATATTGTGTTTGGATGGGTGTCATTGTGATATTCGGAGTTGGTGTATGCTTGTGCATTCACCACCTGGCGTCACTATTGACCATGGCATTAAGATATTATATTCGAGTCTCGAGGCCCCTCCCAGATTCAGAGGGTGGGAAGACTTTTCAGGGCTTTGTTACAAAGAGACCCAGGACGAGAGAGAAACGGAGTGGTCGGAAGCCACATCAGCGTTTACCGTAAAAATATTCAGCTGGATTTTAAACATTCTTTTTCGATGCTTGGATTAATTGACGCATAATCGTTTGTTTGGATCTATGCTCGGCTCACGTTCGATAAAATGATGTCTTTGTCGAATAGAAGGAGCTCTATTGTGACGTATTTAGTGCTTGTGCTGCTGGAGTGTTACTGGGAAGCGGTGTCCGGGCAGCTCTCCTACTCCGTCTCAGAGGAGGTAAACCCGGGGACTTCCGTGGGAAATATCGCTAAGGATCTAAACCTCAATGTCCTGGAGTTGGAGTCGCGTATGTTTCAGATTATCACCGGGTCCAAGAGAAAGTATTTCGAGGTAAATCTAAAGACTGGTGTTCTCTATGTGAATGAGAGAATAGACAGAGAGGAGCTCTGTGCGAAGTCTTCGAAATGTACAGTCAGCGTAGAGGCCGTTATAAACAATCCGTTGATGCTTTACCGTCTAGAAATTAAAATTTTAGACGTTAATGATAATGATCCGTCTTTTAGAATACATTCTCAAACATTAGACATTGCTGAGAGCACATTACCTGGACTTAGATTCGCTCTGTCGGAGGCCTCTGATGCTGATGTGGGTAAGAATGCTGTAAGCACATACAAGCTTAGTCCGAATGAATACTTCTCGCTTGATACACACAAAGGGGGAGGTAGTGTGTCTGCTGAGTTAGTGCTGCAGAAAGCTTTAGACCGAGAGAAACAGCCTGTGATAAAGCTCACACTGACCGCTGTCGATGGAGGAAACCCTCCGAAGTCTGGTACGTCACAGATTATTGTTCATGTTTTGGATAACAATGATAACGCTCCAGTTTTTAGTAATTCATTATACAAGACCCGAATTTTGGAAAATGTGCCCCTTGGCACAACGATCATCACCTTAAATGCCACCGATGTCGATGAAGGTACAAATAGTGAAATTGTGTACTCTCTTAGGAGCAAGGAACAGGACCATTTCTTAGATATATTTCAAATAGACTCTAAAACAGGTATCATTACAGTTAAAGGGAAAATTGACTTCGAGGAAATACCTGCGTTTGAGATCCGTGCCCAGGCGAGTGACAGAGGCCAGCCCCCGATGGCAGCGCACTGTAAAGTGTTGGTGGAAGTGGTGGACCTCAACGACAATGCCCCTGAGATCACGGTGACGTCACTCTTAGACACAGTGAAGGAGGACGCCAAGGTTGGCACTGCCATTGCTCTCGTGTCAGTCCTCGATAAAGATGGTGGAAAAAATGGAGTTGTCCGTTGTGAGGTTAAGAATAAGGTCCCTTTTAAATTAGAGACAAACTACAACAACTATTATTCGTTAGTTGTAGATGGGCCTCTTGACAGAGAGAGTGATTCTCATTATAATGTCACCATCACAGCTACGGATGAAGGGACCCCGCCTCTCTCCAGCACCAGCGTTATTACTGTACACGTTGCTGATGTGAATGACAATGCTCCTCGCTTCTCAGACCCCGTGATTAACGTTTATGTTAAAGAGAACAGTCCGATAGGCGAGCTAATCAAAACAGTGTCTGCAGTTGATGCTGACGTCAGTGAAAATAGTCACGTGACCTACTCATTCTTAGAGATGAACAACAACTCACTACCGCTGTCTACAATGGTCAATATAAATTCAGATACCGGAGATATAGTCAGCCTGCAGTCTTTTAACTATGAGGAGATAAAAACTTTCCATTTTAAAGTTCAGGCCTCAGACTCTGGTGTTCCTCCTCTCAGCAGCAACGTGGCTGTGAACGTTTTTATTCTGGATGAGAATGACAACAGTCCTGGGATTCTCGCGCCCTATTCTGATCACGGCTCCGTTAACAGTGAGAACATTCCCTATTCTGCTGAAGCGGGCTACTTTGTGGCCAAGATCAGGGCTGTAGACTCCGACTCTGGCTACAATGCGCTGCTTTCTTATCACATCTCTGAGCCCAAGGGAACCAACCTCTTCCGAATCGGAACCAGCACCGGGGAACTAAGGACTAAGAGGCGAATGAGTGACAATGACTTGAAAACTCACCCGTTGGTCGTGTTGGTTTCTGATAACGGAGAACCCTCACTGTCAGCGACTGTGTCTATTGATGTAGTGGTGGTTGAAAGTACAGGTGAAATCCAGACTCAATACAGAAATGTACCAAGAAAGGAGGAGAGCTTCTCTGATTTAAACCTGTATTTGCTGATCGCCATTGCCTCGGTATCAGTGATATTTTTATTGAGCCTGATCAGTTTAATAGCTGTAAAATGCTTACGGACAGACGACAGTTTCAAAAGGTACAGCGCCCCAATGATCACCACACACCCTGACGGGAGCTGGTCTTACTCTAAATCTACTCAGCAGTATGACGTGTGTTTCAACTCAGACACACTGAAGAGTGACGTAGTGGTTTTCCCCGCACCGTATCCACCTGCAGATGCAGAACTGATCAGTATTAACGGCAACGAAACGTTTAACAGGAATCAGACATTACCCAACAAAGAGAAGGTAAGAAATACCGTTTTTTTCTAAACATAGTAATACTTTTCTATTCTTTACTGAACATGTTTTCCTTGTTTCATGCTTCTCAATGTTTTGATGACGTTGACATTTACTTTACTGTCTCATCTGAATGTTCAGTGAAATAACGGACTTCTTAATTACTTTACAAGTTTTAAATACGGCTTGGTTTTTACCCGCTGTAAATTCAAACTTTAGTGCTCTGTCCATGGTGCTGAAAGCCATCGTGCTCAAACATTGGTTGTTTACTTGAGCGAATATCTTTTTTGTCGTTTTGTAGGCCTGTATTTAGTAGACCCTGACATGTAGTGCAGAACTTAAATTAAGTTATCGGATATATTATTGTTCAAATGCACAGGTTTTGCCTTTGTGTCGTAGAATAATGTGATTTTCTGAATAATTATTGTAAATTCGTTCCGGTGCCACGTGGCGTCACTATTGACCGTGGCTTTGAGATTTTATATGTGAGTCTCTAGGCTCCTCCCAGCATCAGAGGGTGAGGAGATTTATCGGGGCTTTGTTACAAAGAGAGGAAGAACGAGAGAGATACTGCTGTCGGAGGCGACATGGTGTTTACCGTGTAGAAATTCGATTTGATTAATGTATTGTTTTATGCTTTGATTGATTGAAGGATACTCATCTCTTTTGATCTATGCGTGGCTCACATTCGATGGAATTATGTCTTTACCGAATAGAAGGAGCTCTATTGTGACGTATTTGGTGCTTGTGCTGCTGGAGTGTTACTGGGAAGCGGTGTCCGGGCAGCTCTCCTACTCCGTCTCAGAGGAGGTAACCCCGGGGACTTCCGTGGGAAATATCGCTAAGGATCTAAACCTTAATGTCCTGGAGTTGGAGTCGCGTATGTTTCAGATTGTCACCGGGTCCAAGAGAAAGTATTTCGAGGTAAATCTAAAGACTGGTGTTCTCTATGTGAATGAGAGAATCGACAGAGAGGAGCTCTGTGCGGAGGATCTAACATGTACAGTCCGTGTAGAGGCTGTTATCAGCAATCCGTTGAAGCTTTATCGAATAGAAATAAATATTATAGATGTTAATGATAATTCCCCGTCTTTTCCTACGAGGTCCCAACATATCAATATAACAGAAAACACACTAACCGGTGCTAAATTCCCCCTAAAATCCTCTCATGATGCGGATGTTGGTAAGAATACCGTTAGTACATACAAGCTTAGTCACAATGAATATTTTTCTCTAGCTACACACAAAGGAGGAGAGAGTGTGTCTGCTGAGTTAGTGCTGCAGAAAGCTTTAGACCGAGAGAAACAGCCTGTGATCCAGCTCACACTGACCGCTGTAGATGGCGGAAATCCACCGAAGTCTGGTAGTATGGCTGTTATAGTTAATGTGTTAGACATAAACGACAACCCACCTGTTTTCAGTAAATCGCTGTACAAAGCCAGTGTTTATGAAAACGTACCGATTGGAAACTCTATAATAACACTGAATGCTACTGATTTAGATGCAGGACCAAATGGTGAAGTGTTTTTTTCATTTAGCGAGTTTGGAAAAGGCAACTTTGCTGATATTTTTGTAGTAGACACAAAAACTGGGACTGTTACAAACAAAAGACAAATAGATTTTGAAGAAAACAAAGCTTTTGAAATCCGTCTTCAAGCAAATGATGGGGCCAACCCTCCGATGACATCTCACTCCAAATTGTTGATTGAAGTACTAGACATAAACGATAATGCCCCTGAGATATCAGTAACGTCACTCTTAGACACAGTAAAAGAGGACGCTAAGGTGGGCACTGCAATTGCTCTCGTGTCAGTCCTCGACAAAGACGGTGGCAAAAATGGGTTGGTACATTGTGAGGTTAAGAATAAAGTCCCTTTTAAATTGGAGACAAACTATAAAAACTATTTTTCATTAGTAGTAAATGGTCCTCTAGACAGAGAGAGCGCGTCTCATTACAATGTTACCATCGCAGCTACGGATGAAGGGACCCCGCCTCTCTCCAGCACCAGCGTTATTACTGTACACGTTGCTGATGTGAATGACAATGCTCCTCGCTTCTCAGAACCCGTGATTAACGTTTATGTTAAAGAGAACAGTCCGGTAGGAGAAGTCATTAAAACCGTGTCTGCAGTTGATGCTGACGTCAATGAAAATAGTCATGTGACCTACTCATTCTTAGAGAGTAAAAACAACTCAGTACCGCTGTCTACAATGGTCAATATAAACTCAGTCACTGGAGATATAGTCAGCCTGCAGTCTTTTAACTACGAGGAGATAAAAACTTTCCAGTTTAAAGTTCAGGCCACAGACTCTGGTGTTCCTCCTCTCAGCAGCAACGTGACTGTGAACGTTTTTATCCTGGATGAGAATGACAACAGTCCTGGGATTCTCGCGCCCTATTCTGATCACGGCTCCGTTAACTCTGAGAACGTTCCCTATTCTGCTGAAGCGGGCTACTTTGTGGCCAAGATCAGGGCTGTAGACTCCGACTCTGGTTACAATGCGCTGCTTTCTTATCACATCTCTGAGCCCAAGGGAACCAACCTCTTCCGAATCGGAACCAGCACCGGGGAACTAAGGACTAAGAGGAGAATGAGTGACAATGACTTGAAAACCCACCCGTTGGTCGTGTTGGTTTCTGATAATGGAGAACCCTCACTGTCAGCGACTGTGTCTATTGATGTAGTGGTGGTTGAAAGTACAGGTGAAATCCAGACTCAATACAGAAACGTACCAAGAAAGGACGAGAGCTTCTCTGATTTAAACCTGTATTTACTGATCGCCATTGCCTCGGTGTCAGTAATATTTTTCCTGAGCCTGATCAGTTTAATAGCTGTAAAATGCCACAGGACAGACGACAGTTTCAGAAGGTACAGCGCCCCAATGATCACCACACACCCTGACGGGAGCTGGTCTTACTCTAAATCTACTCAGCAGTATGACGTGTGTTTCAGCTCAGACACACTGAAGAGTGACGTAGTGGTTTTCCCCGCACCGTATCCACCTGCAGATGCAGAACTGATCAGTATTAATGGAAATGACACGTTTAACAGGACTCAAACATTACCCAGCAAAGACAAGGTAAGACATCATGTTTTCAATTAGCACATACATATTCTGTTCTCCTGTCATTTACTGAGCATTTACTCTGCTTTGTTGTGCTTTTTAAGGTATTTTGATGGTGTTGTCGTTCGCTCTTTAATGTACGTTTAACTGCCTATGTAAATTGTAAAAATGGTGTGTTCTTTACCCGTTGTAAATATAAACGTCCGTGTGCTGTCCATGGTGCTGAAACGGATAATGGTATTTTTCTTGGTGTTTGAGCTAATGAGGTGATTGCGCTTAGTACATTTATTAGAGCTACTCATATTAACTTACACTTGTAATGAGATATTATGATCACCAGCCTTGGCTTGTGTCTGGGTTTTCTGAAATGTAATGTAATTTGATAATCTAAGCTCATACATTGTTGCGTAAATGCCCCACTTGGCGTCACTGTTGACCGTGGCAATGAGATATTGTTTTTGGTGTCTCGAGGCCCCTCCCAGTTTCAGAGGGTGAGAACATTTCTCGGGGCTTTGTTACAAAGAGACGCAGGGTGAGTGAGAGAAAGAGACAGAGACTGGTCGGAGGCAACATCAATGTTTACCATGTAAAAAATCTGGATTGGAAACATATTTCTCGAAGCTTTGATTGTTTGACAAATATTCGTATCTTTGGATCTATGCTTGGCACACCTTCGATGGAAATATGTCTTTACCAAATAGAAGGAGCTCTATTGTGACGTATTTAGTGCTTGTGCTGCTGGAGTGTTACTGGGAAGCGGTGTCCGGGCAGCTCTCCTACTCCGTCTCAGAGGAGGTAAACCCGGGGACTTCCGTGGGAAATATCGCTAAGGATCTAAACCTCAATGTCCTGGAGTTGGAGTCGCGTATGTTTCAGATTGTCACCGGGTCCAAGAGAAAGTATTTCGAGGTAAATCTTAAGACTGGTGTTCTCTATGTGAATGAGAGAATCGACAGGGAGGAGCTCTGTGCAAATGCTCCTAAATGTACAGTCAGTGTAGAGGCCGTTATCAACAATCCGTTGAAACTCTACCGTGTAGAAATTAATATTTTAGATGTTAATGATAATGCTCCATCTTTCCGAGCGAAATCACAAACTATAGACATTGCTGAAAACACTTTTCCAGGGGTACGATTTCCGTTGTTAGACGCATCTGATGTAGATGTTGGAAAGAATGCTCTCAATACATACAAACTGGGCCCTAGCCAGCATTTTTCCTTAGCGGTGCACAAAGGGGGTGAGAGTGTGTCTGCTGAGTTAGTATTGCAGAAAGCTTTAGACCGAGAGAAACAGCCTGTGATCCAGCTCACACTGACCGCTTTAGATGGTGGAAATCCAGCAAGGTCAGGTACATTGGAAGTAATAGTTCATGTTCTGGATATAAATGATAACGCTCCAGTTTTCACCACGTCTTTGTACAAGACACGTATGATTGAAAATGCACCAATAGGAACGACTGTCATAACTTTAAATGCGACAGACTTTGATGAGGGTACGAATAGTCACCTTGTTTATTCTATCAGCAAAAATGAGAAGGATCATATCCTCCAGATGTTCGATATTGAGCCAAAAACGGGGACAATTACAGTTAAAGGTAATATTGACTATGAAGAACATACTGCATTTGAGATCCGTGCCCAGGCGAGTGACAGAGGGCAGCCCCCGATGGCATCTCATTGTAAAATATTGGTAGAAGTGGTGGACCTCAACGACAATGCCCCTGAGATCACTGTGACGTCACTCATAGACACAGTGAAAGAGGACGCTAAGGTTGGCACTGCAGTTGCACTCGTGTCAGTCCTCGATAAAGATGGTGGCAAAAATGGGTTGGTACATTGCGAGGTTAAGAATAAAGTCCCCTTTAAATTAGAGATGAACTATAAAAATTATTACTCTTTAGTGGTCGATGGGCATCTTGACAGAGAGAGGGCTTCTCAGTACAATGTCAACATCATAGCTACGGATGATGGGACCCCGCCTCTCTTCAGCACCAGCGTTATTACTGTGCACGTTTCTGATGTGAATGACAACGCTCCTCGCTTCTCAGAACCCGTGATTAATGTTTATGTTAAAGAGAACAGTCCGGTAGGAGATGTAATTAAAACGGTGTCTGCAGTTGATGCTGACGTCAATGAAAATAGTCATGTGACCTACTCATTTTTAGAGAGTAACAGCAACTCAGTGCTGCTGTCTACAATGGTCAATATAAACTCAGTCACTGGAGATATAGTCAGCCTGCAGTCTTTTAACTATGAGGAGATAAAAACTTTCCAGTATTAATGGAAATGACACGTATGACAGGACTCAGACATTACCCAGCAAAGAGAAGGTAAGAAATAAATGTTTTATTTCACACAGAAATCAGTTTCCATCCATCCCTTTGCCAAACATGTGTATGCTTTGGCGTGCTTCCCATTGTATATCTATGACAGCGTTTTTGAATAATCAGTTAAATAATTGAGATCTTACTGCTTCAACAAGTTGCAAAAATGTTCACTATCCGCTCCCTATCTAGAGGATCATGTGTCCGCTGTCCATGGTGCTGAAACCCACCCGTTTTTGTCCTGTCCTCTTTTGCCAGGTTTCTTAGCCAAAGGAGGTTTTTGCTTGCTTTTGTATGTTTAGCAGACCTTGCTATAGTAAACAAAACTTACACAAGAGCACAGATATGCACTGAACAAAAATATAAACGCAACAGGTAAAGTGTTGGTCTCATGTTTCATGAGCTGAAACAAAAGATCCCAGTAATGTTCCATATGCACAAAAATCTTATTTCTCAAAAATGTTGTGCACAAATTTGTTTACATCCTTGTTAGTAAGCATTTCTCCATTGTCAAGATAATCGATCCACCTGACACGTGTGGCATTACAAGAAGCTGATTAAACGGCATTATCATTACATAGGTGCACCTTGTGCTGGGGACAACAAAAGGCCACTTTAAAATGTGCAATTTTGTCACACAGCACAATGCCACATACATCTTAAGTTGTGAGGGAACTTGCAATTGGCATGCTGAATACAGGAATGTCCACCACATCTGTCTTCAGAGAATTAAATGTTAATTTCTCTACCATAAGCTGCCTTCAATGTCACTTTAGAGAATTTGGCAGTAGGTCCAACCGGCCTCACAACCATATAACTGCATGTATCCACGCCCTCACAGGACCTCCACTTCTGGCTTCTTCACTTGCAGGGTCGTCTGGGTTGTGTGTGGTGGTGGGGGTTGAGGAGGTTTTTTGGCTGGGCCTAGCTCCCCAGTGTGTGGGCTTGGCTGCGAAGTGAGTGGGCCTATGCTCTCCATGGCTGCAGGCTGCACCCCTGTCCGGTCATGTGAAATCCATAGATTAGGTCTTAATGAATTTATTTCAATTGACTGATTTCCTGATATGAACTGTAAATCAGTAACATCTTTGAAATTGTTGCATGTTGCGTTTATATTTTTGTTCAGAATTGTATGGTCATCATGCTTAGCTTGTGTCTGTCTGAGTGTCATGTAATTTTATGTGATTTTCTGAAGCTCGTACATTTACCACTTGGCGTCACTGTTGACCGTGGCATTGAGATATTATATTTGGTCTCGAGGCCCCTCCCAGTTTCAGAGGGAGAAGTGATTTCTCGGGGCTTTGTTACAAAGAGATGCAGGACGAGAGGGAGACTGGTCGAAGCGGAGTACACATAAGTGTCAAAAATAAGCTGAATTTGTTACGTATATTTTTCGATGCTTTGATTGTCTCTTCGGGTCTATGATCAGCTCACTTTCGATGGAATTATGTCTTTACTGAATAGAAGGATATCTATTGTGACGTATTTTGTTATTGTGCTCCTCGAGTGTTACTGGGAAGCGGTGTCTGGGCAGCTCTCCTTCTCCGTCTCAGAGGAGGTAAACCCGGGGACTTCCGTGGGAAATATCGCTAAGGATTTAAACCTCAATGTCCAGGATTTGGAGTCGCGTATGTTTCAGATTGTCACCGGGTCCAAGCGAAAGTATTTCGAGGTAAATCTAAAGACTGGTGTTCTCTATGTGAATGAAAGAATAGACAGAGAGGAGCTTTGTGCAGAGGATCTGAAATGTACAGTCATCGTAGAGGCGGTTATCAACAATCCGTTGAAGCTTTACCGTTTAGAGCTGAATATTGTAGATGTTAATGATAACGCTCCGTCGTTTAGTGCGAAATCACAAACTATAAACGTAGCTGAGAACACTTTACCTGGAGTTAAATTCACTTTATCAGAGGCTTCTGATTTGGATGTTGGTAAGAATGCTGTAAGCACATACAAGCTTAGTCCTAATGAATACTTCTCTCTTGACATACACAATGGAGGAGGTAGTGTGTCTGCTGAGTTAGTGCTGCAGAAAGCTTTAGATCGAGAGAAACAGCCTGTGATAAAGCTCACACTGACCGCTGTAGATGGAGGAAATCCACAGAGGTCTGGTACGTCACAGATTATTGTTAATGTTTTAGATATTAATGATAACCTTCCGGTATTTACTAGCTCTTTGTATAAGACTCAAATTTCCGAGAATGTGCTCATAGGAACAACGGTATTCACTGTGAACGCGACTGATGCTGATGAAGGTACAAATAGTGAGATTGTCTACTCTCTTAGGAATAAAGATCAAGACCGTATTCTAGATATATTCGATATCGACCCCAACTCTGGCGTTATAACAGTAAAAAGCAATATTGACTTTGAGGAAAGAAAGGCGTTCGAGATCCGGGTAGAGGCAAGCGACAGAGGCCAGCCCCCGATGGCAGCACACTGTAAAGTATTGGTAGAAGTGGTGGACCTCAACGACAATGCCCCTGAGATCACTGTTACGTCACTCTTAGACAGAGTGAAGGAGAACGCTAAGGTTGGCACTGCCATTTCTCTCGTGTCAGTCCTAGATAAAGATGGTGGCAAAAACGGGGTTGTACATTGTGAAGTTGAGAATAAAGTCCCCTTTAAATTGGAGACAAACTATAAAAACTATTATTCGTTAGTTGTAGATGGGCCTCTTGATAGAGAGACCGCTTCTCATTATAATGTCACCATCACAGCTACGGATGAAGGGACCCCGCCTCTCTCCAGCACCAGCGTTATTACTGTACACGTTGCTGATGTGAATGACAATGCTCCTCGCTTCTCAGACCCCGTGATTAACGTTTATGTGAAAGAAAACAGTCCGATAGGAGATGTAATTAAAACAGTGTCTGCAGTTGATGCTGACGCCAGTGAAAATAGTCATGTGACCTACTCATTAGAGATTAACAGCAACTCACTACCGCTGTCTACAATGGTCAATATAAACACAGATACAGGAGATATAGTCAGCCTGCAGTCTTTTAACTATGAGGAGATACAAACATTCAGTTTTAAAGTTCAGGCCACAGACTCTGGTGTTCCTCCTCTCAGTAGCAACGTGACTGTGAACGTTTTTATTCTGGATGAGAATGACAACAGTCCTGGGATTCTCGCGCCCTATTCTGATCACGGCTCCGTTAACTCTGAGAACGTTCCCTATTCTGCTGAAGCGGGCTACTTTGTGGCCAAGATCAGGGCTGTAGACTCCGACTCTGGTTACAATGCGCTGCTTTCTTATCACATCTCTGAGCCCAAGGGAACCAACCTCTTCCGAATCGGAACCAGCACCGGGGAACTAAGGACTAAGAGGAGAATGAGTGACAATGACTTGAAAACCCACCCGTTGGTCGTGTTGGTTTCTGATAATGGAGAACCCTCACTGTCAGCGACTGTGTCTATTGATATAGTGGTGGTTGAAAGTACAGGTGAAATCCAGACTCAATACAGAAATGTACCAAGAAAGGAGGAGAGCTTCTCTGATTTAAACCTGTATTTGCTGATCGCCATTGCCTCGGTATCAGTGATATTTTTACTGAGCCTCATCAGTTTAACAGCTGTAAAATGCCACAGGACAGACGACAGTTTCAAAAGGTACAGCGCCCCTATGATCACCACACACCCTGACGGGAGCTGGTCTTACTCTAAATCTACTCAGCAGTATGACGTGTGTTTCAACTCAGACACACTGAAGAGTGACGTAGTGGTTTTTCCCGCGCCGTATCCAGATGAAGAACTGATCAGTATTAATGGAAATTACACATTTAACAAGACTCAAACATTACCCAACAAAGACAAGGTAAGATTAATATGCTTCACGAATGTGACAATGTTTTAAACCCCCAGCACAGTTTGTTATAGCAGTTTTTGGCAAAATTACAGACATTTGTCAAATGTAGTTGTATCATGGCTTCAGAGTTATAGGCCTCCACGTGTTTGCATGGTCAATTTTGTTTTTGATATCTTGTGAGAATATATATTGACATACATTGCGGGAACAATATTTCAAGGCTGTATCACAACCGGCCGTGATTGGGAGTCCCATAGGGCGGCGCACAATTGCCCCAACGTCGTCCGGATTAGGGTTTGGCAGGGTAGATTGTCATTGTAAATAATAATTCTTATTAACTAGCTTGCCTAGTTAAATAAAGGTTAAATATATTTTTTTAAATAAAACAATGTGGAAAATCACATCGCTGTGAAAGTACAGACGCTGTCCGTGGTGCTGAAACGGTTAGTGTTCTTTGGTTTCGAGGGGCAGAGGCCTTTTCGAATCAATGCTCATCATCGTTGAAAGTGGAATGGATTCATTCAAGTGGTAGAGAGTTGATTTTTATTTCAAATGTTTCATCTCTCTGCCTCTCTGCCTAGAATTGTCTCCCCCGTTAACATTCTATCTGGCAGTTTCTATGGGCGATCAAATAACGACAGTTGTCCTTGTATCTAAACTGTATTACTACTATTTCTAACTGACTATAATAATAACTCATTTTAAATGTTCCCATCTTTAACATTTCATATTTTGCACTTGTCATGAAGTGTATTCGAGTTCAACTCTACGGTGTGGTTGACTCTATCATGTAGTTGATTCAGATTTGAGACGACATTGGTCGCTGGTTATACACAGTGATCTTTGCTACTTTGCTCACTACTATCACAATAGGTCAACTATGTATTATATAAAATGACATGAAATCGAACACGTAACACAGGGTGTCACTATAGACCACGGAAAGCAGCGAAGTCAAATGTGTTTTTATACTCCTCCTCTGATGGAAAATACAGAATAGCGTCACTGTCGGAGGGGCGTTGTGAAGAGAAACGGTCGTGGTGATGAGACGGAGAGGGCTGAGCTGTGTACAGAATGTCCGACATTTAACGGAATACTTCGGGTTTTGATGGATACATGACCCTTACTTATTGGATTCAGTTGTTTTTATACATGCAGCGATGGATCGTCGAAGACAAAGGGAAAGCTTTTGGATTCAGTGCGTCGCGTTGCTTTGTTTATTTGGCTGGTCTGCAGCGCAGATCTCTTACTCCGTTTCAGAGGAGGTGGACAAAGGCACGTTTGTGGGGAATCTCGCTAAGGATTTGAACCTTAATGTACACGAACTGGAGTCCAGGGGTCTAAGGATTGTTTCCGGAAATAGTAAGATGTATTTTGAGGCGGATTTAAAAACAGGGATTCTTTACATTAACGAGAGAATAGACCGAGAGGAGCTTTGTCCGAATACGATAAAGTGCTCTTTGAATATGGAAGCCATATTAAGCCATCCTGTGCTTCTGCATCGAATTGAGGTTAATATTTTAGATATTAATGATAACACACCATCTTTTGTTGAAAAATCCCACACATTTAACATCTCTGAGTCTTCAACGCCGGGCGAGCGATATATGCTACCAATAGCAAATGACGCAGACATAGGAGCTAACTCGGTAAAGAGCTACAAGCTGAGCCCGAATGAACACTTTTCCCTGGATGTACAGAGCGGTGGAGAGCAGAGTGTGTCTGCTGAGTTAGTACTGCAGAAAGCGTTAGACCGAGAGAAACAGCCCGTGATCCAGCTCACACTGACCGCTGTAGATGGTGGAAAACCTCCACGATCTGGGACATTGCTGATAGTAGTGAACGTAATTGATGTTAATGACAATTCTCCAGTATTTTCTAAGCCGCTTTATAAAGTTCGTGTTCATGAAAATGCGCCTTTTGGGACAAATATATTAACTCTCACTGCAACAGATTTAGACGAGAGCGTAAATGGTGAGATAGTGTATTCTTTCTTAAAACGTGGAAATCTGGACCCCTCAAACATGTTCGCCATCAATTCAGACACGGGTGAAATTACAGTCAAAGGAAATTTGGATCATGAAGATAGTCCTGCATTTGAAATTCGAGTTCAGGCGATGGACCGAGGGCATTCACCTCGCAGTGCACATGGTAAAGTGTTAGTTGATGTTATTGATGTCAATGACAATGCCCCAGAAATCTTAGTGACGTCACTCATGAGTCCAGTGAAAGAGGATGCCGAGATGGGGACAGTGGTCGCCTTGGTGACAGTAACTGATAACGATGGAGGTCAAAATGGCCTCACTAACTGTGAACTTGTAGGGTCTGTTCATTTTAAACTAAAGTCGAACTACAAGAACTATTATTCGTTAGTGGTCGACGGGCCTCTTGACAGAGAGAGGGCTGCTCAGTATAATGTCACCATCACAGCTACGGATGACGGGACCCCGCCTCTCTCCAGCACCAGCGTTGTTACTGTACAGGTTTCTGATGTGAATGACAACGCTCCTCGCTTCTCAGAACCCGTTATTAATGTCTATGTTAAAGAGAACAGTCCGGTAGGTGACGTCATTAAAACAATATCTGCTTTTGATCCAGATTCAGATGAAAATGCAAAAGTGACGTATTCATTATTAGATAAAAGTGTTTCAATATCATCATCTGTAAATATAAACTCAGATACAGGAGTTCTAGTCAGCCTGCAGTCGTTTAACTATGAAGAGATAAAAACCTTCCAGTTTAAAGTTCAGGCCACAGACTCTGGTGTTCCACCTCTCAGCAGCAACGTGACTGTGAACGTTTTTATTCTGGATGAGAATGACAACAGTCCTGTGATTCTCGCGCCCTATTCTGATCACGGCTCCGTTAACTCTGAGAACATTCCCTATTCTGCTGAAGCGGGCTACTTTGTGGCCAAGATCAGGGCTGTAGACTCCGACTCTGGCTACAATGCGCTGCTTTCTTATCACATCTCTGAGCCCAAGGGAACCAACCTCTTCCGAATCGGAACCAGCACCGGGGAGCTAAGGACTAAGAGGCGAATGAGTGACAATGATCTGAAAACTCACCCGTTGGTCGTGTTGGTTTCTGATAACGGAGAACCCTCACTGTCAGCGACTGTGTCTATTGATGTAGTGGTGGTTGAAAGTACAGGTGAAATCCAGACTGAATCCAGAAACGTACCAAGAAAGGAGGAGAGCTTCTCTGATTTAAACCTGTATTTGCTGATCGCCATTGCCTCGGTGTCAGTGATATTTTTACTGAGCCTCATCAGTTTAATAGCTGTAAAATGCCACAGGACAGACGACAGTTTCAGAAGGTACAGCGCCCCAATGATCACCACACACCCCGACGGGAGCTGGTCTTACTCTAAATCTACTCAGCAGTATGACGTGTGTTTCAGTTCAGACACACTGAAGAGTGACGTAGTGGTTTTCCCCGCGCCGTATCCACCTGCAGATGCAGAACTGATCAGTATTAATGGAAATGACACGTTTGACAGGACTCAAACATTACCCAGCAAAGAGAAGGTAAGAGGAACTCTCCTCCGCAGATGTTTAAATGTGTCTGCACTTCCAGTTTAAATGTGTTTTGTGTAGTGCGAAAACAGACAGAGATATGTGGCATTGGGAAATATGCAGATATGCTTAGACCATGGCAGGTTTCAGATTGATATAACGTGTCCCCACTTTCAGCCTACGGATGCATAATGTATCAACGATTTATAGGCTACCGTGAATACTTGTTTCCAAATGACTATGTTCACCAAGCGGTGAAATAGTTTTGGCTGCTGTATATGGGGCTGAAATCGTTTGTGCTTTGTGCTTACAATGTCCAGTGATGTTTTTAGACCGATAATTGTCACTGGTTAAATTGAAAGTGTGCAAACCGTGGTATTTCGCTTTTCAGAGTTGTCTTTGCGGCCTTGACAGCATTACAATGTCGATAATCCTTGAGCTATCCGTATCAATGCTCTGCTACTCGTCCTAGATTTTTATAGCTTCTGCCATCGATATCAGAATATAATCAACACATAGTTTATTGTTCAACGTGGCTAGACTTTTTGTCTCCTTTCCCTGTGTGTTTCATTTGAGCAAAAACGTTCGTTCTTTTACATACATGCACCTTTCGCTGAGTGAATTACGAACACGAGTTTGATTATTTGAAGTTATCTCTGTAGGCCTATTCTAACACATCAGAGAAAACTCTTCATTTTAAACGAGTAATGTATAAAAGCAACACACGGTGTCACTATAGACCACGAACGGAAGATACATCATTGACAAACTAAGACTCCTCCTTTCAGAATGAAAAAAGAAAAGTGTCACCAGCTTTGTGAAGAGAAACACCATTAGACGGAGACGGGTGGGCTGTATTGGATCTCTGATATACACATAACGGATCGTTTTGTGGTTTTAATGGATATGCGATTTTGACTTATGGATTAATTTGTTTTGTACACGCAGCGATGGGTTGTCGAAGACAAAGAGAAAGCGTTTGGATTCAGTGCGTCGCGTTGCTTTGTTTATTTGACTGGTCTGTAGCGCAGATCTCTTACTCCGTTTCAGAGGAGGTGGACAAAGGCAAGTTTGTGGGGAATCTCGCTAAGGATTTAAACCTCAATATACAGGAAATTGAGTCGAGGGGTCTAAAGATTGTTTCCGGTCAGAGTAAGAGGTATTTCGAGGCTAATCTGAAAACAGGAGTACTGTTCGTTAACCAGAGAATAGACAGAGAAGAGCTTTGTCCGAATACGGTAAAGTGCTCTCTAAATATACAGGCCATATTGAGCCATCCTGTGTGTCTTCATCGCATTGAAGTAAATATTATTGACGTAAATGACAATGCACCGTCATTCCTTGAACAATATCATACATTTAACATTTCAGAATCTTCTTCACCCGGTGAGAGATACCCTCTACCGATAGCGAATGACGCAGATACCGGCAGTAACTCGGTAAAGAGCTACAAGCTGAGCCCGAATGAACACTTTTCCCTGGATGTACAGAACGGCGGAGACCAGAGTGTGTCTGCTGAGTTAGTGCTGCAGAAAGCTTTAGACCGAGAGAAACAGCCCGTTATTCAGCTCACACTGACCGCTGTAGATGGTGGAAAACCTCCCAGATCTGGGACGTCACAAATCATTGTTCACGTAATAGATGTCAATGATAACTCGCCAACATTTAGCAAATCACTCTATAAGGTCCGTGTCAATGAAAATGTATCGTTAGGGACACAACTATTGAAGTTAGAGGCTACAGATTTAGACGAGGGTCCACACGCCGACATTTTATATAGCTTTATGAAGCGTGGAAATGTGAACTATGCAGACATGTTCTCCATAGATTCACAAAGTGGTGCGATTACTGTCAAGGCGAATTTAGATCACGAGGAAAATGCAGCATATGAGCTACGTGTGCAAGCGACGGACCAAGGCCCCACGGCCCGCAGTGGTTATTCTAAAGTGTTGGTTGAAGTTATTGATATCAATGACAATGCTCCCGGAATATCTGTGACGTCATTAATAAACCCAGTAAAGGAGGATGCTGATATAGGGACCGTGGTTGCCTTGGTGACAGTTACAGATAAAGATGGAGGTAAAAATGGCTTCAGTAACAGTAAACTTGTAGGGTCTGTTCCTTTCAAACTGATGTCGAACCACAAAAACGAGTATTCGTTAGTGGTCGACGGGCATCTGGACAGGGAGTGTGCTACTCAGTATAATGTCACCATCACAGCTAAGGATGAAGGGACCCCGCCTCTCTCCAGCACCAGAGTTATTACTGTAGACGTTTCTGATGTGAATGATAACGCTCCTCGCTTCTCAGAACCAATTATTAATGTTTATGTTAAAGAGAACAGTCCGGTAGGTGACGTCATTTATACGATGTCTGCTTTTGATCCTGATTCAGATGAAAATGCAAAGATGACGTATTCATTATTAGATAAAAGTGTTCCAATATCACCATCTGTAAATATAAACTCAGATGCAGGACATATAGTCAGTCTGCAGTCTTTTAACTATGAGGAGATAAAAACTTTCCAGTTTAAAGTTCAGGCCACAGACTCTGGTGTTCCTCCTCTCAGCAGCAACGTGACTGTGAACGTTTTTATTCTGGATGAGAATGACAACAGTCCTGGGATTCTCGCGCCCTATTCTGAGCACGGCTCCGTTAACACTGAGAACATTCCCTATTCTGCTGAAGCGGGCTACTTTGTGGCCAAGATCAGGGCAGTAGACTCCGACTCTGGTTACAATGCGCTGCTTTCTTATCACATCTCTGAGCCCAAGGGAACCAACCTCTTCCGAATCGGAACCAGCACCGGGGAACTAAGGACTAAGAGGCGAATGAGTGACAATGACCTGAAAACTCACCCGTTGGTCGTGTTGGTTTCTGATAACGGAGAACCCTCACTGTCAGCGACTGTGTCTATTGATGTAGTGGTGGTTGAAAGTACAGGTGAAATCCAGACTGAATCCAGAAACGTACCAAGAAAGGAGGAGAGCTTCTCTGATTTAAACCTGTATTTGCTGATCGCCATTGCCTCGGTGTCAGTGATATTTTTATTGAGCCTGATCAGTTTAATAGCTGTAAAATGCCACAGGACAGACGACAGTTTCAAAAGGTACAGCGCACCAATGATCACCACACACCCTGACGGGAGCTGGTCTTACTCTAAATCTACTCAGCAGTATGACGTGTGTTTCAGTTCAGACACACTGAAGAGTGACGCAGTGGTTTTTCCCGCACCGTATCCACCTGCAGATGCAGAACTGATCAGTATTAATGGAAATGACACGTTTAACAGCACTCAAACGTTACCCAACAAAGACAAGGTAAGAGTAATATCCGTCACGAATGTGTAAATGTCTTTTAAACTCCAGCTTTGTTATTGCAGTTTTGGGGATAATGACAGACATTTATCAAACGGTTTCAGAGTTGTCATACAAATGTTTGCATGGAAAATTGAGTTTTTGGTATCGTATAAGAATATTTCTGGGAATAAATTGAGAAGAAATGTGCAAAATAACATCGCTTTGAAAACACAGACGCTCTCCGTAGTGCTGAAACAGTTAGCGTCATTTGGTTTCGAGGGGCAGAGGCCTTTTCGGGTCGATAATTTTAATCGTTGAAAGTGGAATGGACATTTTCAAGTGATGTAGAAAGTTGGTTTGAAATGTATTTTTTTTTTAGCTCTCTGCTTTGTCTTCCCCAGGAACATTCAATCTGGCAGTTTTCGGTATGGGCGATCAATAGGGCCTCCTGTATTTGGTTTTTTGACTCTTCGACAGCTGTCCTCATTACTAACCTTTACCTTTATCACCACGACGTTAAATGACTATTGATACTCATTTTAATTGTTCCCCAGTGTTTGCCGTTTTTCGCGTCCCAACCTGAGCACCTGTATTCAAACTGGACTCTAACATGTGGTTGATTCATAGTTGATACAACATTGGCCACATGATACGTACACAGTCATGTTTGCTATTTGCTTGCTACTATCACAGTAAGTTAATGATGTGGTATAAAATGTTGAATTAAATCAAACAAGTAACACATGGTGTCGCTATAGACCAGGAATGGGAGAGTGGTCACTTATATTCCATGACTCCTCCTCTCTGACAAAAAAAAACCCACCGTCACGTGTCCGGAGCGCTTTGTCAAGAGAAACACTCTAATGGTGGTGAGAGGAAGAGGGCTGGGTCGTGTGGATCTCTTACTTTACGGATTTTTGTGGTTTCAATGGACATGTCACTTCTATTTCTGGGATAATACGTTTCGTACAAGCAGCGATGGATCGTCGAAGACAAAGAGAAAGTGTTTGGAATCATTGCGTCGCCTTGCTTTGTTTATTTGGCTGGTCTGCAGCGCAGATCTCTTACTCCGTTTCAGAGGAGGTGGACAAAGGCACGTTTGTGGGGAATCTCGCTAAGGATTTAAACCTTAATGTACAGGACCTGGAGTCGAGGGGTTTAAGGATTGTATCGGGACAGAGTAAGCGGTATTTCGATGCCAATTTAAAAACAGGGGTTCTGTACATTAACGAGAGGATAGACCGAGAGGAGCTTTGTTCGAATGTGATAAAGTGTTCGGTAAACATACAGGCCATATTGAGCCATCCTACGCAGCTCCACCGCATTGAGGTGAATATTTTAGACGTTAATGACAATGCACCATCTTTCCTTGAAAAATTATATTCATTCAACATTTCTGAATCATCATCCACAGACGAGCGATATCTTTTACCGATAGCAATCGATTCAGATACCGGCAGTAACTCAGTAAAGAGCTACAAGCTGAGCCCGAATGAACACTTCTCCCTGGATGTACAGAGCGGTGGAGAGCAGAGTGTGTCTGCTGAGTTAGTGCTGCAGAAAGCTTTAGACCGAGAGAAACAGCCTGTGATCCAGCTCACACTGACCGCTGTAGATGGAGGAAAACCTCCACGATCTGGGACATTGCTGATAGTAGTGAACGTAATTGATGCCAATGATAATTCACCCACGTTCAGTCAGCCGCTGTACAAGGTTCGCGTTAAAGAAAATGTTCCGTTCGGAACTAAGGTGATTCAGCTAAATGCCACAGATGTAGATGAGGGAGTCAACGGTAAAGTTGTATATTCCTTTATCAAACGTGGTAATGTGAACCCCTCTGATATGTTTGATATAAATTCAGACACTGGAGCAATCACAGTTAAGGGAAATGTGGATTACGAGGAAAGTCCTGCATATGAAATTCGCGTGCAGGCGACAGACCAAGGCTCATCACCCCGTAGTGCACACGGGAAACTGTTAGTGGAAGTTATTGATTTGAATGACAATTTCCCAGAAATATATGTGACGTCACTCGCGAGCCCCGTGAAAGAGGATGCTGAGATAGGGACAGTGGTCGCCTTGGTAACAGTCACAGATAAAGATGGAGGTAAAAATGGCCTCACTAACAGTAAACTTGTTGGGCCAGTGCCCTTTAAATTGAAATTGAATTATAAAAACGATTATTCATTAGTGGTTGATGGGCCTCTTGACAGAGAGAGTGCTACTCAGTACAATGTCACCATCGTAGCTACGGATGAAGGGACTCCGCCTCTCTCCAGCACCAGCGTTATTACTGTACACGTTGCTGATGTGAATGACAACGCTCCTCGCTTCTCAGAACCCGTGATTAACGTTTATGTTAAAGAGAACAGTCCGATAGGCGACGTCATTTATATGATGTCTGCTTTTGATCCTGATTCAGATGAATATGCAAAGATGACGTATTCATTATTAGATAAAAGTGTTTCAATATCATCATCTGTAAATATAAACTCAGATACAGGAGATATAGTCAGTCTACAGTCTTTTAACTACGAGGAGATAAAAACTTTCCAGTTTAAAGTTCAGGCCTCAGACTCTGGTGTTCCTCCTCTCAGCAGCAACGTGACTGTGAACGTTTTTATTCTGGATGAGAATGACAACAGTCCTGGGATTCTCGCGCCCTATTCTGATCACGGCTCCGTTAACTCTGAGAACATTCCCTATTCTGCTGAAGCGGGCTACTTTGTGGCCAAGATCAGGGCTGTAGACTCCGACTCTGGCTACAATGCGCTGCTTTCTTATCACATCTCTGAGCCCAAGGGAACCAACCTCTTCCGAATCGGAACCAGCACCGGGGAACTAAGGACTAAGAGGCGAATGAGTGACAGTGACCTGAAAACACACCCATTGGTCGTGATGGTTTCTGATAACGGAGAACCCTCACTGTCAGCGACTGTGTCTATTGATGTAGTGGTGGTTGAAAGTACCATTGAAATCCAGACTCAATTCACAAACGTACCAAGAAAGGACGAGAGCTTTTCCGATTTAAACCTGTATTTGCTGATCGCCATTGCCTCGGTGTCAGTAATATTTTTATTGAGCGTCATTAGTTTAATTGCTGTAGAATGTTACAGGACAGACGACAGTTTCAGAAGGTACAGCGCCCCAATGATCACCACACACCCCGACGGGAGCTGGTCTTACTCTAAATCTACTCAGCAGTATGACGTGTGTTTCAGTTCCGACACACTGAAGAGTGACGTAGTGGTTTTCCCTGCACCGTATCCACCTGCAGATGCAGAACTGATCAGTATTAATGGAAATGACACGTTGAACAGGACTCAAACATTACCCAACAAAAACAAGGTGAGATTTCTACATAAACTAACCTATACATCTTATGTAGAAGCATCTTTGTATACTCCTCTGAACTCTCAGTCAAAGAATATTGCTTTCAAAGTTGCTATTACGTTGAAAACATCCATCCACTCAAGAGTTTTTATCTTGGCTTTGTTTTTCACTGTGTGAATGGCCTCCTGGCTTCATAAAGGGAGTGTTGCTGTCCATGGTTCTGAAAGTGCGCTAAACTTCAGAGCTGAGCGTTTAAATGTGCCTAACCCCAGCAAAGTCGTAAGTATGTAGGGTAGAGTGAGAAAAAAGACAGGAACGTATTCAACGTATGGGAAATATACAGATGCATCATTTTTCAGATTGATGATATAGGCTACACAACCGCTATTGACATTATTAGCCTAAAGGTACATATGCCTATTGTGTATCCATGTCAACCGCATTTGTTTCCAACGGACTATTTTCAGTAAGCGGTGAAAGCCTACCGCGTGCTTTCCATGGTGCTGAAACCGTTTTTGCTCTCCGCTAATGGGAGCAGTGTTCTCTTTAGATGAACGCTTGTTACTGGTGTAATGGAATGGATGCAACGTTTTTCTCACTTTGCAGTCTATAGCGCATCACACTGTTAACCCCTTGAGCTTTGTATGTCGATATCCCTTCGGTCTTTACTCCTCGTTGATTGTTCTAGCTTCTGTCAATGTGATCAGAACATGACCATCTGAGCATTTGTTTCATTATATTGGGTTGACCTTTCGTGAACTACCTTCCCGTGTTTTGCATTGAACAGAACGCTTGTCCTTTAAAGACATAGGCATTTCGTGTAGCGGATGTCCAACACGAGACTGTCCACTGGAGTTTACCTCCGTATTCTAACTAGTCAAATAATATACACTCTTATATTACATGAGTAATATAGGCTGTAAACAACACACGATGTCGCTATAGACCACAGAATTTGATATTCTATGACTCCTCCTCTCTGAATGAAAAAGAGAATAGAGTCACTAGTCCGAGCGCCTTTGTCAAGAGACACTCGAATGGTGGTGGGACTGAGAGGGCGGGGTTGTGTACAGAATCTCTCTAACTGATTTATTTTTATTTTTTAGGTTTCATTGATATGTGAATATTTTCTATTGGATTAATTTACTTTGTACAAACAGCGATGGGTTGTCGAAGACAAAGAGAAAGCGTTTGGATTCATTGCGTCGCGTTGCTTTGTTTATTTGACTGGTCTGCAGCGCAGATCTCTTACTCCGTTTCAGAGGAGGTGGACAAAGGCACGTTTGTGGGGAATCTCGCCAAGGATTTAAACCTTAATGTACAGGACCTGGAGTCAAGGGGTCTAAGGATTGTATCGGGACATAGTAAGCGGTATTTTGATGCGAATCTGAAAACAGGAGTACTGTTCGTTAACGAGAGAATAGACAGAGAGGAGCTTTGTCCGAGTACGGTAAAGTGCTCTCTAAATATGGAGGCCATATTGAGCCATCCTATGCTTCTCCATCGCATCGAGGTGAATATATTAGACATCAATGACAATTCTCCGTCATTCATTAAAAAGGTTGCTACTTTTAACATATCTGAATCTTCATACCCCGGCGAGCGATACCCACTGCCAATAGCGAATGACGCAGATACGGGCATTAACTCGGTGAAGAGCTACAAGCTGAGCCCAAATGAACACTTCTCCCTGGATGTACAGAACGGCGGAGACCAGAGTGTGTCTGCTGAGTTGGTGCTCCAGAAAGCTTTAGACCGAGAGAAACAGCCTGTGATCCAGCTCACCCTGACCGCTGTAGATGGAGGAAAACCTCCACAATCAGGAACGCTGCCTATTGTTGTAAATGTCATAGATTCTAATGATAATTCACCCTCATTTAGCAAGCCGCTGTATAAGGTCAGTGTGCCTGAGAATATACCTTTTGGGACTACAGTCTTAACACTTAGTGCTACTGATTTAGACGAAGGACTACATAGTGAACTTGTGTATTCATTCGTTGAGCGTGGGAATCTGAATCCTGCTGATATGTTTGCCCTAAATCCAGACACTGGGGAAATGACTGTAAAGGCGAATTTGGATCATGAGGCAAATGCTGCGTATGAAATCCGGGTGCAAGCAACTGACCAAGGTCCCTCACCCCGCAGTGGTTATTCTAAAGTGTTGGTAGAAGTTATTGATGTCAACGACAATGCCCCTGAAGTCTCGGTGACGTCACTTATGAGCCCAGTGAAAGAGGATAGTGAAATGGGGACAGTGGTCGCCTTGGTAACTGTGATAGATAAAGATGGAGGGAAAAACGGCCTCACTAACTGTAAACTTGTTGGCTCTGTTCCTTTTAAACTAAAGTCGAACTATAAAAACTATTATTCGTTAGTGGTAGATGGGCCTCTTGACAGAGAGAGTGTTTCTCAGTACAATGTCACTGTCACAGTTACGGATGGAGGGACCCCGCCTCTCTCCAGCACCAGCGTTATTACTGTGCGCGTTTCTGATGTGAATGACAACGCTCCTCGCTTCTCAGAACCCGTGATTCATGTTTATGTCAAAGAGAACAGTCCGGTAGGTGACGTCATTTATACGATGTCTGCTTTTGATCCAGATTCAGATGGAAATGCAAAGATGACGTATTCATTATTAGACACAAGTGTTTCAATATCATCATCTGTAAATGTAAATTCAGATACCGGAGATATGGTCAGCTTGCAGTCTTTTAACTATGAGGAGATAAAAACTTTCCAGTTTAAAGTTCAGGCCACAGACTCTGGTGTTCCTCCTCTCAGCAGCAACGTGACTGTGAACGTTTTTATTCTGGATGAGAATGACAACAGTCCTGGGATTCTAGCGCCCTATTCTGATCACGGCTCAGTTAACTCTGAGAACATTCCCTATTCTGCTGAAGCGGGCTACTTTGTGGCCAAGATCAGGGCTGTAGACTCCGACTCTGGCTACAATGCGCTGCTTTCTTATCACATCTCTGAGCCCAAGGGAACCAACCTCTTTCGAATCGGAACCAGCACAGGGGAGCTAAGGACTAAGAGGCGAATGAGTGACAATGACCTGAAAGCTCACCCGTTGGTGGTGTTGGTTTCTGATAGTGGAGAACCCTCACTGTCAGCGACTGTGTCTATTGATGTAGTGGTGGTTGAAAGTACAGGTGAAATCCAGACTCAATACAGAAACGTACCAAGAAAGGAGGAGAGCTTCTCTGATTTAAACCTGTATTTGCTGATCGCCATTGCCTCGGTGTCATTCATATTTTTATTGAGCCTCATCATTTTAATAGCTGTAAAATGCCGCAAGACAGACGACAGTTTCAGAAGGTACAGCGCCCCAATGATCACCACACACCCTGACGGGAGCTGGTCTTACTCTAAATCTACTCAGCAGTATGACGTGTGTTTCAGCTCAGACACACTGAAGAGTGACGTAGTGGTTTTCCCCGCGCCGTATCCACCTGCAGATGCAGAACTGATCAGTATTAATGGAAATGACACGTTTGACAGGACTCAAACATTACCCAACAAAGAGAAGGTAAGATCTCTACATAAACGAGCCTATTTGTCTATTGAAATATTGCTTCATAAATTACTCCTTTGAACTCCCCATAGTTAAAGATAACTGTTTTCAAGGTTCCTCTTAGCTTGAAAAGAGCCTTCCACTTCAGAGTTATCACATTTGATTTGTTTCGCACTATGCCTTTGGCCTCCTGGCTTCATAAAGCGAGATTTGCTGTCCCTGGTTCTAAAGGTGTGCTAATCTTCTGAAATTAAGATTCGCGCGAAGCGTTGAATGCTCTCTGACGTATGAATGAATGGCTGCCCATGACACTTCTCAATAGTGTTTAATCTTCACGAATTTGTGCAATTTTCTCACCCTAGCATTTGTATACGTAGAGTATTGAGAGAAAACAAGGTGGAACATATGGAAAATGTAAGTATGCATCATATTGCATATTGAGTATATAGGCTACATAATTATCATCGACATTGAACGCCTAAAGGTGTATACTATCGTATATTTGTCAATTTCAACCGCGTAGACCTATATTTGTTTCCAAATGTCTATCTATGTTCAGTAAGCGGTAAAATCTTACCGAATGCTGTCCATGGGGTTGAAACCATTTTTTGATCTCTGATGATTGGGACACTGTTTTTTTTAGGTAAAACTTGTCACTGGTGTAATGGAAGAGATGCAATTTGGGAATTCACGTTTGAGGAGTGTTTCTTTGCAGTCTTGAGAGCGTCACGATGTTAAAACCACTTGAGCTTAGCATAGCAATATCCCGTGTGAGTCTTTAGTATGACTTCTGTCATTGTTATCAGAACATTACTGTGTGAACATTTATTTTACTATATGTGGTTGACTTTTCTTTAGCTACTTTCCTGTGTTTTGCATTGATCAGAACGTTTGTCCTTTTAAATACATAGCTAGGCATTTCGGGTAGTAAATGTCCAACACGAGTATTCTCAGTATTCTAACGTAAGTGAAATTGTAACAACAAGTGAAATATGTACTATACGATCTTATTTTACATGAGTAATATAGGCAATGTATAACAGTAACACACGGTGTCGCTATAGACCACAGAAATGAATGTCGTCGCTGATATTCTATGACTCCTCCTCTCTTAATAAGAAAGAGAAAAGCGTCACCACTCCCGAGAGCTGTGCGATCAGAAAATCTCGAACGGTGGTGAGATGGAGAGGACTTGGCTGTGTACAGGATCTCTCCAATAGGCTTTTGGGAAATTCATGGATATGTGACTTTTCTACTGGGATAAAAAAAAATACACGCAGCGATGGGTAGTCAACGACAAAGAGAAATCGTTTGGATTCAGTGCGTCGCGTTGCTTTGTTTATTTGACTGGTCTGCAGCGCAGATCTCTTACTCCGTTTCAGAGGAGGTGGACAAAGGCACGTTTGTGGGGAATCTCGCTAAGGATTTAAACCTTAATGTACACGAACTGGAGTCGAGGGGTCTAAGGATTGTATCGGGACACGGTAGGCCTAAAAGGTATTTCGAGGCGAATTTGAAAACAGGAATTCTATATGTTCAGGAGAGGCTAGACAGAGAGGAGCTTTGTCCGAATACGGTAAAGTGTTCGCTAAACATACAGGCCATATTGAGCCATCCTACGCAGCTCCACCGTATAGAGGTGAATATCTTTGACATAAATGACAATGCACCATCTTTTCGTGAAACCGTGAAATTATTAAATATTTCAGAATCCTCATATTCCGGTGAGAGATTCCTTCTACCGGTAGCTAATGACGCAGACACGGGCAGTAACTCGGTAAAGAGCTACAAGCTGAGCCCGAATGAACACTTCTCCCTGGATGTACAGAACGGTGGAGAGCAGAGTGTGTCTGCTGAGTTAGTGCTGCAGAAAGCGTTAGACCGAGAGAAACAGCCTGTGATCCAGCTCACCCTGACCGCTCTAGATGGTGGAAATCCTCCAAGATCCGGAATGTTACAGATTATTGTTAACGTAATGGATGTAAATGACAATACGCCAGTATTTAGCCAATCCCTTTACAAGGCATGTGTTTCTGAAAACGTTGCCTTTGCGTCATCTATATTAACAATCACCGCCACTGATTTAGATGAGGGGGTAAATGGTGATCTTGTTTATTCTTTCATTGAACGGGGACATTTTAACCCTGCCGATATATTTTCCATAAATTCAGACACAGGTGAAATTAAAGTTAAGGGGAAGTTAGATTATGAGGAAAACGCTGCATACGAAATTCGTGTGCAGGTGTCAGATCGTGGGCACTCTCCTCGCAGTGCCCATGGTAAAGTGTTAGTGGAAGTTATTGATGTCAATGACAATACCCCTGAAATATCAGTGACGTCACTTATGAGCCCGGTGAGAGAGGATGCTGAGTTAATGTCTGTGGTCGCCTTGGTTACAGTAAATGATAAAGATGGAGGTCAAAATGGCCTCACCAACTGTAAACTTGTAGGCTCTGTCCCTTTCAAACTAAAGTCGAACTACAAAAACGATTTTTCTTTAGTGGTAGACGGGCCTCTTGATAGGGAGAGCACTGCTCAGTACAATGTCACCATCACAGCTACGGATGACGGGACCCCGCCTCTCTCCAGCACCAGCGTTATTACTGTAGACGTTTCTGATGTGAATGACAACGCTCCTCGCTTCTCAGAACCAATTATTAATGTTTATGTGAAAGAGAACAGTCCAGTAGGTGACGTCATTTATACGACGTCTGCTTTTGATCCAGATTCAGATGAAAATGCAAAAGTGACATATTCATTATTAGATAAAAGTGTTTCAATATCATCAGCTGTAAATATAAACTCAGATACAGGAGATATAGTCAGTCTGCAGTCTTTTAACTACGAGGAGATAAAAACTTTCCAGTTTAAAGTTCAGGCCTCAGACTCTGGTGTTCCTCCTCTCAGCAGCAACGTGACTGTGAACGTTTTTATTCTGGATGAGAATGACAACAGTCCTGGGATTCTCGCGCCCTATTCTGAGCACGGCTCCGTTAACACTGAGAACATTCCCTATTCTGCTGATGCGGGCTACTTTGTGGCCAAGATCAGGGCTGTAGACTCTGACTCTGGCTACAATGCGCTGCTTTCTTATCACATCTCTGAGCCCAAGGGAACCAACCTCTTCCGAATCGGAACCAGCACCGGGGAACTAAGGACTAAGAGGCGAATGAGTGACAATGACCTGAAAACCCACCCGTTGGTCGTGTTGGTTTCTGATCATGGAGAACCCTCACTGTCAGCGACTGTGTCTATTGATGTAGTGGTGGTTGAAAGTACCATTGAAATCCAGACTCAATTCACAAACGTACCAAGAAAGGACGAGAGCTTTTCCGATTTAAACCTGTATTTGCTGATCGCCATTGCCTCGGTATCAGTGATATTTTTATTGAGCCTGATCAGTTTAATAGCTGTAAAATGCCACAGGACAGAAGACAGTTTCAGAAGGTACAGCGCCCCAATGATCACCACACACCCTGACGGGAGCTGGTCTTACTCTAAATCTACTCAGCAGTATGACGTGTGTTTCAGCTCAGACACACTGAAGAGTGACGTAGTGGTTTTCCCCGCACCGTATCCACCTGCAGATGCAGAACTGATCAGTATTAATGGAAATGACACGTTTGACAGGACTCAAACATTACCCAACAAAGAGAAGGTAAGCTCTCTACATAAACCGGCCTTTACATTTCATATTGAATTATATATGTTTTATTTACTCCTTTGAACTCGCAGTCAAAGAATATTGTTTTCAAAGTCGCTCTTACTTTGAAAACAGCCATCCTCTCCAAAGTTTTCACATTGGCATTGTTTTGCACTGCGCGTGTGGTTCATGAAGTGGGCGTTGCTGTCCATGGTTCTGAAGGCGCGCTAAACTTCGAAGCTAAAGATACGTGCCAAGCCTGCAATGCTTTGTGACTTGTGATTGGCTTTCTATGATGCTATAGGCTACAGAAATGTTGCACTTCTCAAATGTGTAAATGTGTCAGTCCCCAGCAAAGTGTAATGTGTGTATAGGATATTGTGAGTAAATAGGAAGTAACGTATACAACGTATGGGAAATATACAGCTTATATCTCCCGAGTGGCGCACCGGTCTAAGGCACTGCATCTTAGTGCTAGAGGCGTCACTACAGACTCTTGTTCGATTTTAAGCTGTATCACGACCGGACGTGATTGGGAGTACCATAGGGCGGCACACAATTAGCCAAGCGTGGTCAAGTTTAGGGTTTGGCCGGAGTAGGCCGTCATTGTAAATAAGAATTTGTTCTCAACTGACTTGCCTAGAAAATAAAGGTTGAGCAAAAATAAAAATGAGGCTACATTGATATTTGGCTACACAATTGATTATGACTTTGTCACCCTCAAGGTGAGTTCTTGAGCCATGTCTACCGTGGCTTTCCCTTTAAAAGGTCTATGTTCAGCAAGTGGGGAACTCCTAGCACAGTCCATGGCACTGAAACCGTTTGTGCTCTGATTAGGGGCAGTGTTCATTTAACATTGAATGCGGTTACATGCACACAATAATGCTATTATTGTGTATAGTCAGATTCATATATTAGTTTGATTAAAACGTTTATATGCTTTGCAAGAATAACGATTTCCCTAATAATCTTGTTTCCGTGAACACATTTGAAATTAGGCCAGCTGGTGGCACTCTGATACGTGCAGAAAATATCTAAATAAACGTTCTACCACAGCTAACATGTTATTTTTGGGGAGCATATTTGTTCAGACATATAGTTAGTTCAGACATATAAAGTTGGTATGTTAAAACTACCTCTAAGAAGCGTACATTCAGTTGATCTGAACTCACTTCACTCTAGATAAATTGGGAGGCTCGCTCAGCTGGTGCTAGCACATGCGCAGATCAAACACACAGCTGGAACGCCAATTCAGGTGTTTACATGTCCTAATAAATCGAAAGATCGCTCAGGAAACCAGGTGTATTAATCGGCGCATGCTTACTTCCGATTTTGACATTGCACTCATTAAGATACGTCTTTACATGACGATTGCATAATCTCCCGACTGCCATAATCAGTTTAATATCGAATGATTAGTGTGTAACGCATGCAAACGTATTGATACCTTTCACTGGTGTAATGGAATAGATGCAACGTGGACATTTGTTCATGAGTATTGTGTATTTGTAGTCTCGAGAGCATTAGGTAGCCTAGTGGTTAGAGCGTTGGACTAATTAATAACCAAAAGGTTGAAAGATCGAATCCCCGAGCTAACAAGGTAAAACTCTTTCGTTCTGCCCCTCAACAAGGCAGTTAACCCACTGTTTCTAGGCCGTGATTGAAAGTAAGAATTTATTCTTAACTGACTTGACTAGTTCAATAAAGGTCAAATAGAATGGTAGACCCTTGAGCTTTCCGTGTCAATTGCCTTGAGTTTTAGTCCGCGCTACTCCTCTTTGATTGCTTTAGCTTCTGTCGTTGTTATCAGAACACGACCATGTGAAGATGTATTTCTTTATGTGAGGTTACTTTACTTGCATGTAGCTACGTTCCCTGTGTTTTGCATGTGACAGCACATTTGTCCTTTTTAACACGTGGGCCTTTCGGTGAGTAAATGTCCAGTGTGATATTGTCGACTTGAGGTCATCGCAGTATTCCAACAACAAGTGAAATGCAAGTGGCACACGGTGTCACTATAGACCACAGAAGTAAATGAAGTCACTGATATTCCATGACTCCTCCTCTCTGAAAGAAAAAGAGAATAGAGTCACCAGTCTCGAGAGCTTTGTGATGCGAAACACTCGAATGGTGGTGAGACGGAATGGGCTGGGTGGATTTTTAAAAACATTTTACCGGTTTTTAGGTTTCGTGGAAATGTGAATATATTCTGTTGGATTAATTCATTTTGAAAAAGCAACCATGGGTTGTCGAAGACAAAGAGAAAGCGTTTGGATTCAGTGCGTCGCGTTGCTTTGTTTATTTGACTGGTCTGCAGCGCAGATCTCTTACTCCGTTTCAGAGGAGGTGGACAAAGGCACGTTTGTGGGGAATCTCGCTAAGGATTTAAACCTTAATGTACACGAACTGGAGTCAAGGGGTCTAAGGATTGTATCGGGACATAGTAAGAGGTATTTTGATGCGAATCTGAAAACAGGATTACTGTTAGTTAACGAGAGAATAGACAGAGAGGAGCTCTGTCCGAGTACGGTAAAGTGCTCTCTAAATATGGAGGCCATATTGAGCCATCCTATGCTTCTCCACCGCATCGAGGTGAATATTTTAGACATCAATGACAATTCTCCGTCATTCATTAAAAAGGTTGCTACTTTTAACATATCTGAATCTTCATACCCCGGTGAGCGATACCCACTGCCAATAGCGAATGACGCAGATACGGGCAGTAACTCGGTGAAGAGCTACAAGCTGAGCCTAAATGAACACTTCTCCCTGGATGTACAGAACGGTGGAGAGCAGAGTGTGTCTGCTGAGTTAGTCCTGCAGAAAGCTTTAGACCGAGAGAAACAGCCCGTTATCCGGATCACACTGACCGCTGTAGATGGAGGAAAACCTCCACAATCCGGAACGCTGCCTATTGTTGTAAATGTCATAGATTCTAATGATAATTCACCCTCATTTAGCAAGCCGCTGTATAAGGTCAGTGTGCCTGAGAATATACCTTTTGGGACTACAGTCTTAACACTTAGTGCTACTGATTTAGACGAAGGACTACATAGTGAACTTGTGTATTCATTCGTTGAGCGTGGGAATCTGAATCCTGCTGATATGTTTGCCCTGAATTCAGATACAGGTGAAATGACTGTCAAAGGACATTTGGATCAGGAGAAAAACGCAGCATATGAAATACGTGTACAAGCAACTGACCAAGGCTCCTCACCTCGCAGTGTTTATTGTAAAGTATTAGTTGAGGTTGTTGATGTTAATGACAATGCTCCTGAAATATCAGTGACATCATTAATGAGCCCAGTGAAAGAGGATAGTGAAATAGGCACGGTAGTCGCCTTGGTGACAGTGATAGATAAAGACGGAGGGAAAAATGGCCTAACTAACTGTAATCTTGTTGAGGCTGTTCCTTTTAAATTAAAGTCGAACTATAAAAACTATTATTCCTTAGTTGTAGATGGGCCTCTTGACAGAGAGAGTGTTTCTCAGTATAATGTCACCATCATCGCTACGGACGAAGGGACCCCGCCTCTCTCCAGCACCAGCGTTATTACTGTGCGCGTTTCTGATGTCAATGACAACGCTCCTCGCTTCTCAGAACCAATAATTAATGTTTATGTTAAAGAGAACCGTCCGGTAGGTGACGTCATTCATACGATGTCTGCTTTTGATCCAGATTCAGATGAAAATGCAAAAGTGACGTATTCATTATTAGATAAAAGTGTTTCAATATCATCATTTGTAAATATCAACTCGGATACCGGAGATATGGTCAGCTTGCAGTCTTTTAACTATGAGGAGATACAAACTTTCCAGTTTAAAGTTCAGGCCACAGACTCTGGTGTTCCACCTCTCAGCAGCAACGTGACTGTGAACGTTTTTATTCTGGATGAGAATGACAACAGTCCTGGGATTCTCGCGCCCTATTCTGATCACGGCTCCGTTAACTCTGAGAACATTCCCTATTCTGCTGAAGCGGGCTACTTTGTGGCCAAGATCAGGGCTGTAGACTCCGACTCTGGCTACAATGCGCTGCTTTCTTATCACATCTCTGAGCCCAAGGGAACCAACCTCTTCCGAATCGGAACCAGCACCGGGGAGCTAAGGACTAAGAGGCGAATGAGTGACAATGACCTGAAAGCTCACCCGTTGGTGGTGTTGGTTTCTGATAACGGAGAACCCTCACTGTCAGCGACTGTGTCTATTGATGTAGTGGTGGTTGAAAGTACCATTGAAATTCAGACTCAATTCAGAAATGTGCCGAGAACAGAGGAGAGTGTCTCTGATTTAAACCTGTATTTGCTCATCGCCATTGCCTCCGTGTCAGTGATATTTTTACTGAGCCTCATCAGTTTAATAGCTGTAAAATGCTTCATGAATGACGACAGTTTCAGCATGCACAGCGCCCCAATGATCACCACACACCCCGACGGGAGCTGGTCTTACTCGAAATCTACTCAGCAGTATGACGTGTGTTTCAGCTCAGACACACTGAAGAGTGACGTGGTGGTTTTTCCCGCACCGTATCCACCTGCAGATGCAGAACTGATCAGTATTAATGGAAATGACACGTTTGACAGGACTCAAACATTACCCAACAAAGACAAGGTAAGAGTTATAGGTCAGTTAAAACTTAAATCTGTTTTTCTCCCTTTGTTTAGGCCTACCAAGTATTCTGCATTGTTTTGCTTATGCTGGTTATAATGACGTTGTTTTGTTACTCGTTTGAATGATCGGTTTTATTTTAGAACGTTCTGAAGTTGTAACATTGTGTTACAAGTTGTACCAGTTGTAACATGTGTACCAGTTGTAACATTCGCTTGCTATTTGCCTGGATGGTTAAAGCGAGAGCGGTCTCGCTCTCCATGGTGCTGAAACGCATCACGTCCGTTTGCGAGAAGTTTGTCTGATGAAATGGCTGAACATTTGCGTTCTGGTGTCTATGTTAACTAGGCCGACTGAAATTGAGTAGTTTTTACCTCCTCACATTTAAAATACTGTAGAACTCACCAATATCATCGGATATTAACAGATATTATGGTCATGATCCGTAGCTTGTATGGTCACTTTATGTGTTTTGGGGGATTGCTGATTTTGGTCTTCACTTCCACAGAAATCTATAGCCGAGTTGTTCCGTTTTCTCTGTCGATATCCACGCGGTGTCGCTATCTGCTCACACAGTGTAAATCCTCGCTCGTTGTTTGAGGCTCCTCCCTTTACAGGGGCATTGTTCGGTGTCGAAAAAAACGCTTTGTTTGCCCGAGCAGCAGAACATCGTGGATCTCGTCTGGGTCTGTTTTGGATTTTAAGAAATTACGCAGCTATGCGGACGACAGTTGCTTTTGGTAGCTGGAGGTTTAGTAAGCAGAATACTGTCACAATGACTCACCAAGCGTTTATTTTTCATCCGTGGATGTACTACCTTCTGCCATTGTCCCATCTTTGGAGTATCGCATCAGCACAGATTGTCTATTCCATATCGGAGGAATCTAACCCGGGCACTGTTGTCGGACATTTCGCGAAGGATTTGCATCTTAACGTGCAGGACCTTGAATATCGTGGGTTTGAGATTTCGGGACTCAATAAGAGGTATTTCGATGTAAATACAAAGACTGGAATTTTGTCCGTGAGGGAGAGAATAGACAGAGACGAGCTCTGTACTCGGAGCACGAAGTGTTCCTTAACGCTAGAAGCCATTGTGAATTCGCCATTGAACCTGTACCGCCTTGAGGTGAATGTTTTGGATATAAATGATAACTCGCCATCGTTTAGGTCTCCTAAAACCTATTTGAATGTATCGGAGTCTGCATTTCCAGGTGAGCGATTTCCTTTGGACAGCGCCTACGACGCAGACATAGGAGCTAACTCGGTAAAGAGCTACAAGCTGAGCCCGAATGAACACTTTTCCCTGGATGTACAGAACGGCGGAGAGCAGAGTGTGTCTGCTGAGTTAGTGCTGCAGAAAGCTTTAGACCGAGAGAAACAGCCTGTGATCCAGCTCACACTGACCGCTGTAGATGGAGGAAAACCTCCACGATCTGGGACATCACTTATTATAATAAATGTAGAGGATGTTAACGACAATATTCCTATTTTCTCAAAGCCCCTCTACAAAGCTCGTATTTCTGAGAATAAGCCTCCAGGTAGCTCCGTGATTATGGTTCAAGCGAAAGATTCAGATGAAGGGATAAACGGAGAAATAGTGTATAGTTTTATCAACCAAAACAATGACAATAGCATTGATGCATTCGCAATTAATTCAGTTACTGGAGAAATCACCGTGAAAGGCGTGGTTGATCATGAGACCAACAACGCTTTTGAAATCCGTGTCCAAGCAAAAGACAAAGCCCACAAGCCAAGAGCATCTCACTGTAAAGTGCTGGTTGAAATTACCGACGTGAATGACAATCCACCAGAGATATCTGTCACGTCTTTAGTTGACGTTGTAAAAGAGGATGCGTCATTAGGGACAATGGTTGGCCTGATAACAATAATTGACAATGACGCAGGCACAAATGGCGCTGTACAGGTTAAAATACTAGACTCCGTACCATTTACGATAAAGAGCTCTTATAATAATCATTATTCTTTAGTAGTAGATGGGCCTCTTGACAGAGAGGGTGTTTCTGAGTATAATGTCACCATCGCAGCTACGGATGAAGGGACCCCGCCTCTCTCCAGCACCAGCGTTATTACTGTACACGTTTCTGATGTGAATGATAACGCTCCTCGCTTCTCAGACCCCGTGATTAATGTTTATGTGAAAGAAAACAGTAAGGTAGGAGACGTCATTTGTACGACGTCTGCTTTTGACCCAGACTCAGATGAAAATGCAAAAGTAACTTATTCTTCATTAGATAAACGTGTTTTCGTATCATCTTCTGTAAATATAAACTCAGATACAGGAGATATAGTCAGCCTGCAGACTTTTAACTATGAAGAGACGAAAACTTTCCAGTTTAAAGTTCAGGCCACAGACTCTGGTGTTCCTCCTCTCAGCAGCAACGTGACTGTGAACGTTTTTATTCTGGATGAGAATGACAACAGTCCTGGGATTCTCGCGCCCTATTCTGAGCACGGCTCCGTTAATACTGAGAACATTCCCTATTCTGCTGAAGCGGGCTACTTTGTGGCCAAGATCAGGGCTGTAGACTCCGACTCTGGTTACAATGCGCTGCTTTCTTATCACATCTCTGAGCCCAAGGGAACCAACCTCTTCCGAATCGGAACCAGCACCGGGGAACTAAGGACTAAGAGGCGAATGAGTGACAATGACCTGAAAACTCACCCGTTGGTGGTGTTGGTTTCTGATAACGGAGAACCCTCACTGTCAGCGACTGTGTCTATTGATATAGTGGTGGTTGAAAGTACAGGTGATATCCAGACTCAATACAGAAATGTACCAAGAAAGGAGGAGAGCTTCTCTGATTTAAACCTGTATTTGCTGATCGCCATTGCCTCGGTGTCAGTGATATTTTTACTGAGCCTGATCAGTTTAATAGCTGTAAAATGCTTCAAGACAGACGACAGTTTCGGCATGCACAGCGCCCCAATGATCACCACACACCCTGACGGGAGCTGGTCTTACTCTAAATCTACTCAGCAGTATGACGTGTGTTTCAGCTCAGACACACTGAAGAGTGACGTAGTGGTTTTCCCCGCGCCGTATCCACCTGCAGATGCAGAACTGATCAGTATTAATGGAAATGACACGTTTGACAGGACTCAGACATTACCCAACAAAGAGAAGGTAAGATCTAGGCTATACATGAACGGGCATTTTATTCTATTGAATTATACCGTTATTGCTCCTTTAAACTTCTTGCAGTCAAGAATATTGTTTTCAAAGTTTCTCTTACTTTAGAAAACAACCCTTAACTCTAGAGTTGTCACCTTTGCTTATTTTCAATGAGCGTGTAGCCTCATGTCTTGATAGAGTGAGTGTTGCCGTCCATGGTGCTGAACCAGTTAACATCTGTGACGTTCGAATGCCTCTCCATGACGCTGTGGAAATGTGTTCCGAGTTACTTTTGTATTTGATTCAATGATCCAAAAATGTGTTGTTTCAACGGATGATAGAGTTGCAGCCTAATTGAAAAAAGGAAAATTGTGAGCTTTTTAATGGCAGCAGAATCAGAACGTCAGCTGTTGTTGTTTCTTTGATGGATTCTGTTTTTTTTCTTCATGATTGTGCAACAACCAATACTTTCTTTCATAGGATGTAGTTTTATTTCCATTTTCTATTTATATAATGTCAACACTTACCCCCATGTTTAGAATATTACTACTTAGCGCATTATTCTAAGTCCGTAGTCTCTCTCTCTCTCTCTTGCATCCACAAGATCGATTCATTGATGGTGATTGCATGTTGTTGAATCTTTTACAAACCACCACCGAGGTTCAGTGAAATATAAATTGAAGCAAACAGACAGTCATTTAAATTGAGTGTAAATGGAGGAGTCTGTGTTCCTGTGTGTGAGTGAGCTGGCTTGGCACAAGCAGGGGCCTGCCTATCTTTTTGAGTCCCCAGGAGGTGTGTGGATGACAGGATAGGCCTCTCTCTCGCTCTCGTGCCTTTTATTCTGCTGTTCCCTCAGCTTGGAGGATTACTGCTGTAACAACCTTTTCTTTCACATCGGAGTGCATGAGTAATCCTTCTCTTTCATTCTCTCCCTTATCCTTTTTTATCTATCCCCTCTGTTTCTCACGCCTGCTGTTGCTTTGTACATTTCCCTGACTCACTGTGCATTTCTCTCAATCTCATGGTCTCTCTGCTCCTATTGCATTCCCAACCTTTAATCGATTTCCCTCAAACCCTCTGCCCCTTTCCCTCAGCCACTATCCCTGCCTGTCTTTCTCGGTCTATGTTCCCTTTTCTAATTCATAATTTCTCTTTCCTCCAGTCTCACTGTTTCTCTTGCTTTCCCACCCTTCAATGCCCTCTTTGCCCCTCCCCCTCCTACCTTTCCCCTCAGCCCACAGGCCTTGTTCCATCCCTCTGATTCTCTCTCCCCTTATTTCGCTCTCTATACAACATTTTCCTTCCATTTTCTCAGCCTCAGTGTTCCGCTCGATATCAATTCCTATCTATCTCTTTGTCTCCCTATCGCCCTCTCCCACCCTCCTTCCGTCTACCCTCCCTCCTTCAGTCCACCAACCTTGTTTTCATGTGTGTGTGTCTGTGTGTGTGCGGGGTAGCAGCTGAGAGAAGTAATGGTGAATTAGCAGCAGGTCTCCCCAGACACGCATGCTATCAGCCTGAGCATGCTGTAAACAGGATTCTTCCCATTTTCATTAACATGCGCTAAGTGTGTCAGGGCGGCTCGATCCGCTCAGCGTGTAAGCTGCTCGGCCCCTTTTTGTTGGACTACACAGACTGTGTCTATCAACAGCAAACGCTATCTGCTCATGCGGATTGAGCATTCTTTTGGCCATTTAAAGTGGTGCTGTTTGTAACCAGTGGCATTCAAGTGGGCTTTGTAAATATTGTATAGTCTAGGCCTCAATGTAGCTCTGTCCCCCTTGGTCTCTGTATTGCATAAAGCTCTATGATGTACTTCTCTTTGATAATACGTTCTTTAATACTCTTTCATAATACACTGACCTATTTTTTGTGTGAGTGGTCGGTCAGTAAAAACAACTAAATAAAATACCAGCTCAGAGCCACTGTATGATCCTTTGGTTGGTTCAGAATGTGGTCTTATCTATGTGGTCTGCTTTGGGGGGCTCTCTATGATCACACAGGGGGTTCTGAATATTGCAATGCATGTGTAAGTGGGTCAGTGTGTGTCTGGAAGATTGCAGTGCCCTCTGAGCTCAATGCGAGTCAGTATGTGCTTACTAGGTGTCTGAGAGTCACACAAAATATATTCTCTATGTCGCCACGCTCTCTCTCTCTCTGTGCTGCGTTTGGCCCGGTGTGGCTCCAGTAACAATGCCTGAGGCTGTCTCTTTGCATTCGAGTGGTTCAGAATGCGCTCTGTAGGCTGCAGCTCTGTGGGTGTGTGTGTGTGTGTGTGTGTGTGTGTGTGTGTGTGTGTGTGTGTGAGAGAGAGAGAGGCTGTGGTAATTTTCCACTCTGCTCTGCAGCAGAAAGGATCTCTCAGAGCCTTGGCGTCTCGGCGAACTGCAGCCTGGGCTGGGCGGGGCTGATGTTACCGGCAGCAACTCAGCTGTCAATCACAGCTAAATCGGGGAGGCGGGACAAAGGGTTAGGGGAATGAGGTCAGGTCACCACCATGTCTGTGTGTGGGTGGGTGTTTGTCAGTGTGTTCTCTGTGTATGTGTGTTTATTTGAGTGTGTGTAATTTCCTAATATCAACAGATTCATGTTGGTGTATTAAACAATATTGCACTTGGTGTATGAATTTCTTTGTGGGAGCAGCAGTGTGTGTAGTCCTGTATTTAGCTGAGTGTGTGTTATTCAATAACGTGTTTATTACATTGGCTGTGTGTTAAGTGTGTGTTGGCTAAAAGCCTCTCCCTCTGCTCTGCTGGCCCCAGTGTTGCAAAAAGAATTACATTATTGATTATCTAAGTACATTATCCCTGGTGAGGTAGCCAGCTAAGTGCTTCACAATTTTACTGGATTGTATTTCTACAGCAGGGGGCATTCATTCACCTACTGTAAGTCATTTCGGTTCAGTAACCATCCAGATGGGGTCAACTATTGTTACCCAAAAAAACACCCTTACCCCCAGCTCTCTGGTTCAGATTTTGGTTGCATCATGGTTGACATGATTGGGCTAATGACAATGCGGCACCTTGAGACACCTGCTCTATGTCCTGGCTTTGTTCCAGCGTCCTTTGTTTAGCACACAGACATGCACGCATGGACACTCGGGTGTGAACACGTCACTTCCTGGTTTCCTCCCTCCTGGGTGTGGCTCTTGGCAAGGGAAAGGGAGCTCAGCTGAGGTTGCCATGGAGGTTGCCATGGAGATGATCCTCATTGCTGACGTGCACCAGTCTGTTTCTCAGAGAGAGAGTGAGAACTGCAAATGTAAATCCACCCCACTCAAAGATGTTAAGAGAGAGAGTGGAAAGGCAGAGTGAGGGAGAAAGGTGTGAGAATACAGAGAGAATAATGGATTGAGAGTTAGAGGGAGGGAGATGAAGACAGCAAAAAGGTGACAGATTAGAACAGCGAGTGTGAATGTGAAATCATGTCAAAGGGAGAGAAGGAGAGAGCCTGGATGAGGCAGACGAAAACAAATTAAACAACTACATGTGTCTTGCAGTTAAGTGGAAATACAAGGGGCTGAGAATTGGTCACAGATAAAGACTGAACACACACACACACACACACACACACACACACACACACACACACACACACACACACACACACACATTATGGCATTAGGCTGTTGTTGCAGTCTATAGATTAGCTTTGTCATGTTCAGAACCACAGGGTTCTTCCATATCCATCCACCCCCGTCCATCCAGTGTGGCTACTAAGCCAGGGGTCCTGAGTGGAGGGATAGAGGGATCGGGCGCCTGCCTGCTGTCTCAGATAGCTTTGTTTACCACAACATGAATCTGTTTAATTTTATGTTCAGGCAGAACGGGGACAGCCCACACCCTGTTTAACCCCTCCAGGACCCCGGAGGAGAGATTTACTTCCACTTTCGTACTGTCATGCCCATTACACAGAAAGGAGGATACACTGGGGAAGGCATAACCAAACGCACCCAGCACAGTCTCTCCATCCAACCCTTTATGCTGAAAGGGAGGTACACTTGGGAAGGCACAACCAAACGCACCCAGCACAGTCTCTCCATCCAACCCTTTATGCTGAAAGGGAGGTACACTTGGGAAGGCACAACCAAATGCAGGCAGAACAGCCTCTCCACCTCATCCTAAATACATGGGAAGGGGTCATCATCTCTACTGAAACCAAGATGTTATATCTGAGATTGAAAAGGTTCTAAAGCATGTTATGAACCAGTTAAACACGCAGGGGTAAACCTGCGCACCCCTTTCAAACAGGCCCTTCGATCTATGAGTCTTTAGATGGAGAGTCTCGGTAGAAAGGTGTGCGGTCTTTCATAATACATTGGTTTTACAAAGTTAGCGCTGATGCCGCTAGAGTGTCAGCATGTTATTAATCGGACGTGAAACAAAATGCAGTTAAGAGTTTTGCCGCACGGTAGCCTTTGATCTCCGTTTGCTGGAAGGTCTTTATGATAACATGGTTCGGTTCTGGATTCATTAACAGGGAAAGGGGTATACCTCGTCAGTTGCACAACTGAATGCAGTCAACCGATATGTGTCTTCCGCATTTAACTCGGAACCTGTGAATAAGAGAGGTACTGGGGGATGCCTTAATCAACATCCACGTCACCGGCGCACTGGGAGCAGTTGTTGTCGGGGGGTTAACTGCCTTGCTCAAAGGCAGGATTGCAGATTTTCTCACCTTGCCCGCTTGGGGATTCAAATCAGCGACCTTGCGTTTATTGGCCCAATGCTCTTAACCGCTGGGCTACCTGACAGAAATACCAGATATGTTATCTGTTAGTTATATCGTTTTTTGTTGTGCTTACGGGTGTGGTTGATCACGTTTACCACAGAGTGCTCTGATCAATCTGTGAGATCTGGCTTGTGTGATTTGTAATGCCTTGTTGCAGACATGTATTCTCTTGCAGGCTGAGGGTGTTGTCATTGGAAACAGATTCTCTCGTCAGCATCTTTTAGTTTCCTTCTCTCTCCTCTGGAGGGGGCCTGGCACTGTCCTTCACGGCCACACTGTCAGATGTGGGAGGAGAGGAAAGGAGGAGAGCTGCGGATTGAGAGACACACACATTGTGGAGACCATGCTGAGTCTGTCCTTGCAGTATCCTCTTACACCAATAGAGGTCCCAGTATTGCTGTTTCTCCCTCTCTCATCCTGTCATGGCTGCAAACTGCAGTGCTCTTGGCACTGAGACAGAACACCGCCCCTTCGATTTTTTTCTCTCTCTCTCGCTCTGTGGCACAAATCTTAAAATGCATAGTTCCAGAAAAACAAATCTCTCAACCCTCCTGTTCCACACAATATGGCAGATATTGTAGTTAGCAATTGAAATGGATGAATCTCCATCATTTATCACATCCCTCCAATAATTGGCGCAGCCTGATGCAATGGGCTCTCTCTTCACCTAAATGGTCAGGATTTGTTCTCTTCACTTTAGGAAAAATAAGAGTAAAGTATAATTTGTGATAATGGTGATGATCAGTGTGTTTCCTTTCGTGATTTGTCAGCCTCTCCTCCTTTTAGCCTACATATATCATTCTCTCTGAGGAAATGGATGTTTTGTCATTTCCTGCCTGTTAGATGCAGATTTTTCATCACTATGGCCTTTTCTCCTGGCAACACAGACGCTGTGATTGCTGTCCTCCTACACAACAGCCTGCAGGCATTTTCATTTGTTGAGAGAACGAGAGACAGACAGAGAAAAAAAGCGAGAGAGAGAAAGCTATTTTGTTTTTTCATGATTACTTTTAATGGATTTCCTAAATGCAAGAGTCCTAGAAAACCAGGTGGCCATTTTGTGTGCTGTACCCTATTTTAGCAGTGTAATATGGTGGCAAGATTTGTGCCATGCAGTAGTTCTGTATAAGAGGTCTAAATCCTGTAGTTACGTAGAGGCACAGTGTAACTACACATAATGTATGTGTCTCTTCACGATGAACAGTAAGTAGGTGGTTCAAAGCTCTGACTCCATCTTGTGTGGCGCGGGAGAACACCAGACGAGACAGCAGCTGACGATAACAAAGAGACGAGACACTCTCAGAGCCCAGATGCTCATTCAGTCTCTTCACCCAGGGCTAGAGTCAGTGCTGGTCCCAGTCCCTTTGTGTGTGTGCATGTGTGTGTGTGACAGAGCGACTGAGGCTTGATTCACCCAGTACCGTCCATGACCCATCTCTTTGACGAGCTCTCCTCCAGCTAGGACATCTGACTCAGAAACGGAGGGCTTCCACATGGCATAACAGATGCTGAGGGGGGCTGGACGAATGGCTTTTAAACCGGGACAATTCATGTGTCTCAATAGAGAGAGTGTTACTGGAGAGCCTGTTATTAATATGTCCGCCATCTTGCATAATGGATGAAGAGGGTTATTAATATTATGTCTCGTCTAGCTCCAAAAAGAGAGCACAGGAAGTGCCCTCAGAGCTCTGCACCTTTTTCACTCTCCCAGTCACTGCTCCATCACTCCTCCTGTCAGTCTCTCTCCATTCTTTACCCACTCTGTTTCTCGTCTCTCCCCTCCCTCTCTCTGTCCCGCTCTCCTTCTCTCTCTGGGGTGGTTTTAAGAGAGGACATGACAGTGGAGAGGGAGAGGCAGCAGCAGCAGAGACATTAGCTCCCGTGTTTCCACTTCAGACATTCTGGTGGCCCTGGGCCACAGCTCTCCCAGCTGGAGCAACGGATGTCACAGACACACAGCACAGCTGGACCAGAGAGGAAGGAAGGAGGGAGGGAGGGAGGGAGGGAGGGGAGGTGAAACAGGAGAGAGGAAGGATAGAGGCACTGAGAGGGGAGAGTATGAGGCAGTTGGTAGAGGGTAAGAGAGGGGGTGATGAGAGTGAGACGAGTAGGGGAGGATTGCAGGAAGAGAGGAAAGAGACAGTAATGGTTGGTGAGGAGAGAGATGGGATAGAGGGAGACAGAGAGGCAGAATAGATGATTTCACCCTTCAGTCAGTGGTGAAAGGACAAGAGCAGAGAGAGGGAGCCATTGAAGAGAATTGGGACATGTACTGTGTTTGTTCTGGCGAGACAGACATCTGTTTGTCTAGCAGAGGAGGAATTTAGATACTTAATCTCGAGCCCCTTGAGTGCAAATGAAATAATGCACAGATCTGTGGCGTGCAATTAACGGCGGAACAGATGGGTGGATTCTAACAGGTACAGTGAGAGAGATGTCAGTTACCTGTCCATGTACCATCAGCCCAATAGACAGAGAATGAGAGAAGAGCAGAACATGATAGAGAGAGAGGCAGACAACAGAGCGAGGTGGAAAAGGTCAGGTGTAAATCCCGCGGTGTGTGTAATTGACGAGATAACGGTTGCCTCTTTTCATCGCTGTCTCAAATTGCCGTAAACATGGAGCTTGGGCGCCCCGCTGGGAGAATCTTCTGAATGTCAGGGGTAGCGCTGCGGCTCGCATGCTTCTGAGACTCACGAGTACGGACCGACACGAGAGCCCCGCTGTGTCATCTCCACAGCTCAGTTAAATTGGTCATTGGAAAAAAAGAAAGGAGAGCGGATGTCTAAAATAGAAAATAACATTTAAAACTCTGTCCAATGAAAAAACTTCCCTCTCGGTCCATCAAACCTAACTCAAGTCCCGTTGCACCTCCATCTCTGTTCTCTTCCGTTGCATCTCTCCAGCTCCCCAGTTCGCCACCCCCTCAGCCTCGCTTGGAGTGTGAAGAAGAGTCGCTCAGCTATCTATCCATCTACTTGTAGCATCGGAGTGACTCACTGCTCAGCGCCCGTCTTGCGGGCTGCCAGCGCATGTCATTGCCGTGGGCAGAGGGTTCAGTGGAGGAGAGCTGGAGCCGCACCGGGAGAGGGGAGGGTTGTGTGGGCGTGTTGCGTGCCTGGGTGAATCAGACTGGCACTAGTGCTCTCTGAGGTCACACAGTCCCAAATAAACACAGAACAACAACTTGATGCTCAGTCTACCATACTGATATAGGCCTATAACTCTGACTATGTTTACTGTGGGATTTACCCAGAGATAGACATATACACCAATGAATGACCACTGGCTGAGCCAATTTTGTAATTGATGAAAACTACATTTAGTTTGAGTCATTTTTTAAAAGTAAATGAGCTCCAGGCTATGCTAGTAGTTTCCCTTTTTGATTAAATAAATCAATAGGATGAGATCAGCATTCAATAACAAGCCTGGCTTCAGGATGACATGTCTGAGGGGTCATTTTAAATCCATACAACAAGTACTGCTTTAGAGCCCTGATAACACAAGGTACAGTAGATTGGTTTTACTACTTTTCAAATGTACAAAAATGTATCTGAAACGAGGCCCTACGCGTGAGCAATCGGCGCAATTTGCTCCTACCAACACGCACAGATCCGCTCGACACTGTCGAAGATTCTTACAGGCTTCGTAGCTTAAACTTCAATAACTAGAAGTAAAGGCTACATTTCTGTTGAATTTGTGGCACTCTGCAATGACCGTAACCAAGCCACCACCTCTCCAGGTGCTCAATGTTTTCTGTGTGGGAGAGTTTCAGAAAAGCTAAAAACTAAATCAAAATAAGTGCATATTCTATAGTCAATTTGAATCTGCCGCGAACAAGATGAAATGCTCATTCCCGAGAGCAACACACACACACACACACACTATAGCAAGAGAGCAGGGAGGGAGCGAAAAAGTAGGCTAGTAGGCTAACATTAGTTGTGTCATAGTAACCTATCACACAACTAATGTGTAATTTAATGAATCACAACAGAGTGAATGTTTGCCTACTTACTTCAGTAAACTAGACAAGGTATTGGTCCAACTACTGCGACATACAACATTTACAAAAATGGAGGCCTATCTGAAATGCAACCATATGCACTGTCATTTTGCACACAAGAAAGCAAGCTATGTTGAAGAGAAGCCCCAGAAAGAATGGTAGCCCAAGGTGCGCTCATTACGGCCAGGTGGGACGGTTGCGTCCCACCTGGCCAACACCCGGTGAAATTGCAGAGCGCGAAATTCAAACTACAGAATTATAAATATTTATCTTTCATAAAATCACAAGTGTAATACATCAGAATAAAGCTTAACTTCTTGTTAATCTAGCCATTGTGTCAGATTTCAAAAAGGCTTTACGGCGAAAGCAAACCATGCGATTATCTGAGGACAGCGCCCCGCATACAAAAGCATGAAAAACATATTTCAACCAGGCAGGTGCTCCACGAAAGTCAGAAATAGAGATATAATAAATGCCTTACCTTTGATGATCTTCTTCTGTTGGCACCCCAAAAGGTCCCAGATACATCACAAATGGACTTTATGTTCGATAATGTCCTTCTTTATATCCATAAAAACTCAGTTTAGCTGGCGCACTTCATTCAATAATCCACCCAGTTTCCCTCCATCAAAATGCATACAAAATGAATCACAAACGTTACTAATAAACTTTTCCAAACAAGTCAAACAACGTTTATAATCAAACCTTAGGTACCCTAATACGTAAATAAACAATAAAATATAAGACGGAGAATCGTTATTGTCTTTCCCGGAGAAAAATACCAAAAATGCACTCTCTTCCACGCGCTTGAAAACACTACAGCCAAAATGGGAGCCAGCTTGAAAACTACAATTTCTGGATCATTTTTCCAAAAACCAGCATGAAAATCTTTCTAAAGACTGTTGACATCTAGTGGAAGCCCTAGGAACTGCAATTTGGGAGGATTTCTCCTTATAATAAAAGTGACAGCCATTGAAAACAGTGGTAGGCTGAATTTTTATTTTTGTTAGGATGGTTTGTCCTCGGGGTTCGCCTGCCATATCAGTTCTGTTGTACTCACAGACATAATCTTAACAGTTTTAGAAACTTTAGAGTGTTTTCTATCCAAATCTACCAATTATATGCATATCCTAGCTTCTGGGCCTGAGTAACAGGCAGTTTACTTTGAGCAAGCTTTCATCCGGACGTGAAAATACTGCCCCCTACCCAAGGGAGGTTAAAACAGCACACACCGTAACCGTCGCCTCAGGACCATGGACAGCAGGCTACCGCCAGTCAGCGCGATGAAAGCATACCCCTAAATGCACTGCCAATTTCAGCACCACTGGAGTGGACAGCCGGACAACAGGAGCACCGCACCCCGCACAAAGGCTCACCTCGGAGCACAACTAATAAGTTACATTGGTCATTGTCCCTATACCCATCAAATAACGCAAACCTGTATAGAGTGCCTTCTGAAAGTATTCAGACCTCTTGACTTTTTCCACATTTTGTTACATTACAGTCTTATTCTAAAATTGATTAAAAATATATATATACTCATCAATCTACACACAATACCCCATAATGACAAAGTGAAAACAGGTTTTTAGATTTTTTTTGAAAATGTATTAAAAATTAAAAACAAATGTACATAATTATTTAGACCCTTTGCTATGAGACTCAAAATTGAGCTCAGGTTCATCCTGTTTCCATTGATCGTCCTTGAGATGTTTCTACAACTTGGAGTCCACCTGTGGTACATTTAATTGATTGGACATGATTTGGAAAGGCACACACCTGTCTATATAAGGTCCCACAGTTGGCAGAGCATGTCAGAGCAAAAACCAGGCCATGAGGTCGAAGGAATTGTCCTTAGAGCACCGAGACAGGATTGTGTCGAGGCACAGATTTGGAAGGGTACCAAAACATTTCTGCAGCATTGAAGGTCCCAAAGAACACAGTGGCCTCCATCATTCTTAAATGAAAGAAGTTTGTAACCACCAAGCCTGGCCAAACTGAGCAATTGGGGGAGAAGGGCCTTGGTCAGGGAGGTGAACAAGAACCCAATGGTCCCTCTGACAGACCTCTACAGTTCCTCTGTGGAGATGGGAGAACCTTCCAGAAGGACAACCATCTCTGCAGCACTCAACCAATCAGGCCTTTATGGTGGAGTGGCCAGACGGAAGCCACTCCTCAGTAAACGGCACATGACAGCCCCTGCTTGGAGTTTGCCAAAAGGCACCTAAAGGCTCTCAGACCATGAGAAACAAGATTCTCTGGTCTGATGAAACAAAGATTTAACTATTTGGCCTGAATGCCAAGTGTTACGCTTGGAGGAATCCTGGCATTCTCCCTACGGTGAAGCATGGTGGTGGCAGCATCATGCTTTGGGGATGTTTTTCAGCGGCATGGACTGGGAGACTAGTCAGGATCAAGGCAAAGATGAACAGAGCAAAGTACAGAGAGATCCTTGATGAAAACCTGCTCCAGAGCGCTCAAGACCTCAGACTGGGGTGAAGGTTCACCTTCCAACAGGACAACGACCCTAAGCACACAGCCAAGACAACGCAGGAGTTGCTTCGGGACAAGTCTCTGAATGTCCTTGAGTGGCCCAGCCAGAGCCCGGACTTGAACCCGATCGAACATCTCTGAAGAGACCTGAAAGTAGGATCTGCAGAGAAGAAGACTCGAGGCTGCTGCCAAAGGGGTTTCAACGAAGTACTGAGTAAAGGGTCTGAATACTTATGTAAATGTAATAGTTCTGTTTGTTATTTTGAATAAATTAGCAAACATTCTAAAAACCTATTATGCGGTATTCGGTGTAGATTTATGAGGGGATAAAAACTATTTCATCCGTTTCAGAATAAGGCTGTAACGTAACACAATGTGGAAAAAGTCAAGGGGTCTGAAAACCTTCCGAAGACGATGTATATACAGTATATATCAATTGGACCCGTAAAAGCAAGCAATGACATTAAGAATCACAGATAAATCTAAAATATACTTTGAAGTAAAAAGCAAAGGCCTAAACTATACATTACATAAAAATATATGCCAAATAACCAGTGGTCTTAATTAAATGACGGAAAACCATTGAATGAATAATTCTGGCACGACGGCCAGGGAAGTCTTGCAGCCTCCTCCATGCTGTTTTGAACCTTGTGACATTTCTGATTCCATTTTCCTTCCTGGCGAAACGTACTTGTCAGGTCCTTCTCAAATGCCAGCTGGACGAGCAAAGGCTTTTTGTTGATCTGATGTAACATGCTGTGTCTGTGTTTACTGAATATGTTCTTCAGGGTGGAGCAGGGATTTTCGCACATTGCTGTAGATGTCCCAAATGTTAATCAGGCTGGCTCCAGGGTGACGTGCCTGTAGGAGTATTGTAAATCCATGTTTCCGTGCCAACAGCACAGTCGACGTGCTGACAATGGCCCGCCGTATCTTTGAAGAACACTGAGTGAGCTCCATTTGTTGTTGCTGCCTGTGGTTGTGATTTCACTTTGTAAGAATGTGCGAACAACAATACACTCTGCTTCCACTGGTTCATGTTTGGTTCGATGCAACAGCTCGTCAGTTGCTAGTGGCTGGGGTAACGGATGTGCAGGTGCTTGTTGTGATACTGAAGCTACTGGATACTAGCTAGCTTATTATTAGGTGTAGATGTCTGCATAATTTGATCCCGCCCTGAGTGGGATCCAATGAGCTTCCTAAACAAGACTAGGTGCCCAATCAGAATGCATTTTTTTATTTGAATGGCTAAATATTAGATTATTACATCCCCCCTCCGGGACATCAAATTAAAGGGGGAAAAGCGGATATCTAGTCAGTTGTACAACTGAATGCCTTCAACTGAAATGTGTTTTCCGCATTTAACCCAACCCCTCTGAATCAAATTAGTATGATATGCTGTGTTTGGTATGGTTACATAAGACAGACGGTTATGTCTCGCAAGCCAAAGGTTGGGAGTTCGAATCTGATCACGGAAACTTTAACATTTTCACTAATTAGCAACTTTTCAACCACTTAGTAGTTTTTAGCTACTTTGCAACTACTTAGAATGTTAGCTAACCATTCCCTTAACCCTAACCATTACCTTTAACCTAACTCCTAAACGTATCCCTAACCCCTAGCCTAGCTAACATTAGCCAGCTAGCTAACATTAGCCACCTAGGTAGAATTCGTAACACGTTTTCCAAATTCGCAACATACGGAAGTTTTTGCAAATCCGTATAATATTGTACGCTTTGCAAATTCATAACATATAATATGAGTTGTAGGTTGTAACGTATCATAGGCCTGGAGGCCGATATGTGAAGCTTAATAAAGGGCAGTGATTATAGCAGAGCAGTGTGCGGTTTCTTCTTTTTTTCTCATCGTAACATATCATATGAAATAGGTGATGGACAGCCACAAATAAATACATGCCAAAACGTAGCATATTGTACTAAATGGAGTGTCTCGGATTTACATACAGAATAATATGAAATGCTCTGAGACCAGGTTGAGGATTTGCCACCCGGTGGAGCCTCCCCTGCGTTTAGGTCGCAATGGAGTGTATGTCCCAGTGGTGCTTTGAATGGCACTGCACTCACTGTATGGCTCAGTCAATTTGACTGTTATAAAAGCCGATTGTCTAGCAAACTGGTGCCTGTCTGAGTGTTATCCAACTTTTGAGAGCTCTTCAAGAGGTAAAAGGATCGAAGATGAGACGAGAGCCGGGATTCAATTCATTATGAACCGCTGTGTGCCTTTGGTATAGAAAATAAATTAGGCAGTGTCGAGACATCCTCCCCCTCACTTTGTCGTACTGATTGCGTTAGGAGTAAGAGGCCCCTCTTAATTGAATTGAATCTGATTTTAAATTGGATTCTAATAGGGGTTCATGGGTTCAGACTGTACTAATTAGGAGGAAAGTCTTAGCGGGAAGATGTGGGCATTTTAGTCCACTACCAGACCACCTGCGGTCAGACGTGCGCAGTGAGACACCTCGGGCCCATGGCCAGATGTTTGAGGTGTTTGAGATATTGAGTCGAATTTAAATTAGGAACCAGTTTAACCCTAACGCAACCGTAGATGTCGGCCTACCAATGGCTGTGGAATTATATGCATTCTACACTTACTACAATGTCGTCTAATATAGCCAGACAATTTGTCCAGTGTGGTCATTTAGAAGCGGCGGTGGCGCATGATTTTTAATAAATGAACATATGTCACGATCGTCTATAAACTTGAGGTCCACTTTTAAAGAAAGTGTAACAAGTCGCCAGGAACCACGGTAGTGTGTGTATATTCATGCCTGCCAGGCTATTAAATGACTATTGCTTGTTGTAAACTGCCCCCAAAGCTAGCGCTAAAACTGACAGGGGTTAGTCTATTTGTGTGTGAAATCGTTCCCAGCACTCAGATGGATTCTAGAATAGGGTTTTGTGAAAAACAGCTAAATTATTTTGGTCTTTTACGTCAGGTGGAAGATTAAATTCGTTTATTTGTAATAGGATATATCTTAGCTAGGTGTTTGGGGAAGGTGAGACTGTCGAAAGGAAATGCAGAGTAACTAGTCAAGTGGTGGAAATTCGTCTAAATTCTTCGTGCCCACGCTTTCTACATCTGCAATTTGCACGCGCTCTATACTATTTCAGCAATTTGGGTCTGACAGGAGAGGACATGTTAGCTTGTTTTGACAGATTGGCGGAGAGGCAAGTCTCGAGCATCTTGTTGATGATCTGGTTCGTTTCGCCCGCTCACCCGAAGTGAACATGCTTCATATGACGACATATTGGGGGGTGGGGGCTGGGGGGATCCTGTGTACTGCGAGGAATATGATGTGAAACTGGAGCGGCAGCCAAGTACCCCTGTAATTTTAATATACTGTATGATCAACCCAGCTGTCACTCTCCGGGCAATAAGTGAGAGGAGATCGCGAGCAGCCAATGACGTCTGAATTGTCTTTCAGCTCTAGGGCTCGTGGACAGCGACAGAGCGCTGGACACAGCTCACTTTGCTTTGAGAGCTGCTGAACGAGTTCAAATAGAGTAGAGGAGAACGATGGCGAAAAGGCATTGAGCAAAATCCTATAACGCATTCTTAGTTAGGATACAGCTTTTATTTATTTCGTTCTGTGTTGTTTTGCTCGTTCTATTGTCTCTGCACTCTTAGAATAAAAGGTTCCTCATAGAACCAAAAGGGGTTAAATCGCTTGCTTCATATATGGAACCCCTAAAAGTTGTATGTAGAATCCTTTTGATATAATGTTTAAACTTTATTTATCTAGCCTATAGTTTATCATATGACTCTGGCTTCATATATTTGAATAAAATAATCAACTTTGCTTACCTTAATTCATTGAAAATTGGTAACGTTAGGCTACTTGCAAGTTGGTTCAAACACCGTCCTCAAGCGTCGTCATGCAGGAATGTCAAATTTTGAATTGACCAGAAGGTTATATATTTAAAAAACCTGTTTTAAAAAAATAAAAATTACCTACTAGTGCATGCTTTTATTAAGCACATTATTTCCTGTTGTTTCTAGCTAACATTTAGTTTGCAACAGCACAGGTATGTTTGCCACTCAGACCTCAGCAACGATGTTGCAAAACAGGAATTCGATCTTTCCGCTGCCATAGAGAGGTAAGAGAGGACGTCAACTAGTAATTTTTCTGACCAGGCGAAATCATGCAGCAGCAGCATCATTAATATGGATATAAAAGTCAATGCAAAACAGCTGAAACAAATGAAAAGGGAATACCTGTCAGTTCAGAGTTTGATGTGACTGGGTTATCTTGTGTTAGCTGTTGTTTTCTAAAATCCCCATTATACTTTGGGGTAGGCTATAAGGATATAACCCTCAAGGATCATTGCCTTCACTGGGTATACATTGCGTTCATAAAGTATTCAGACCCCTTGACTTTTTCTACATTTAGTTAAGTTACAGCCTTATTCTAAAATTGATTACATTGTTTTTTCCCCTCATCAATCTACACACAATACCCCATAATGACCACACAAAACAAGAAATATCACATTTACATACGTATTCAGAGCCTTTACTCACTACTTTGTTGAAACACCTTTGGCAGCAATTACAGCCTCGGGTCTTCTTGGGTATGACGCTACAAGCTTGACACACTTATATTTGGGGAGTTTCTCCTATTCTTCTCTGCAGATCCTCTCAAGCTCTGTAAGGTTGGATGGTGTGCCTTCACCCCAGACTGAGGTCCTGGGTGCTCTGGAGCAGGTTTTCATCAAGGATCTCTCTGTACTTTGCTCCGTTCATCTTTGCCTCGATCCTGACTAGTCTCCCAGTCCCTGCCGCTGAAAAACACCCCCACAGCATGATGCTGCCTCCACCATGCTTCACAGTAGGGATGGTGCCAGGTTTCCTCCAGATGTGACGCTTGGCATTCAGGCCAAAGAGTTCAATCTTGGTGTCATCAGACCAGAGATTCTTGTTTCTCATTGTCTGAGAGTCCTTTTGGTGCCTTTTGGCAAATTCCAAGCGTACTGCCACGTGCCTTTTACTGAGGAGTGGCTTCCATCTGGCCACTCCACCATAAATGCCTGATTGGGGAGTGCTGCAGAGATGGTTGTCCTTCTGGAAGATTCTCCCATCTCTGGAACTTTGTCAGAGTTACCATCGGGTTCTTGGTCACCTCCCTGACCAAGGCCCTTGTCCCTCAATTGCTCTCTTAGGAAGAGTCTTGGTGGTTACAAACTTCTTCCATTTAAGAGTGATGGAGGCCACTGTTCTTGGGGATGTTCAATGCTGCAGAATTTTTAGATCTGTGCCTCGACACAATCCTGTGTCGGAGCTCTACGTAAAATTCCTTTGACCTCATGGCTTGGTTTTTGCTCTGACATGAACTGTCAACTGTGGAACCTTATATAAACAGGTGTGTGCCTTTACAAATCATGTAAAATCAATTGAATTGACCACAGGTGAACTACAATCAAGTTGTAGAAACATCTCAAGGATGATCAATGGAAACAGGATGCACCTGAGCTCAATATGGATTCTCATAGCAAAGGGTTTGAGTACTTGTGTAAATCAGTTTATCTGTTTTTCTCTTTTGAATACATTTGCTATGAAACTCTAAAAACCTGTTTTGCGTTTTGTCAAAATTGTTTATTAAATCCATTTTAGAATAAGAACATAACGTAACAAATTGAATAAAAATCCAAGGGGCCTGAATACTTTCCGAATGCACTGAATGCACTAGATGATCAAACGTATGTGGACACCTGCTCATTAAACATCTCAATGCAAAATCATGGGCATTGGTCCCCCCTTTGCTGCTATAACATCCTCCACTCTTCTGGGAAAGCTTTTCACCAGATGTTAGAACATTGCTGCGGGGACTTTCTTCCATTCAGCCACAAGAGCATTAGTGAGGTCGGGCAATGATGCTGGGCGATTAGACGTTCCAATTCATCCCAAAGGTGTTTAATGGGGTTGAGGTCAGGGCTCAGTGCAGGCCAGGCAAATTCTTTGACACCAATCTCGACAAACCATTTCTGTATGGACCTCGCTTTGTGCGCTGGGCCATTGTCATGCTAAAACAGGAAAGGGCCTTCCCCAAACTGTTGCCACAAACTTGGAAGCACAAAATCGTCTCGAATGTCATTGTATGCTGTAGCTTTAAGATTTCCCTTCACTGGAACTAAGAGGCCTGGCCCAAATCATGAAAAACAGCCCCAGACCATTATTCCTCCTCCACCAAACTTTACAGTTGGCACTATGCATTGGGGCAGGTAGCGTTCTCCTGGCATCCGCCAAACCCAGATTCGTCCGTCAGACTGCCAGATGGTGATGTGTGATTCATCACTCCAGAGAACGCGTTTCCACTGCTCCAGAGTCCAATGGTGGCAAGCTTTACACCACTCCATACGACGCTTGGCATGGTGATCTTAGGCTTGTGTGCGTTGCTTGGCCATGGAAATCCATTTAATGGATCTCCCGACAAACAGTTATTGTGGTAATGTTGCTTCCAGAGGCAGTTTGAAATTCGGTGGTAAGTGACGCAACTGAGGACAGATGATGTTTACGCACCATGCGTTTCAGCACTCAACGGTCCCGTTCTGTGAGCTTGTGTGACCTACCACTTTGCGGCTGAGCTGTTGTTGCTCCTGGATGTTTCCACTTCACAATAACAGCACCTACAGTTGACCCGGGCAGCTCTAGCAGGGCAGATATTTGACAAACTGACTTGTTGTAATTGTGGCATCCTAAGACTGTGCCATGTTGAAAGTCACTGAGCTCTTCAGTAAGGCCATTCTACTGCCAATGCTTGTCTATGGAGATTGCATGACGGTGTGCTCATTATTTTTTTTACACCTGTCAGCAACGGGTGTGGCTAAAATTGCCGAATCCACTAATTTGAAGGGGTGTCCACATACTTTTATATATGTATTGTATGTAGCACCTTTTTTAGGAATCTGAAATGTTCTTTAATCTCATCCAGGGAACCGAAACGTTATAGGTAACCTATGTAGAACCAAAAATAACACTTTTTTTTCCTGAGAGTGTGTGTTGATAACTCCATCTTTTAATGCTCAGCCCTAACTCGATTTGCACTGCCCTGTTGAATCCATCGACGCATTTCAAGGACAGATCCCTTCTTTACTAGGAGGATGTAGCGTAAATGTTTCCAAAGCTGCTGTGCTTATACTTACAGTTAAACGATACATTGTATGATGATAATTGCTGAACAAATACAATGAAAAAGTTATATATTTATATATTTTAATTAAGGGGTTCATTAACCTTATTTCCGTAGCTTATTTTATTCGATTAAATATCCGTTACTCGTTTTATTTCTATTTCTTCGATTTTTCTTCGAGCTTTGGCGTAATTGCTCGTTTGGATCAATGAAGAGAGAGAAGTAATCGCTTGGGCGTACTGAGAAAACAGATCGTCAATGTATCCCAGCACACAATGAAAAGGGCGGTGGCACTCGCTCGCTCTCCCTCGGATAAAAAAAAAAACTACTAGTCTGCTCAAATACATTCTCTTAAGAAATGTCAAAAACGATCGACTGTTGAAAATAATGATACATATCAGTATTCGTATTCCCGAGGTGTGAATGGCATTTTTATTTTTTATTTGACGCTGTTTTCAATCGGAGGTGCTGAAATGCAGCCAGCACCGTTTGAGAGCAAGGCTCCCCCCTCCCCCGCTGCCCACAGACACCATCGCACAGAGAGAGGGAGGGGGAAGGAGAGAGAGAGGAGAGATAGAGAGAGGGAGAAAGCGATAGGCAGCACCCGTGAGAGGGAAACAAGAGTCAGCCGCGCGGAGGAGAGAGAAGAGAGAAAAAAAAGCAGTAACCAAACAGACAAAGGAAAACATGGATGTAACGGAAAAACGTCCTTTTAAGCAAGCACATGTACAGGAGAGGATGCTTTGGTCGTCCTGCACATAGTAGGGGGTAACGCACGGACTCTTCCCCAGTTTTTAATGTGGCGGGTGGGGACGCACGGCAAGCTAAAAAGGCGGAAAGCTTTCTCTAATCCGTCTGCGGATCCTGCCTGCTTGCGATGGCTGTGGCGGCGCGATGCTGTTGCAGCATAACGCAGAATGTGCCTTTTACTTTTTATTTTGTAATTTTTCTACTCAGTGGCCTTACAAATGCACAAATACGATACACCATTCCGGAGGAGCTGGAGAATGGGGCTGTGGTCGGAGACATTGTTCGAGATTTGGGTCTGGACCTGCGAAAGCTCTCTTCCCGACGCATCCGAATCACCTCGGACAGCGCAAGGAGATATTTCAACATAAATCATAAAAACGGCAAGCTCTCGGTGAGTGACCGCATCGACCGAGAGACGCTGTGTGAATTCAGCGGCACATGTTCCCTCAACCTAGAGGTGGTGGTTGAGAACCCGCTCGAGGTGCACAACGTGGAGGTGGAGATTCTGGATGCGAATGACAACTCGCCACAGTTCCCCCGGGACGAGTACCAGCTGGAGATCTCGGAGTCCGCTATAACGGGGTCCCGGTTCCCCATCGAAGGCGCGCAGGATGCAGACGATGGCTCAAATTCGGTTCGGCTCTATCGGCTCAGCAACAACGAGCACCTCGCGCTGGACTCCAACAAGCCCGTGGCAAACAGCAAGCAAATCGAGCTCGTGCTCAAAAAGCCATTTGACCGCGAGCATACACCGTCTCATCAGTTCATACTGACTGCTGTCGACGGAGGCACCCCTGCGCGCACGGGCACAGCCAAAATCAACGTTCATGTCCTAGATTCCAACGACAATGTGCCCGCGTTCGACAACTCCGTGTACAAAGTGAAACTGTTGGAGAACTCGCCCAAGGGCGCTCTGGTGATAAAGTTAAACGCCACAGACCCGGATGAAGGCACAAACGGGGAGGTGTTTTACTCTTTCAGCAGTTACACCCCAGAGAGGGTGAGACAAATGTTCTCCATGGATACAGATACAGGAGAGATCCGAGTGAAGAACAACATAGACTATGAGGAGACTAACTCCTATGAGATGTACATACAAGCTATGGACAGGGGCCCTTCTGCAGTGGCCGTCCACTGTAAAGTGGTTGTAGAGGTTTTGGATGTGAATGACAATATCCCAGAGATCGTGCTGTCCTCTCTGTCCAGCCCAGTCCGTGAGGACGCTCGGGCAGACACGGTGGTGGCCTTGATCAGCGTTAATGACCGGGACTCCGCACAGAACAAACAGGTGACCCTGGAGATCCAACCTGGCCTCCCCTTTAAGATCAAGTCCTTTCGGAACCACTACACCTTGGTCACCTCCGCCTTCCTAGACCGGGAAGCCATCTCCACCTACAATGTCACGGTAACCGCCATTGACGGAGGGACCCCGGCCCTCTCCGCACACATGACCATTAAAGTTGACGTGGCGGATGTCAATGACAACCCTCCTCGCTTCGAACAGACGTCCTACACAGTGTACATGACGGAGAACAACGCGCCCGGGGCCTCAATGTGCGTGGTGAAGGCTCTGGACGCTGACGCCGGGGAGAACGCTCGCATCACCTACACCGTCCTCAATGACAACAACCACGGCATCCCCGTGGCGAGCTACGTCAGCATCAAACCCGACACGGGCGAGGCCTATGCCCTGCGAGCCTTCGACTTTGAGAAGCTCAGAGAGTTCCACTTCCAGGTGAAAGCCCAGGATGGTGGCGTGCCGCCGCTCAGCCGCGTGGCAACCGTCTATGTTTACATCATGGACCAGAACGACCACTCCCCCAGGATAGTCCATCCTCCAGCCAATGGGACGCGGACCACTGAGACGCTGATGAAGAATGCGGAGGCGGGGGCTCTGGTGACCAAGGTGGTGGCGTGGGACGGGGACGCTGGTCAGAACGCCTGGCTGGTGTACGCCCTGGAGCAGATCACCTCCGAGCTGGACCTGTTTAAAGTCCACGAGCACACGGGGGAGATCCGCACCACGCGGCGCGTCAGCGAGGACAACTCCACCTCCTTCCTGCTCACCGTGCTGGTCCGCGACCATGGCCTCCCGCCGCTCTCCTCTACTGCCACCATCAACGTGCACGTCATGGAGCTGCCGCCCAAGCTGACCCCCGACCCCAAACGTATCATCAGGCCTCACAGCCCACTACTGTTCTCCAACGTGACCCTCTACCTGATCGTGGCCCTGAGCGCCACCACCTTTGTGTTCCTGGTCACCATTGTGGTGCTGGCCATCGTCCGCTGCCACGCCTACTGCACCCAGCCCGGTTCCTGCTCCCCATGCTGTGTGTCCCAGAAGAGAGTCCCCGAGGGGGGCACCTCGGCCGGCGGGGGTGGAGGGTCATTGGGTCGAGGTGGAGGTGGTGGGGGAGGTGGAGGAGGGGGTCAGGGACAACCCAACAATAACGTTGCTCTGCGGAGAGACCTGAAAGTGGAGCCTCACTACATCGAGGTGCGGGGGAACGGCTCCATGACCAAAACGTACTGCTATAAGACATGTATGACGGCCACGTCGGGGAGCGACACCTTTATGTTCTATAACACAGGCCGGCCACACAGCGGCACCTGGGGCTCCGGGGGATACGTCACCAGCCAGAGTGGACAGAGCCAGATGTTTGTGCGCAGGCTCAGCATGCCAGACGCAACTGCCATACAGGTGTGTGTGTGTCTCTGTGTGTCCCGTCATCTGATCCCAACAACACATCCCAACTGACTGGAAAGCCGCTTCATGCGTTGTTTTTTTGGGGGGAGATGTATTATTTGGGTTTCCCCTAGGCAGTGTTTTGTGGAACAGTGTTTGGCATTTACAATTTTCATGCAGGGAGGGGTGTAGAGGAGTTTTCATCTTTTTTTTGTTGTGTTTATGCAATAGTAAACTCTTAATATGCTCTTTTTTAATATATATTTTTTTCAAGTTTGAAATCACCTAAATCATTTATACGCTCTTGTGTCACAGGCCTTGAGAATCGAACACCTGAAAATCACAGTGCCCCTCCCAGTTCTTTTTTTTTATCCTTTGTTTATTTTTGTCAAAAGGTTACCTGGGTTACCTGGGTTACCTGAACTGATTGCATTGTGTTGCAGTAGTAAAGGTGTTTTTGCTGTGTAATGCTCTGTTGTGAGCTCTGTCTGTACACTACGTACATGCATGCAGTGTCGGAAAATATGTTCTCTAATTTCTCGAGCACTTTGTGAATGTGTTTAGATTTTACCTGTGCGGGGTGCAGGCAAGCTCAGAGCTTCTTTGTGGGAGCTGTGTGCTTGTGTGCATGTTTGTGTTGGTGGGTGGATACGCTCTTGTCTCCGTGTTGTGTGTGTGTGTTGTGTGTGTGTGTGTTGTGTTGTGTGTGTGTGTGTGTGTGTGTGTGTGTGTGGTGCCCGGAGCCTCTTTAGAGAGCCTGAATCATCAGAAACAAACGGCAGCTATCAGATGTTTATGCGCCTCGCTCATCCGTGGTCGTTTAGGGAGCTGTTACAGAAATACTCGTATTCAGGGAAAACATCTCTCTCTCCATAGCTCACTCCACCTTCTTCTCTCTGTTGTGTGCCGTACTGCTACAACCTGTGGCAGTAGTACGACACTCGAGACACCTGCAACATATCATGGTTATTTGCGATGATATTGTTTTGGAAATGATATGGGTTCGATGGTTTTCGAAACGGACAGTGGGATTGCTTTGATCGCTTTATTCTAGAACATGTCTGTACAGTTGAATAGACTTTTGTAAACTCGATTGGAATGCTAGGTTTAGTGTGTAAAGGGTTATTGTGATTGACTGGGTGAGGTCGCACTAGGCCAATCTGATTGGTCCTCTAGTTCTGGTTCAATGGGCAAAGACTAGTCTGGTGTGGTCTCTCTGAACAGAGAGATAGTCTGGGCATTAGTGTTGCTCTCTCCAACGTAAATAGTCATGGGTCTTACTCCATTACAATCCCCACGGGTCAGTCACGCTCAGGGCAAACCCTGAGTTTGGTTTAGTGGGTTAGCAATGGAATTTGAGGGAGGTAGACAGACTCTGCTCTGGATTAATGTTCCCATCTTTAGGTCACTGAGTTTTCTCATTCACTTGGCATCGTTTGAGAAGCAGGGGAAAAACAGAATCAAACTCTTCGTAGCTATGTGTCCGGTGGCTTTACATCATCAACGGAGTGGTTCATTCCACGTGTATAGTGGAATCTGGTGACTGTTGCCATAGGAAACTGTTCTGACTGCATGGTTGTCGTAGAAAAACACAGTAGAGAAAGGGACAATTATGACAAAAGAAATATGTACGTTGTCGACAGGGCTCATTTTAAATTAAGACAACATTTAAGCCTTCAAAGAGATGGATTGGGATCTTATGCACTTTAATACACATGTGTAGCTTAATTTACGAATTGGAATTCGTGACATATCATACGAATCGCAAGAATTTAAGCATTGTTATTTCGCAAGAAACAAATTCAGGACGTAGCATATACAAAATGGAATACGTTTTGCACAATTGCTAAACATTTTCGGGGATCGTTTATTTGCTCATGAGCTCTATTTTCAAAACGACTGGCTGAAATTATGCACAATAAAAATGAATGAAGAAGAAATGAGGTAGGGGGAGTAAAAGGGGTTGAAAAAGGGTGAAATAATGAGGTTGGGGAGTAAAAGAGGATGAAAAGGGTGAAATAAAACAATGTTCAGGTAATTGCTCCTCTCTCCCTGGTGGTTTCCCTAATAATTAAGGTAATTAACTGTCGGCGACGTGTTTCCTGATACCACGGTGGGATTGATCGGGTTCCATGAGGACGGGGAAAGCAAGGTGATTGGACCAAGGCGTTCCATAGTGGAGGTGCAAGCGCTGTATCCATGCGAGGGGTGTCCACTCAGAGGCAGAGAGAGAAAGAAAGAAAAAAACCAGGGCCTTATTAAGTCCCTCATTTGTGTTCACGCAGCGAGGCAGGGAGGAAGGGAGTGCACAAGAAACCCATAGGGATAAAAACATTCTGTCTTGATTTCTCTCTCTCTCTCTCTCTCTCTCTCTCTCTCTCTCTCTCTCAGATACAGAAACCAAATTCAAATTCACAATATCAACTCTCCGTCATCGCGCTACGTCCAGTATGTATTGCTGATGGACTCAGAGCCTGTCTGTGTGTAGGGCTGCATCAGACTGCAGACGTGTTTTAGGGTCCAGATGCTCCTCTCTAACCTACGGTGTTAGTGGGAGTCTGTTCTAATGTACACACACACACACACACACACACACACACACACACCGTAAGGACGGCCAGACCACTCCCCCAAACAGTTACTCCAGGGCAACTGCTTAGTGATGGCGTTTTTATTTCTATGGAAACTACCCTATTTTTTGGGATGAAGTCTGTCTCTCTTGTTTATGAGAGTTACAGTGTGGAGTGTTAAGTCTCTCTTGTTTATGAGAGTTACAGTGTGGAGTGTTAAGTCTCTCTTGTTTATGAGAGTTACAGTGTGGAGTGTTAAGTCTCTCTTGTTTATGAGAGTTACAGTGTGGAGTGTTTAAGTCTCTCTTGTTTATGAGAGTTGGAGTGTGGAGTGTTTAAGTCTCTCTTGTTTATGAGAGTTGGAGTGTGGAGTGTTAAGTATCTCTTGTTTATGAGAGTTGGAGTGTGGAGTGTTAAAGGCTTTGGAGTGTTAAAATGTGTAGGCTGTTCAGGTGTGAAGCCTAATTCCATCCTTGGTTACGCCAACAAAGTCTATTTTAGCTTTAGAGTTTGTCACTGCTCCATAAGGTGTACTTCTTTATGGATTTGACGCAACTTCAACACACATTTTTATACTGTGTCCCTGCTGCAGTGCTGATGAGTGTGTCCTTGTGTTGCTGTGGCGCGTTGAGCCGTCTGTTTCCCTGTGGATGTAGTTGATGTGATGGAATGTCTGACTCCTGGAGGAACACCAGGTTTTTCCTCATTTGGGCCACATATTGGATTTCAGGGTGATGAATGTGCTGCGTTGAGAGACTACGGTCAATTTTTTTTCCCCCATCTCCAGGAAGTTAACATCTGTCCTGTGGACAGCACAGGAAATGGGTCACCACTGGGAAGAAGGTAGAGCTTGCTCCTACCACTGATCTAGGATCAGATGTGTTTTTTTTGGTGTTGTTGCCCCGTAATGGTTAAGGTTAGGAATGGGTAATCTGATCCCAGGCCCATACTGTGATCGTCTCTTTTTCAGAACATTACAATGAGTCTCATATCATATGGTTTCACTATGTGACACAAATACATTTCCATTCACTTTTTACAGTAAGACCTTTTTAAAAGCATGTTATCATCTTGGATACATCCCCAAGTGTTGGCTGGTATTCCGAGTTCACCTGATGATGTCACTAGAGACAGAGCCTGCAGACAGAGGTTATGGCCGTTTCACACGCCTCTCTCATGGCTCTGTTGTGATGGGGATGTCACATTTATTCTCTGTCCAGGTGCAGGCCTCAGGGGGTAAAGCTGATATCGCCTCCCCCTCACCTCACCTCTCCTCCTCCACCTGTGACCTGAAACAGAAGGAGATGAGGAGAGATGGGGTGGGGGGGATCCATGTGGTTACCATGGTGAGGCCTGTCGGACCAGCTCAGGCTGATACTGTGACAGTGACACACAAGGTTTTGATCAGAGGGGGAAAGGAGAATAAAATGAAAGAGACGGAGCGACAGCTGGATATAAAATGGAGGATATAGAGACAGGAGAGCACTGAGATGAATGAGGGCGGTAGATTGGGGCCAGCATTTTTTCCAGATCCTTAAACCACTCCTAGTACATAAAATACAAATAAATCAAATATTAAAATAGTAAGAAGGACATTCTGAGCGGAAGAGTGATAGAAAGCGAGGGAGAAAGAGGAAGGGTGGAGAGGTGGACAGTTCTGATGGAGCCCTTAGACAAAAACAGTGATGTTAGAATTCCGTCGGGTCGCCATTGTTACGGAGCGTATCCCCTGAAGCTGAGTTGTTTGACCCAGGAAGGGGGTGGCCTGAGGGACTGTGGCAGAGAGGCAGGGTCAGGGGTCCGGCCTGGTCTGGGCACTGAACAGGCATCTCTCTCAAAGTCGTCACTCTCACAGAGGACAGGGAAGAGGGGAAGAGGGGAAGAGGGAGGGGAGCAGGGGAGGTCCAGCGTAACTCGTCACTCATTTCTCTCCACAGGCAGAGGCAAGCTGTTGCCTTCATGATGAGTGTTTGTGCATATATGTGTGTGCATGTACTTCTAGTTCACGCCATGACTTATTCATGAGAAGATATTGGGTTTTGCCTGTGGGATCTCTTTCAGTACCTAAGACTCCAATCCATTTCTCTCTCTGTCTCTTTTGCAGCCCAAGGTGCCCAATTCAGACTGGCGTTACTCTGCTTCACTTAGGGCTGGGATGCAGAGGTAAGCACATATCACCTTTTACCATACCTCAAAAGGTGTCCACTGTCCATTAGAATGTTACTCCAAGATTCATAATTCACCAGCATTCCATTCCTTTTAAACCCTCATAAATCCTATGTTTACTTTACCCATTCCCCTCCACTATACGTACTACTCACGTTGCTGCTTGTTTAATTCAAATGGATGCCAAACCCTATAGCAGAAGAATTTCCTTCGGAGTCAGCCACACTCCAAAAAAAAAGCAAGTTCCGCAGGCTCTAGTTTTGTCTAATCTTGATTGTTGTCCCAGTCGTGTGGTCCAGTGCTGCAAGGAAAGACCTAGTTAAGCTGCAGCCGGCCCAGAACAGAGCGACACGTTTGGCTCTTCATTGTAATCAGAGGGCTGATATAAATAGCTAGGAGTTGAGGAGAGACTGACTGTGTCACTTCTTCTTTTTATAAGAAACAATAATGTGTTGAAAATCCCAAATTGTTTGTATAGTCAATTTGCACACAGATCAGACACACACTTATCCCACCAGACATGCCACCAGGGGTCTTTTCACAGTCCCCAAAACCAGAACAAATTCAAGAAAACGTACAGTATTATATAGAGCCCTTATTGCATGGAACTTCCTTCCATCTCGTATTGCTCAAATAAACAGAAAACCTGGTTTCAAAACTAAGATAAAGCAACACCTCGCGGCACAAAGCCTCTCCCCTATTTGACCAGATAGTTTGTTTGTATTCATTGATATGTAGGCTACGTGTGCCTGTAAAAATATATATGTATGTAGTTCTGTCTTTGATGTTATTTCATGTTTTGTGTGGACCCCAGGAAGAGTAGCTGCTGCTTTTGCAACAGCTAATGGGGATCCTAATAAAATACCAAAATACATTACTATTAAACCAAATATTATCCTATTTATATAGCATCTGTTCTGCAGTATTCTATTAGCTTGGTTGTTAGACAGTAGTAGATAGAGAGCGAGGGGTAATCAGGGGGTCAGTGAGAGACTGAGGGGACAGACGGAGGGATGGAGAGAGAGAGGGACAGAGAGGGGATGGAGAGAGAGATGGAGGGGAGGGCAGTTAGGCAGAAATATGGCATTGGGAATGCGCAACACAACACAGGGATCACATTACCCATGAGCCATTGGGCCACTAGCTGCCCTGGGATTGTCTGGGCTTGACCCAAACGAGTAGCATGCTAATGAGAGGGAGGGGCTAAGTTAACGAGCAGAGCCAGCCTTAATGAGCCAGGGGTAGCCAGGCGAACCACATCACCAAATGCACTACACTGCGGCCAGGTAATCTCATAGTACACACACACACACACACACACACACACACACACACACACTGCTCTGCTGCAGTTCCGATCTCATGAACTGAGGATGACTGGCGGACCAGTCCCTCCATCGGGGAAAAACAGAAGTAGGTCATCTGCCACCGCCCCTCACAAACACTCACACATATATATATATACACACACACACACACAGACACACACACACACACACACACACACACACACACACACACACACACACACACATAGAGGTCTATCCCTCCGGCCATGACAGACAGCACTGCGGCAGTGATGAGGGACATGAGAGATGACAGAATGGACAACGCTTTCACAGCTCCCTGTATACAACGTCTGTCTGTCTGTCTGTCTAGAGACATGGTTCATCAGGGTCAGTGTGTGTATTTGTCATTGTTTTATGGCTTATCATTTATTGTTTATTGTGTCTGTCTCGTGTGTGTGTGTGTGTGTGTGTGTGTGTCAGATTAATACAAGTTTAATACAAGTTTAACATCTGAGTGTCATTGGTGTTACAAAGATTCCCTCATAATTACAGCAGGGTTTAATGAGAGTTAATGTGCTTGAGCAAATCATTCTAATACATTAAATCGCTCTTGTCACTTTAGCATGGAGCCCTTTATCCATCCCTCCTCCTCTCTCTTCCCCTCCCTCCCTAAATCTGAGCTGTTGACTGATCTATTTATACTCTACTGAGATTACAGTTTGTTTGAAACATTTTGAGACATTTTGAGTGTATACCCCAAACAGCAATGCACTTGAGTAATGATTTTGACCTAGTTAGTTTTACAGCCCTAAATATATCTCTCTGTAATTATGAACCCCGCTAAGCTAGAGGCTAGCGTGTCTATGGGTTCAGTTTTACTGCACTGGTTGTAATAATGACAGGCAAAGAGAGAGAGAGAAATGTTTGCCAATTTTATTAAAAATAAAAAAAAACATGGGCCTCCCGGGTGGCGCAATGGTCTAGGGCACTGCATTGCAGTGCTAGCTGTGCTACCAGAGACTCTGGGTTCGAGCCCAGGCTCTGTCGCAGCCGGCCGCGACCAGGAGGTCCGTGGGGCAACGCACAATTGGCCCAGCGTCGTCTGGGTTAGGGAGGGTTTGGCCAGTAGGGATATCCTTGTCTCGTCGCGCACTGGCGACTCCTGTGGAGGGCCGGGCGCAGTGCGCGCTAACCAGGTCGCACGGTGTTTCCTCCGACACATTGGTGCGGCTGGCTTCCGGGTTGGATGCGCACTGTGTTAAGAAGCAGTGCGGCTTGGTTGGGTTGTGTTTCGGAGTACGCATGGCTTTCGACCTTCGTCTCTCCCGAGCCCGTACGGGAGTTGTAGCGGTGAGACAAGATAGTAACTACTAACAATTGGATACCACGAAAAGGGTATCCAACTTTAAAATTTTAAAAATGTAAATAAAAAAATAGAAATACCTTATTTACATAAGTATTCAGACACTTTGCTATGAGACTTGAAATTGAGGTCAGGTGCATCCTGTTTCCATTGATCATCCTTGAGATCTTTCTACAACTTGGAGAACCAGTGGTAAATTCAGTTGATTGGACATGATTTGGAAAGTGAGTGTTTGTGAGGGGCGGCTGTCTGTATATGGTCCCACAGTTGACAGTGCATTTCAGAGCTAAAACCAAGCCATGAGGTCGAAGGAATTGTCTGCAGAGCTCTGAGACAGGATTATGTCGAGGCACAGATTTGGGATTTGGGAAAGGGTACCAAAACATTTCTGACAGAGCTCCAGAGCTTCCTCTGTGGAGATTGGAGAACCTTCCAGAAGGATAACCATCTCTACAGCACTCCACCAATCAGGCCTTTGTGGTAGTGTGGCCAGATAGAAGCCACTCCTCAGTAAAAGGCACATGAGAAACCTGCTTGGAGTTTTCCAAAAGGCACCTAAAGGACTCTCAGACCATGAGAAACAAGATTCTCTTGTCTGATGAAACCAAGATTGAAAATCTTTGGCCAGAATGCCAAGTGTCTGGAGGAAACCTGACACCATCCCTACAGTGAAGCATGGTGGTGGCAGCATCATGCTGTGGGATGTTTTTCAGTGTCATGGACTGGGAGACTATTCAGGATCGAGAGAAAGATGAACAGAGCAAAGTACAGAGAGATTATTGATGAAAACCTGCTCCAGAGCGCTCAGCACTTCAGACTGGGGTGAAGGTTCACCTTACAACAGGACAATGCCCCTAAGCACATAGCCAAGCCAACGCAGGAGTGGCTTCAGGACAAGTCTCAGAATGTCCTTGAGTGGCCCAGCCAGAGCCCGGACTTGAACCCGATCGAACATCTCTGGAGAGCGTAAAATAGCTGTGCAGCGACGCTCCCCATCCAACCTGACAGAGTTTGAGAGGATCTGCAGAGAAGAATGGGAGAAACTATAGATAGATAGATAATTACATGGTATTTGCAAGGTACAGTGATAATCTTATGCTCTCGGCTCCAACAGAGCAGGTTAAATAAAAAATGAAGATACATTTTTTTAAGTGAACGAGACATAATAAAGATAATAATTCTATGCACATTTACAACTGTGGGGACAGGGTAAGAGTCCGTTTGGGAAAGTCCATGGGGGAGCAGCAGGGGGGGACTGAGAAGTGATGGGGTGAACTAACCATCAACCAGACAGACAGACAAGCAGGCTGATTGTCTTTCAGAAAGACAAAGAGACATTTACATGGACACAAGGAGAAAGTGGGACAATGAGCAAAAGCGGTGCGTGTGTAAAATCACCGGGGAAGCCAAACCAGGGGGAAAAAGCCATATTACAACCTATGTGTTGTGATAATTGCATTGTTTCCTGTATAACCTGTTAGTTCATAAGCCTTGACATCATGATGTATATAGGCCTAAAGGCTGAGACAATAAGAAGCCCCATTGGCAGAATCAATTTAACCACACCTTTATTTCGTTACAAAGCCAGAGTACAACCTCTGTCCTGTGAAGTCCAGAAAACATATTGCATGTAACTATCAGTTACATGACCTACATCATGGTCAAGCAAGGTAATGTTTCTGACATTTTCAGACCACTAAACAACTATTGATTTTAAAACCACAGAGAGTTACCGCAAGTCACAAAGAAAACAGGAGATGCCTCCACTATTCCAGCACCATTTCAACTTCAACATTTCATCATCAAATCACCTATGCTTGGTCTAATACAGTGACAAATAAAGAAACCAATGTAGTCCAATCAACATAAGATAAATATGATGTGGCTGTCCTTGGATCTGATTTGTGTGTGTGTGTGTGTGCGTGTGTGTGTGCAAGTAGAAAAAACATGTTGGCTCACCCTACACCCTCCTCTTTCATGTTGACTAAACGGTCTATCACTTTATCATACAGTACAAGCTTTTTTTTTGTTTGTCCTAGGCTACCTGGCTAAAATGCTTGCTCGCTAGCCTAACTTCCTTTCATGGGCAACGTTAGCTAGTTAACATTAGCCTTCTACATCTAGCTACATATTGAACTTCCATCCTCTCAGTCCAGGGGCACAATATGAATATATGGTTGGATCAAAATCACCGTTATAATCATTGGCTAGCAGGGGAAATTAACTTCTTGACCATACTTGAGACGCAGACGTCTCAAGTATGCCCCTGGAAATGCAAATGCGCTACGCTAAATGCTAAATGTACTCGTTACAACTCAATCTTTGATCAAAATTCACAAGCAGGGTATTGAATTAAAGCTACACTCGTTGTGAACCTAGCCAGCAAGTCAGATTTTTAAAATGCTTTTCGGCGAAAGCATGAGAAGCTATTATCTGATAGCATGCACCCCCCAAAATGCCAGCACGACACGTAAACAACAGATTTTGCGGTAGCCGGCGCTACCCAAAACGCAGAAATAAAATATAAAACATTCATTACCTTTGACGAGCTTCTTTCTTGGCACTCCTATATGCCCCATAAACATCACTATTGGGTCTTTTTTTCGTTTAAATCGGTCCATATATACCCAAAATAGCTTTGTATGGAAGCTGTGTCATTCAGAAAAAAACATCGTTTTTAAACGCTGCGTAATTTTTTAAAATGAAAAAAGTCGACGATAAACTTTCACAAAACACTTCGAAATCCTTTTGTAATCCAACTTTAGGTATTAGTAAACGTTTATAATCTATCAAAATGATTACAGGGCGATGTATTTTCAATAGGTCTTCACTTGCAAAACAATGGCTGATAATGTCTTCATCAACTACATCCGGGTCAAGACTGGGAAAATGGATGCCAGATAGATGGATTTGTTGCGCGATTTTTAACAGAATTTTCGAAAAAGGAGGGGGTAGAAGTAAGAGGAAAACCACATGTCCAAATCCCTATCCATCCATTGCTAAATTCAGAAAAGGACCATTTTAGCTAGCTAGCTCGCCACCGGAGGACAGCAACACAACAAGACGTAACAATTCAAGTTGTTTCTGTCAATTACGGATTTCTCTTGATGTGATGTGATGAGAAAGAAGCCAAATCAAAACGGTCTTCCCTTGACACTAGCTCAGTTTAGCTCAGCGATGATTGGCTATTATTAAAAAATTAAATAAAATCAAGGGAGGCCAAATGCTCGCTGGCTTCCCTGCATTCAGTGCTACAGGCGGCAACAATGTCGTACTCTTTGTGAACAGACAGCATCACAGAGATGGCCTACACATACAGAGACAGAGTGGCGCTGTTTCGCTTTCTCCGGTGAGATACACTCAACCTCTTGTGAACTGAAGGAAAATTATGAAACACAAAGAGAAGAAAGATACATTATTTTGTTTCTTTTTTTTCTTGGTCATTTTTGGGGGGAAGCCTGGCTTCCCTTGGCATCCATGACTACACGTCACTGACAACGAGAGAGAAACAGATACAGGCATTAGCTGTAGGAACATGCTTTCGATCCAGTGTTCCCCATTAATAATTGATCAGTGAATCTGGATGACCAGCTCTACACAGCACTTAAAATGGCCACCCTGCCAAATCTCTATTCATCTCCTTATACCACTACAAAAAGACAGGAGGACCTTTACACACACACAACACACACACATTTCAATACAGCTGATGGAATAGAGATGACGGAGGCGTGAAAAATTGCAAAGAAAGAAAGGGAGGGAGAGGGGGAAGGGAGAAATTAATAAAGAGAGAATGGGTGAGGGGGACAGAGGGTGAATCAGATGGCAGAAGAGCGAGGAGAGGGTAGGGGCTGAGCTGTGATTGCCTGACCTTGGGGGTGAACACGCTCACACATACACCCGCACACATACATGCACATGCACACGTGTGCACGCGGACGGCCAGACAGTGTGTGAAGAGCCTGGAGAAGAAGTGCAACTAAAATGGTGGCAATACTGCTGCCTCCTCCCACACGCTTTCCCTTCCTCCTGTCTCTCTTAAATGTTCAACTATTATTTATTTCAAGAGCTTCACTTTTACCCTATGGAGAAAATGTCCTTGTGTTCCACCTTTGACATTTTGCAGTATATTGTGGTATAGGATCGAGTATTCAATCGCATATTGGGCACTTTCAAGTATGTGTGTGTGGGCCAGAGAGAGAAATACAGCGAGGAGAGAGATACAGACAAAGGGACTCCAGCTGAAGTGGGGGAATGGTTCTCTTCTCATCTGACCTCTGTGAGACTAAACTTTGCGAGACCCAGTTTTCCAGGCTGAGTCAAAGGGAAGGAGAGAAGAGAGGGATTAAACATGGAATAGTAGCAATGCAGGAGGATTGAAAGAGGGAGAGCACCTCCTTAAAACCATATTGACGGGTTGATATCGGGAGACTGTTTGCATTTAGCATGTACACGCGCGCACACACACAGCGCTCTGCGCATTGTTAGCTCTGCCTGCGGGTTTCAGTCGCCCCTGGTTCCTCTTAAGGTTTCTTCCTAGGTTTCTGCCTTTCTAGGCAGTTTTCCCAAGCCACTGTGCTTCTACATCTGCATTGCTCGCTTTCCTGGGTTTTAGGCTGGGTTTCTGCCGGTGTAAAAAAGGACATTAAGAATACATTTGATTTGATGTAATATCTGCTAACACAATAAAGAGAAAGTCTAGATAGAGAGTGTTTTTCTAATCCTCAATTAAAACCCTGCTCTGCATCTCACTATGGTAAAAGGTGCTGCCCTTATTGGATAAATGATAGTGGAACATGCAGATTATTTCAAAAGCGACATGAAACGGACCTGAACCCTTTTCATGATTAAAACATTTAACCATAGTTTGAATAGAGGACATTAAGATTTAGTGGAATCTCATACCTTACATTTATGGCGTGTGTGTGTGTGTGTGTGTGTGTGTGTGTGTGTGTGTGTGTGTGTGTGTGTGCATGCGTTTAAGGTTCTGTTTATTTGCTGTATTTTGGCAGCAGCCTGTCGCTGATTTAACACCCCAGAGCTCAATACGTTTTAGTTAGGAGGGTTGCTGAAATCCCTGGGGTGGTTGGGAAAATGTTAGAGCACCCATCTGTAATCCCTAATCCAAGGAGCGGTGTGAATATGCAGGGTGACTACTGTTTAATCCTAATCCAAGGGCCCATTTGAGTTCCTGAGATGGAATTGGTCTGACCCCCCTCCTGAGACCCCTGCTACTGACTGTGTACACACACACACACACACACACACACACACACACACACACACACACACACACACACACACACACACACACACACACACACACACACTGTGGTTTCCTACCATGGCTTAATTTAGTAACGCTCTGTATTATAGGAAACTTGTGGAGCGAGAGACGACTGGGTCCACAGAAGCTTATAGCTGCTGCTGCCTATGGCCCTGTGATAGAGGATATAATGGAGTTCACCCAGAAAACAATGTGTGTGTGATGTGTTTGAGAGTGAAAGGGTGTGTTTGTGTGTGTATTTATGAGAGAAAACTCTCTCAATATATACTGTACCATCAGACTGTGTGTGTGTGTGTGTGTGTGTGTGTGTGTGTGTGTGTGTGTGTGTGTGTGTTATATTTCTCTAGACTCTGTAACCTCTGAAAATGTGTGCGTTGGGATGTTTCTCCAGTGTGTAACCTCAGAGTGTGTGTGTTGTGTTCCAGCTCAGTGCACATGGAGGAGTCGTCGGTGATGCAGGGAGCGCAGGGGGTTCTGGTCCAGAACTGGCCGACCGTGTCTAGCGCCGCCGGAGGTAAGAGCCAGGCCACTACACCACACACTGAACCGCTCTGACCCTGACCAGACCAAAGCAGAATACAATCAGACTAAGACCCCGAGAAACCCAGGCCAATGCAGAACAACTCAAGACTATCAAAAACCAACCCAGACTAGCTAAGCCAGACCCACCCAAGGACAATCCAGACCAGTTTAGGCCAACGCAGACTAACTCAGACTACCTCCGACTTTGACTGGCACAGTGTTATCCAGACCAACTACGACATAACCAAAGGGAGAGACCAGGTTCTCCATCGCCCTGACTCCTGCTCACTGCCCTTATCCACTCAGACATGAAATGACACTGTTCTGTGGGTGGAGATTGGTATCTGTGTGAGAGAGAGAGAGAGAGAGAGAGAGAGAGAGGTTGTCTACAGAGGCTTAGAGAGCTGAGACTCAGAGACATCAACACAGACCCATATTAACCATGAATACTACTCTGATTACATTCTTCCTCTCTATCTCGCTCTTTCGCTCTCCCATACACACCCCAATGTGATGCAATGTAAACTTGTCTTCTTTTTTTTTTTACAAAAATCACATTCGTCCCCCACGTCTCGTAACCCTGGTGACTGTTCTTGTCACTTCTGTACTTCTCGGATGATGAAACGGTCCGTAGCTTCCTGCTCTTGGCTGCTCTCGGATGCTCTCTACCTCATTAGCATACTCATTATAACCGCACAAGAAGCATTAACATCTGACTCAAGGTCAGTACCTTCCGGAACAGACGTGTTTGGGTGGAGAGGAACTCAGCTGGAATGTGTTATGTAGCAGGGTCCAGGGAGGGGGGAGGGAGGGAGGGAGGGAGTGAGGGGGAAGTAGAGATTGAATGAGGGGCGAGTAACGAGAGAGGAGTGGAACGTGAAGACATTGTGGAGGATACAGAGAGATAGAAAGGAGTGGGAGAGAGATGGATGGACACAGGAAGAGAAGGATGACAGTGCAATTTACTGAGTAGATAGAAAGGTGATTTGTTGTAATTAAGGTATGCAGAAAATGACCCGGCTCTCTGTCCATTATAGACAGCCTGACTAACTGCCCACACACACAGTCTTCTCTCTCTCTCTCTGTCTCTCTCTCTGTCTCTCTCTCTCTCTCTGTCTCTCTCTCTGTCTCTCTCTCTCTCTCTCTCTCGCTCTCTCTCACACACACACTCTGCCTTCCCCGCTTAGCAATCGATTTCTTGCCCAGACTGAGGAGTTGCAGCCTTGAGCAGGGAGGTGGTGAGTGGAGGGAAACCGAATGGGTGGAGATGCTAGTCTTCATGGGTCGGGTTGGCTGGAGTTGGCTAAGGGGTTGTGGAAAGGGGTGACAGGATGGGGAGGGTGTATACTGGGATCGACAGAGTAAGGGGTTGGATGGATTTTTAATGGGGGGGAGTTGGATGCTAAATGAAGCAGTGCTGTCTGGGCAGGAACGTTGGGGGTTTGGAATAATGGGGGTGGAGTCCAAAAAAGTCTAATGGCAAATTTTAGGATGTAGAATGATTCAATTGAGCAGATTTGAAAAAATGTCAGGAGGTTGTAACGGTGAAGATGTAGACAGGGACACAGCTGGATCTGTCCAGTCAGCCGGTATGATGGCACTCATTGAATGAGTCATCTCCTGGTCTAATGATCAGCGCGTCAGTCGTTGCCTGTCGGCTTTCTGCAGGTGTAGGACCTGAAGTCACTTTAATGCATTGCTGCAGCGTGAGAGAGGAGAGGTGTTGTGTCGATTGTTACAACTGCAGGGTGGGTTTGTGTGTGTCGTCTGACAGAGTCTATTTGCTTTCTGCTCGTTGTGAGACAAAGAGCCACAGCTGGAGACTACGCCCCTGTTCCTTCCCCAGTGTTTCCATCAGGGTAGTTTGCTGCGGATATGTGTGTCTGTTTAGGAGTTTGTGTATGTATTTTTATGTATGAGAAAGAGAGAGTGTGTGTGTGTGTGTGTGTGTGTATGTGTGTATGTGTGTGTGTGTGTGTGTGTGTGTGTGTGTGTGTGTGTGTGTTCGCTCCCTGCTTTGTGTGCAGCTCCTGGCATGACAGATGGAGTCCAGCCTACGCCCAGATTAACAGACTCACATTAATGAAATCAGGATTCTGCATGCTGCCTAACTCTATCACTCTCTCCTCTCCTCTCTGCTTCCATCCACCCCGCCATTTCACGGCTATGTTTCTAAAGCAGGGGCACGCACAGGGATTCACAGAGGGCTGTGCTGGATCTGAACAATCCCCTGGGGAGAAATTGGTAGAGGGAAGAAAAGAGAAGGAGAGGGAGAAATGCAGAGCCAGAGAGCGAAAGGAAGGAGAGGAGAAATGGAGAGCAGTGAGAGGGAAGAGAGGGAGAGAGGGAAGAGAGGGATGGGGGGGACTGGGAGGTAGGGGGGAAAGTGTGACAATGAGTTGGAAAAAAGAGACAGAGGCAGAGAGTGAAAAGGGGAGAGGGGGAGGGAGAGAGGGATGGAGGGCTGCTGTTGCTAGGGGAGAGTGTGTTGCCAGGGGAGAGTGGTTGACTTGGAGAGCGAGAGAAAATGAGGGAGAGAAAGAAAGCTCACAGCATTATTCTCCATCAGCACTGTCGCTGTGACGCCCAAGTCCTACCGCTTCACTGGAGGATGCAGTTTCCACGGCAACCATTCATAGCCCTGAACTGAGTGTCGAGAGAGAGAGAGAGAGAGATGAAGAGAGCAGAGAGATGAAGAGAGCAGAGAGAGGGTGTAAGAAGAGCGTTACGGAGGGAGAGAGAGAGAGATGGAGATGTGGACCTGAGTGGGCTGTGAGGTTGAAGCAACGCAGGTGAATAGAGAGAAATAGGGAGGTGGCTGCTGGTCAAATAAAAAACAAGCGTTGGATAGAAAGGAGGAAGAGGTTGTGTTAGCTAGAAATGGTCTGAGGAGGGCATGGCGAGGGGAAACAAGGAGAGAGGGAAGGAGAGAGGGAAGGAGAGAGTTAGAGAGGGAGACTGACCTACATACACAGGGCCGTGCTGTACTGCAGAGGTGGAGGCAGGTTTATTGCAGGTCAGGTCTTTATGCATCACTGCTCTATTTGATGACAGGGACACACACACACACACACACACACACACGCACACACACACAAGCCTGATTTGATGAGGGCGGACAGGAGTCAACAGCAGCTTGCACCTGACGAGGCAAAACGGAGTACAGCAGATGAGGGAGAAGAGGTAGAAAGGGCAAGAGAGGGGGAGGAAGGGTGAAAGAAGGAGAGAAAAGGGTGTGCCCTGCCCTCCTCCGGAAATAAGCTCCACGGCAGGTGGTCCATCCTGTGACCACAACACGTTGTTGGGTTAGACTAGGGGAGGGTGGAGGCGTAGAATTTTCATTTGTTGAATGCAGAGATGGAGAGTTGAGGTTTCTGCGTTCAGCTGCTCAAGCAGAGAATCTGTGGTGGTAGTATTGTTATGTGAGTAGGTCTGCTGGATAGAACTCTCTGGAACCTGCCTGGGGCGGAGAGCCAACTCAGGAGGGGAAGCCTAGACCAAGTTGTTCCTCTCTGCTCATCCAAAAATGCCTCCCCTCTTCCTTTTATTCCTCCTCTCCTCCACCTCCTTCCTTCCGATCTTAGCTGACTTCTGTCTGTCCTCTTTTTTTTGTTTAATTTCTGACCATTTCATTTTCTGCCTCTGTTTCTTTTGTCCTCTCTCACCCTCATTTTCTCACCCTCCCTCTCTCCTGCCCCCCCTCTCTCTCTCTCTCTTACTCTTTTTCTCTCTATCTATCTCACTCCCACTCTCTTTCTCACCCTTTCTCTCTCTCTCTCTCTCTCTCTCTCTCTCTCTCTGCTTCACTTAGAATAAATCCGTTTCTAATAGTCTGCTAACAGTCATGTCACTATTAATGACTATATCATCCTCATTAGAAGCACTGCTCTCATTTAGATGACACACACACACACACACACACACACACACACAGAGTTGGCAGTGGCACCTCTTTGTGAGGCTGTTGAGGACGGTCTCTTGGGAGAGCTTGTCTCCACCATCTGTCACATGATCCGTCTGGGCATCACACTTCAAGGTGCGCACACACACACACATACGCACACACACACGGTGAAGAAAAACACACAATCACTGTCACCAACAGATACTGTAATTTCTCGTTTAAAAAAAAAACAACACACACAACCAGTCGCCATAGTTTATTTTTATACACACAAGTACACTTGCTCCTTCATGTTGCCGTTATCAGTCAGGGTGATTCATGCAGACACACATATACTCCTGTCACTACCCAGGCACAGGCAGAAAAATACAGATGCATGAATAACAATTAGGTTTTGAAGAGACAGCAGTATCGCTTAGGGTTTCAGTCCTCATAATACACACTCGCGCACACACTCACGCATGTACACGTATGCACACACACACACACGGAGCGCAGGTGTTTTGATAAGGAAGGGTGTGGTCCCAGCCACGAGAGCTGGGACCATTGCGTTTCACTGCACCCGCAATAACAATCTGCTACATATGTGTATGTGACCAATACAAATAATTTGATTTGCTATCACAACAACCCATTATCTTCAGGATTTTTAGTAGCAGTTTTTCTACCTTTCTGGGTGGATCGCATTTCATACCCGCATCCCTGTACTTCCTCTCTCTCCTCTTCTTCTCTCTCTTCCTCCTCGTCCTCTCTCCTCCTCCTCGTCCTCTCTCCTCCTCCTCCTTCCTTCATTATGTCAGCCTGCACTGCGCTCCACTGCGCTTCTGCTCAAGCGGCCGATGGATCGTGGAGCTCCTGGATGATTTAAGTCACTGTGAAAACCTTGGTCAGCAGAGAGACAAAGAGAGAGACAGAGAGAGAGACGGAGAGAGAGACGGAGAGACAGACAGATGGAGAGACAAACAGACGGAGAGACAGACAGAGAGAGAGGGAGACAGTCGGAGAGAGACATTCAGAGAGAGACAGACAGTCAGACGGAGAGACAGACAGACGGAGAGAGAGATGGAGAGAGAGAGAGAGAGACAGACGGAGAGAGACAGTCAGAGAGACAGACAGACCGACTGAGAGAGACAGTCAGACAGAGAGACAGACAGACGGAGAGAGAGACAGACAGACAGATGGAGAGAGACGGACAGACGGAGAGAGAGACGGAGAAAGAGAGACAGAGAGTTAGGCTACATTAGAGGAGTGTATTGCTTTGGATATTTGTTTCTGAGAGAACGATTACGTAAGAGTTCTGAAATACTTGGAGTGTGTCGGGCTATGATTCTGATCTTTGGTAAAGACAGAGAGGAAGAGGAAGAGACTCAGAACTGTAGAAACACAGCAGAGAGAGATACACATATACAGAGAGGGTGTTATGCTGTGGTCATCCCAGTGTAAAATGAATCCTTCACAACACTAATGTGCCTCTTAATGATCAGTGATTGACAAGCTGTTTAATTTCCAATCATAATAACGTTGCCATAACAGTGATGGGCATAATTAACGCTCTATCAATCACTGGAAGGGGACGGGTATTTGCTGGACCAGGTTTCACGCTAGATTAGATGAAAGGTCAGAAGAAATGAGAGACTTCGAGCTGGAGGAAGGGTGAGTAAGGGAGGCAAGTAAGAGAGAGAGAGATTTTTCCAATGCAACAGCCATTGACAAATCAGACAGTGCTCAGGCCCCTCCTGTACTCCCTGTTCACCAATGACTGCCTGAGTCTCCAACTCAATCATCAAGTTTGCTGACAACACAACAGTGGTAGGCCTGATTGCCAACAACGACGATATATCCTACAGGGAGGAGGTGAGAGACCTGGTGGAGTGGTGCCAGGAAAATAACCTCTCTCTTGACATCAACATAACGATTGGCTAATTGTGGACTTCAGGAGACAGCAGAGGGAGCACGCCCCGATCAACATTGACAGGGCCACAGTGGAGAGGGTCAAAAGCTTCAAGTTCCTCTGCGTGCACATCACTGACAACCTAAAATGGTCCACCCACACAGACAGCATTGTGAAGAAGGTGCAAATGCTTGGCCACTAAGACCCTCACAAACTTCTGCAGATGCACCATTGAGAGCATCCTGTCGAGTAGTAGCACCGCCTGGTACGGCAATTGCACCGTCCGCAACCGCAGGGCTCTCTGGAGGGTGGTGTGGTCAGGCCAACGCAATCACTGGGGGCACACTGTCTGCCCTCCTGGACATCTACAGCACTCGGTTTCACAGGAAGGCCAAGAAGATCATTAAGGACCTCAGCCACCCGAACCACGGGACTATTCACCCGCTACCATCTAGAACAAGGGGGGGGGGGGGGGGGGCGGGGGCAATTCCAGTCCTCGAGGGCCTGATTGGTGTCACATTTTTGCCCCAGCTAACACGCCTGACTCCAATAATCACCTACTCATGATCATCAGTTTAGAATGTAATTTTATTAATCAGCTGTGCTTGCTAGGAATGGAGAAAAAGTGTACACCAATCAAGCCCTCGAGGACTGGAGTCGCCCACCCCTGATCTAGAAGGAGGAGACAGTAGAGGTGCATCCAAGGGACCAAGAGACTGAGAAACATCTATCTCCAGGCCATCAAGCTGTTAAACAGTCACCACTAGCCTGCCTCCGCCCAGTACCCTGCCCTGAACCTTAGTTAGTGCTCTAGCCGGCTACCACAAGGCTCTACCCTAACATCTGCAAATCTGTGTATGTGACCAATACACTTTAGGGGGGATTTGATTTAGAGGTTATAATTGTGTGTGGTTCTGTGCTGGTCGTGGCAGGTGCCTTTGTTGCCATCCTGATAGGTGAGAGAGAGTAAGAGAGGGAGTGAAGAGGGGGGGATAAGGGAGAGTGGAATGGGTAGAGGGAACGAAAGGGGAGTAGAGAAAGAAGGTCAGAGAGGGATGGAGATATGCTGGGAGGGAGGGGAACAAGATGATTGGAGCACAGACAGATTTTATGTTCCTGTTTGATTGTCATGGCTCAATTAAAACAAAGAGGAGGAAAAGTGGGGGTTCCCACTTGTTGAGTCTTGAGGGCAGAAAGCAGTGTGCATCGAAATATATAGACAAGGAAGCATTAATGGATTTAGAAAGTTTAAGAAGAAGAGGTGGGAGGGATTCATTCTGACCAGGATTTTGACATGCAGTCAGACCCAGTCAGAGCCGGTCCTGACCTCCCTGGGGCCTTAAGCAAAATTCTGCTAAGGGGCCCGTGAGCCATGTAAACCATTTGCCATTGGCACATAGTCACACCTGACACCCAGTGCCCCTCCTTCCTTTAAAACAGTTTGCTCCATCCGTCTCTCTAAGAATAAGTAGACCTATACAGAACAGAATGAGGTGTAAACAAACAATATTTATTGAATAGAATATTTTCTACAGAATCTTAACATAAGTGAATATTAACATGAACATAAATAAGAAATTGTAGAAAATATAAAATGTAGAAATAATAAAATATAACACTGAGCTTTGGCTCTGCTGCCTGGTAATTAGTCCAGTTCTCACAATATTATACAATTAGCTTTGTCTGTACAATGTAAACATAAGCCTATAGGATATGGCTGCAGCTATATGTCTTAAAATAGTCAAACAAAACCTATACAGCTGTGTGTTTAACTGTGGTCCCCTCTACAGCCTGGGCATTTTCAGCATCAGCATGGGCACCAGTCTATCTGGGCTGTCTGGAAGAAATTGAGAAAGTATGTCACATAGTTAGTTAAGAAGTTAAGCAGTCATTTACACAAATGCACTTCTGCCGTACAATCTTAAATGTTACTAAGTGCGTAAACATTTGAATGTTTGAATTAAAATCTTACCATCAAAACATTCCTCTTCTGCACTTTCTTGAGTCAAAGCCACCAATGATGTCATCATAGGACTTGTGTTTCCCCCATGTCATGATATATGCTCATGATGGCCAGACCCTTCACACACGTCCCTGTGACATGGAAGACCTCAGGTAGCTTTTGAGGAGCTTTCATTTTGAAAAGCTCCTCCCCTGCCGATGCTACTGTTGCTGGTAGGGTGACTGCAATTCTTAGGGCCGTCCAAAAGGTTAGGATATAGAGTTCCTCCGGGTGTTTCTCACAGAGAAAGGAGAGCAGCTCAAAGGCAGTCATCTTACCTGATGGCAGATCAGGTACATTCTGAATCTCGTGTGCCAGATCCATTCCACTGGTGTCACAGTCGTCTCTGAAGGTTTGAGTGTTTTCAACTTCCATACAGTGAACCTTTAAAGATTCACTGGACATCTGAGAGGCAGCACTGAAGTTCAGCAGCACTCCATATTTGGTTTTCGACCGGTTGAGTGTTTCAAATCTCTCGTCCATGGACGTCACAGCAGAGTCGACTTCAAGGTTTTTCAGTGCATCAGTCACTGGTTCATCGGGAGTCTTATAGCTGAAATGCTTCTTGCTGATTCTCAGTCTCTTCTCTTTCAGAACAGCCTCCACATTCATTTATTCACAAATGCTTTTTGGCTGTTGTCTGGGCCTCAGAGAATCCAGTTTCCCGTATGTAGTGAGGGAGGCCTTTGCATTTGAGGTTAAATTCACTGCGATATCCAACTGCATTGAGGCGGATTGGAGGAGCTTGTTCACCTTGTTTGTCATTGTCAGTATCTCACACCATACGACACAGCAAACCAAGAAGCAGTGGGACCCAACTTCCTCTGCAAGTGCTTGTGCCTCCACTTTGGCCACAGGATCGCTGATCGCCTGTCTGGCTTCCAGTAATGCCTCCCGAACCTCAGAAGCCTGATACATTATTGCATGAACACTTTGGAGCCTACTCTCCCATCTTGTCACTCCATGACTTCACGGTTATGTTCACTAGTTTCTTCAAAACACTCCGTGTTTGTGTGCCAGCTGAAAAGAAGGTGAAGAGCTTTTGCACACGCCCAAAAAACTCGACTGCAGCTTTTGAAGATTTGGCAGCATCTGCAATGACAAGGTTTAGAGTGTGTGCTCCGCATGGGACGAGCAGGCTCTGGGATTTTTTTGGAGCAGTCTGGCTTGTACTCCTTGGTGCTTGCCCTTCATGTTGGCCCCATTATTGCCCTCTGCAATCTTCATATGAAATCTTCAGCTCGTTCAGCTTTATCTAAGATAACAGTGGTGGACAGATTCAAATCTGTTGTAACCTCAACATTCACAAAGCCGAGGAAGTGCTCCTTGAGCTCTGGCTTTCCCTTTAAAACCACGCTTTTCAGAATAATGGACATTGGCTCCTGGTGACTAATGTCAGGTGTACAGTCCAAGATAATGGAAAAGTACTTTGAGTCTCTTACTTGAGTCACTATTGCTTCCAGAGTCTTGTCGCTCACAATCTGTATCAGCTCATTCTGTGTGCGCTTCCCAAGGTAATGAGCATGTGTCGCTCCATCTTTAGTTTTTCTGAGAAGGGGGTCAAATTCTTCCAGTGATACAACCTCTTTTAGGAAGTTTTTATTATCTGGTTGGAAGAGTTTGTCTGATGAACAGAAAGCATGCTAGGTTTCTTTCAGCCAGGGACTGGGTGATACCTATGAAACGTGTAAGGACATTCCGCCATCTCTTTCTTTCGGCCTCCACAAATTGTCATTTTTTATCTGGTCAAGAGTCTGTCCCCGACTTAGGCGCAGATCAAGTTCTCTCCACTTAATCATATCGTTGGTGTGTTCAGGACTACCCTCGTAGGATTTCAGAATGGCGTTGATATTTGACCACTCATTCACGCCTTCCTTTATTGTTTTGTAGTCTTTTGTAGAAAAGAGCTCACAGCAAAAACAATACACAGCCTTGTTTTTGATTGAGTGTGAAAGCCAGCTCAGAACAATCCAGTCCTGGTTTGAATGGACCTCTGTGCACCAACTCAGTCCTCATACAGTCTGTTAAGACTGGGGGCCAATCTGCTGGGTCATTTGGTGGAGCAGCAACTGTTCTAATAGGGTCTTAGCTGCTTGTATCTGATACTGGCTGCATCTGGTTGTGCTAATACTGGCTGAGGCTGCCTGTTCTTCACCTGGGTCTGTGTTAGTACTTGCTGAAGACGGCTGTATTGGATCTGTGTTAGTATTTTCTGAAGCCAGCTGTACTGGGTCTGTGTTAGTACTTGCTGAAGCTGCCAGTACTGGGTCTGTGTTAGTACTGGCTGAGGCTGGATGTGGATCAACTGAGTCTGTGCTTCTACTGGCTGATGATCCAGCATCTCCTCTACTGACAAACTTAAGCATAACACTTGTAAATTATAGATAACAATACTATTATTCATTTCATCAGCTGCATCAGGTCCATTCAAACGGTCTCCCCCAGATTTTCACATTTTAAATATTATTTATACTATGGCTTGGCTGAATACTTGATGGTTATTATTTACTGAGAGATGTACATCCATATTGCTCAGTATGCCCAGCTAATCAACATTTTAAATGTAATATAGAAATCAATAGTCAATGTCAATGTAACGGTTGTCTCCTCTGACGAGGAGGAGTAGTAGGAAATATCGGAGGAACACAGCAATCCCAGATAGAAAAAAGAACATAGACAACCCACCCAACTCACGCCCTGACCATACTAAAACAAAGACATAATAAAAGAACTAAGGTCCGAACGTGACAGTCAGTCCATTGCTTTCCATCTTGCATTAGTCCAGAGTTGTAACTAAACCTTGACTGAGAGACTAGATAATCATTGTCTTGTTTTAAAATTGTGTGTCTCTGAGGTGTGTCATCACGCCCATATGTTGTCTGGACTGGTCCCCACAGAGGTTGCTGCTGGAAAGCGCAAGTTTCATTTCGTTCACGCGCAACGCTGTTATCTTTTCCGAGCTGCAGTTCATAAACCCCGTTGCCCGTTGGCGTTTATCAAACGTAATGAATAGTTGTATTTCACTCTCACTTTTGTCAGGCACAAAGTCACAGAACACAGCCCTGGAAGTGGCTGGCAAGCAAGACACAGACAGACCAACAGATGCACTGCCCAGCTAGGTTAGCAAGACAGTCAGACTAGAGAGAGATGCACTGCAAGCTTGCACATCAACTTAACGTTACTGTTATTTGCTGACATCAACTCGGAGGGGAGAGAACACAAGTTTACCTGATTGCTGTTCCCGCAATTCACTCTCATGGTGTTTTTCCTCTCTTTTCATGACCAGAAGGATAGTTCCGCTTCATCTTCTCATCGAAGTTGTAAACATTGACACCTGCTTTGACACAAGGGGAAGGCGGGGCCCTTGTGTAATTTGCGGGGCCCTACACAACCTACACAAGTGTATAGGGCCGCCCGGCTCTGGACTCAGTCATGGGGCTTTTGACTTGGTCATGATATGTCACAGACAATCAAAAGGCTCTTCTACCCAGCTGTAATGTCTTTGACCCGGTGTGATGCTGCTTCTCTCCTCTGCCCGGCCCTATCAGGTCCTGCTGCATCTGTCTGATTTCCATCACAGTGACTCAGGGCCGGCTGCGGGAATAAGAATATACAGTATACAGTGCCTTGCAAAACTATTCAGCCCTCTTGGATTTATTCACATTTTTGTGTGTTAAAAAGTGGTTTTATTTGTATTTTATTTTTTTACAATCTATACAAAATACTCTGTCATGTCAAAGTGGAAGGAAACAGATTAATACAAATTAAATAACTAAAATAGAGTCGTTGCAAAAGTACTCAGCCCCATATGTTTAGGCAAGCCTAAATTAGTTCTGTGATCAAATTTGACTTAACAAATCACATAATAAGTTACATGGACTCGCGCTGTGTGAAATATTAGTGGTTGACATGATTTTTGAATGACTAACCCTTCCTCTGTCCCCCATCCATACAACATCTGTAAGACCCCTCAGTCAAGTATTGCATTTCAAGCGCACATTCAACTACAAAGACTACTACAGAGAGCTTTTCCAACGTCTCATAAAGCAGGGCCGTGTTTGGTAGATGGGTAACAATAACAAATCAGACCATGAATATCTCTTTAATCATGGTCAAGTTAATAATTATTGTATTCAACCACCCAGACACATTAAACCGGACTGCAGGACAGGAATGAAACTCCTCAGAGATGTCACCATGATGCCATTTGCGATTTTAAAACAGCTACAGAGTTCAATGGCTGTGATGGGAGAAAACTGTGGATAGATCAACAACATTGTGGTAGATCACAATCGTGTTCTAAATGACAGCATGAAAAGAAGAATACAAATATACAGAACACAAATATTCCCAAACGTGCATCTTGTATGCAGCAAGGCACTAGAGTAATACTGCAACAAAACACGGCAAAGGAATACACTTTTTTGTCTTAAATGCAAAGCGTTATGTTTGGGGCAAATCCAACACAACACGATACTAGGTAACTGTCTTCTTATTTTCAAGCATAGTTGTGGATGCATCATGTTATGGGTATGCTTGTCATCGGCAAATACTGTGGAGTTTTTTTAAAAACAAACGGGAAGGAGCTAAGTACAGGCAAAATCCTAGAGGAGAACCTGCTTCAGTTTGATTTACACCAGAGACTGGGAGAGGACCACAACCAACAACACAAGGCCAAATCTATACTGGATGTGCTTACCAAAAAGACAGTGAATGTTCCTGTGAATGTTCCAAGTTACAGTTTTTACTGAAATCTAGCCACGATCCCCAACATCATGACAGAGCTTGAAGATTTTTGAAAAGAATAATGGGAGAAATATTGTGCAATCCAGTTGTGCAAACCAAACCTTTAGAGACCTCCCTGAAAGACGTACAGCTGTAATCGCTCTCAAAGCAGCTGAATATTTATGTAAGACTACATTTTAGTTATTTACTTGTATTATTTTTTTTATTAATCTATATATATTATCATCTTTTCACTTTGACATTTACAGAGTATTTTGTGTCGATTGTTCACAAAAAGAATGACAATTACATGAATTGTAATCCCACTTTGTGGAACTCAGTCGCGGTCTTCATTTACTGTTAATGGCATACACAAGGTGTAGTTTTGAAATTTGGTTGTGCATCAGCAGTTCTTCTTTTGTCATTCAATGACAGTCACTCAACTGTCACTCACTAAACATTTTTAGATTGGTAAATTAGTCTTGCCAACTACCAAAACCTTGAGTAATCATGGCCGAATTACCGACCGGACATGAAGGGCATTTGCCCAGGGGTCATGACCTCCATTGACGGCCCCATAGATTTTTTTTTTTTAGCCATTGTCACTCAGATATAATTTTAACATGGCATAAGTCATTGCAAAATGTGTGGAACGTGCTGTAAAATTGCTCATTTTTCTCTCCGCCCCATGGCAACTAAAAAACAACTTGCATAAAATGAGTTATAAACCTGCAACCTTTTCTCTACGCTCCATGGCAAAATTAACTTTAAAACCAACTCTAGCTTAGGGCCCCCAAAGGGCTGGAGCCGGCCCTGCAGTGACTCATCACTCTCTGGGGTCCTATCTGTTTATGACTTTATGTTTGCATCAGGAGCACGGGTATCTCTTTATCTGCCTGCATTGTTTTAGACAGGAAATTACCCAGGGACAGCATAGCTGAGCAAATGCATTTTAGACTAAATACCCTACCACTTTCTATGATTGCTGTCTTTCCCTTTCCCCTCTCATTCCTCCTCTCTTTTATCATTTATCCCTTTTAAAGAGCAGAATCGGATCACAATGTTGGCTGGGAGTCAGATAAGGGCAGTAACCCAAGATTGATACAGACTCTCCCACTGTCTCCATGTCAGAGAGAGAGAGAGAGAGAAAGATTGTATCTGTCTCCTACTCCTCTCTCCCTCTTATCATCATCCTCTGTCTGAAAATAAAAAATCCTGAACCATCACTTCCATTTGACTCCCCCCTTTGCTGATAGCTACTTTATTGAGGGAAAGTGTACTTACTAGGCCTGTGATGGGTGGTTGTCTCAGCTAGCTATCTTAAGATGGATGCACTAATTGCAAGTGCTGTGGATAAGAGCGTCTGATAAATGGCTAAAATGTTTTTAAAAAGTCAATGTACGTGTGTCCGACTCTATCTCACGGCGCTGATGTCACATCAGCGGAGGTCAGATAGCACTCCTGGCTTGAATAGGAAGTTAAAAGGAAGACTATGTGACTGCTGGAACTCTGTGTCTGTTTCAATGGGCCAATCTGTGCCCTCTTACAGAGTAGGCAAAATGGCTGCTGGTAATGAGGATATTCCCTATAATCTTTCCCCTGCGTCCCAATTCTCTACCTTCTAGCATTGGCTAGAGACAGATGTGGCCATATTCTTACACCACTCATTTCCTTTTAAGTCCACGAAGGGAAGTGAATAAGTGCACACTTTAGGGCAGAAGGGTAAAGGATTGGGACGTAGCATCTGTATCTATGAGAGGGGGAATAGGACGGCGTCCCATCATCCAGAAAGGCTTGCTGCAGTGTTTGACTCCATAAGAGAGATTAGGAGCGTGTGCAGTGCAGGGGACATCACACTCTCCTGACGCCCAGCCTGGATTTACTCCCAGAATCCATCACTCTGAGCAGCTCCAGCAGAGAGCCCGGGCCAGTACAGAGGGGGGGGGGGGGGGGGGGGGTAGGAGGAGAGAGACTGGGAGGGAAATAGGGCCGCAAAGAGAGGGGAGGGAGAGAGATGGAGAGGAGAGAGCAAAGTCGGGTAAGGAAAAAGGTTGGGGTGGGGGAGAAAAATAGAGAGGGAGGAAAAGAGAGAGGAGTCAGTTAGGGAACGGAGGCGGAGGAAGGAAGGGAAGGAAGGAGAGGAGAAGAGGTGATAGGGGAACGGGAGAGAAAGCGTGGGGAGCTTCATAAAAATCTGCATATTCCATCGTTTTTATCGTTTTTTTAATGGTCACTAATTGCCAGAGGAAATGTTTTTGTTTATTCCCTCTACTTCTTTTTATAGTACTTAGAAATGTTTTTGGCAACAAACAAAAAAACTATTTTGGTTCCTTTTGAATTGAGAGAGGAAGCGGGAGAAGAGAGGAGTAGTGTGGCGCTAGAATAGATCAGTGATCTAGCTCCGTCTTGTCGTTCTGAGCTCTGCTTGGTTGTTATTGAGGCAGACTACATTTGTGCCTCTATTCTTGTTCCTTGAAGCCGTGTAACAATGCCTCCCCCTGGCCACTTCAATCACTACCTGCTGAATGAGACATGTACTGGCTGATCACGACCGACTTACTGAACTCTTGCCCTGTACCAAATGATGGGTCTCTTTCCCATGGGGTGCTTCATACTCAAAAACGTTTTTTTTTAAAATTCCTTTCGTTCCCCCCCCCCCCCTGTATATGTTCGTGTATTCAGGATGCCTTTAGCTTTTTCTTGACAGATGGACTATGTTAATGGGGATTTGAGCTGAAAGTACCACCATAGCTTGTCCTCCTAACTCTCCAATAGAGGCAAGGTTGTTGAGGACAGGGACTGGGGAGATGGCCTTCCATGCCCTGGGTGTTATATGAGGCCAGTCCTCCCTCTTCCAGACACTGTTCCTTCTGCTTGGATGAACTCTGTTTTGTTAAACTCCCCTTTAGAGGGAAGTCAAAAACAAGAGAGACAAATAAAAAGTGTAATGTGTGAAGGAAGTATCGCAACTAGGTCATAGCTGTGAGGAATGAGGCAAAGTGGTGTGGGGTGTGTTTTGCTGGTGGAGTGTGTATGTGCGTCGGTTTGTGTGTGTAATGGGACTGAGTAGTTAGAACAGTCCCCTCGGGATCCCTGGGTTGTCAGGGTGGGGTGTGAGCTCTGTTACATGCACTCCGGCTCATCAACCCACACACGCCTTTTGAACGCAGAGTCACGGTGAGCAGGCTGTTTGACTGACCCGGCACCTCTGCCATCACCTTCCCCATCCCCTTTAATGAGGAGTTATTTATGTGAGCGCCCCTACCCCTTTAAAGGTGTTGTTTATGCGTTCTCTCTCCTTCGGCAGATTGATGGGGTCGGGTTGGGAGGGGAGAGCTGAGAGCTGAGCCAGGTGTCGCTCTACTCTGCTCTGCTGCAGTGAGTCCTGATGTGTGTCGAGAGACTGAGGGAGAGCTGACAGTTTATTGAGGTTTCTCAAAGTACTGAGTACAGACTCTTTAACTAACTGGAGACCACTTAAAATGCTGAGCGTTTGAGATGGTTTAGGTCGCCGTTGTTTGGGCTACTTACTCAGACACACGCACACGCACACACACACATAAGGTAAACACTTCTATTGAACAGACACTATCTCCCTTTACCTTTTTTCTTCTTAGCGCTTCAGTGGCGATCTGTGATGGAAGTTGAAAGCGCAGTCATCTCCCAGAACTAACGTTCAGCGTGTAAACGGCTTGTTGACTTTCCGTTTAAATGCCATGTCTTTATTCCCTGACCTTTCCCCGCCTCTCCCTGTGTGATGGAGCGCTTCATGTCTTGTCCCACAGCGCCGACCGGGGGCCCTAGCCGTGGCGAGGGGCGACAGAATGGACACTTTGATTCTGTGCTGCTTATCAGTGGACCGTTTGAAAGCTTGCATTCTGAGTCGCCACCCCTTCCTTTTGACTGGTGTTATGGCTGTTTCTGTGGATTAGTGACCGATTAGTGACATCACAATGGGAGTCAGGGTGATCAGAGAACTCCTGTGGGTGACGCTTCAGCATGGTGTTGACTGTGTGCTATGGGGGCATCACCAATGGATGCTATGTGGGAAGAGTCTGACACGGCAGAGGTTTCCAAGTCTTTTCAAGAAAGTGTCCAAGACTATGACACCAATGACAACATTGACAGTTGAACCAATGACATTGTGGTTTACAACCATCTTACAACCCCTCTATATAGACAATATTGATGACAATGGTTGTGAGAGAGATGATTCCAGTACAACATTAATAACCCTTCGTGGTTCTCTGTCTCTGTCTCTAGATGCTGAGGGTGGAGAGGTGTCCCCACCCATGGGTGCCGGAGTGGACAGTAACAGCTGGCACTTCCGTTACGGCGCCGGTGGTCCCGGAGGACTCCCCCAGCACCTGAAGCCTGGCGAGGTCCCCCCCGAAGCCTTCATAATCCCTGGATCGCCCGCCATCATCTCTATCCGCCAGCAGGGAGGAGAGGACGACAAGAGCGACTTCATCAGCTTCGGAAAGAAGGAGGAGGCCAAGAAGAAGAAGAAGAAGAAGAAGGAGAAGAAGGATAAGAAGGATAAGGGGAAGGATGACGATGAGTAGAGGAGGAGGAGGAGGAGGAGGAGGAGGAGGAAGAGAAGGAAGGGGAGCTGTTGAAACAGAGGTACCAACCAAAGTCCACCGGGAAACAAAAATACAATTATTTTAGACCACAGGTGAAAAGAGATTCCCAATTCTACTTCATAATCTCTGGCTCAGTAACACAGACAGGCAGACAAAGTCTGCTGCAGTCTACTCTATACCCACCCCTGCAACAAAGATAACAGCCCAAATCTCTCTGGTAAAAATCGGGCTTTACCAAGATTATTGTAGATTACTGTCGCCTCAAAAATCTTTTACTGGGGTAATTGATTAATCATGCCTTGATGAGAAGAAAAAAAACAGATTGATAAATGTTCCACCATGCCCCCAGGAGCCTATACACCTTGAGCCAAACGATTCCCTCCCTACTCTTCTCAGCGAGGGGACGAGAGCCACTGTCTCCCCTCACCCTCTGCTTTTCACCCTCCCACCCACGGATACGTTGGCACCTCTGTCTTACCCCTTCCCACCATGTTGTATAATTCTCTCTCTTTGAGAGGAAAAGAAAATCCAACAGCCAGAAGAAAACAGCTCTGTGCCAGCCTCGGAAAGAGAGCAAAAAATAAAAAGGAAATGACGAGAAGAAAGTAAACTGAAGACTACACAACAGAAGACGAGTTAAATGTTGGTGATTTAAGAGCTGGACACTCACACTTGTAAATAGCACGGGAGAGAGTTGCTGAGGCTAAAGGCTAACATGGCACTGCTGCCGCGGCTTCCTATCGCGCTCTCTTGCTGTCAGTGTTCCCTGTGACGGCAAGGAAAACATGGCTGTCAATGACAAAACACGCTGACACACACTCGCTGTAACAACCCGGACACTGAGAACACCTGAGAACTGGAGAGAGGTAAAAAATAAAAAATAAAAAAAATACAGGAGCAGCCAACAAAACAACATTGTGTTTAATACTGAACGCAAGCTTTTTCCTAAGCAGTACACATGTGTACAGTAGATCTACTCTCTCAGGGTTGGCACAGCAGCATCCCCTGCAGTTACTCCTGATGGGTTCGCTCACTACTCTCTTTTGGGACGACGAGTTCCTTCTCTCGCCCAATGCAAACAGATAGAACGAGGGATGGAGAGAAAGGAGGAACACTCTTCAGAGTCTCCTGAGAACGAAAGAGAGAAGAGTCCAGTTGAGTTGGCCTGTGATCCAGCTTGTTGATCTGAGCTCCGTTGGAGCCTTGTAGAATAGCAGGAGCGTCTCTAGCTAAAGATGATCTCTTCTACTCTCCCCCTGCCACTCAGCAAAAGCCTGAGGCTTTCTGCTCTGAATGTTTGGTAGCAACCATCACTTACCTGATATCCAACCTGATCCCCCATCCTCCACATCCCCACCCCGCCCTTTCCACTCCCTGCCCCTGCCCACACAGATTATCATCCCCACCCTTACACCAACCACAGACTGCTTCTTCACATGATGATGATGATGAATTTGTGAAACTTTTTCACTTTCTATTTGTTCTTGGAGAAGACCCTCGATTTCCTACTCTGTTTAGTTAGCTTTAACTGATCTGCAGCGCTTCTGCTTGTCCCACCCCCCTTGCCCTCGGCCTTTCTCTTTTCTCTGGCCGTGGACTCCCCCTCTAGCCCCATGTTCTTTCAGGGTGAACTGGGAAGGCTGAACATTGTGGTGTGCTGGGAACAGCATGGAGTAATGTGGAAGAGGCCTGAAGAACCCAGTCGGGACCGGGGGTCCATTATTCTGAGTTCTATAACGCCAGCTGTCTCCAAGTGCAAAACGGTTGAGTTCTTTTAACTTGTGAATACTACACTGTTCATTCCTGTTTGTGGTCACTGGCGAGAGGGGACGAGGTGGGATGGGGACAGGGATGGGGTGGATGTCTGGGACATGGTTCTGAGAGCTAGGCTTATCCTCCATGTTCCTGGGTACACGTATATCTCGAAATTGATTGATTATGATTGGTGAATCAAAACAGTAGGTCATCCATTGGCTTTTATGTACACAATAAATGTAGAGTTAGACTTGCTTTTTATATATGTGGCCTGTGCATTAATAAATGCAGTGTATACTGCTAATTATTACATTATTAATGAATAAATAAGGGCATCTAAGGATTCCCACCCCACAGCTCTATCCCATCAATCCCCTCTCAGGAGGTTTTGTAATCAGCCCTGCTTCGATTGGTTCCCCGTTCCCCTGCCTGTATGTTGTTGCAACGCCCCCCCCCCCCCCCCCCTCCAGGTTTTGCGGCTCAATATGACGTCACTCCACTAAAGCGGCTGCTGCATGTTCGTCTCAAAGGAAACTCAAACAATATAGAGATACAATATATATATATATATAGAAATAGATGGCTATGATTTTATTGTTTCGTATTATAATTTTACTTTATGACTCCCACAGGAGATATGTGTATGTACCGTCTCTGTCATGCATCTTCTACATATTACACCCTCCGCACTCCACAAGACAGTGGTGTTGTATGACGTTAACTAAACCTTTTCGATATTTGTAAATGCTGTTGTGTGATGCCCTTGATCTCAACTCTGTTCATTTTGTTTTATGGAAATAAGATTTTCGTTTTTGAGAACAAGCAACAACAACAAAAAAATAAAAGTTTTGTGTCCGGCTTTGACATGATGATCTAACTAACGCTGTAATATTGTAACTGAAATATGTATGATCCTGTGATGAGCTATCTCTTCCCTTTCAACAGAAAAAAACGAAAAAAATAAACACGAAAAAAGAAGACAATTCCTATGTAAAAATTGTATATGTAGTGTATGCTTGTGTTTAGTGAGCGTTCACGCTGTCATTCTTTTATCAGCGTATGATGGTGAACAATGGTGGCGCTGTCCTGGCCTACTGATCAGTACAGATCTGTTGTGAAACCTTTTTTGTACACCTGCTCATCTACTGTGACGGTGAAGTAGTGACATTTAATTTCTTTCAGTTTTTTTTTTATTTGACCTAAATGGATACAGTGGTAATGTGTTTTGTTTATAAATCACTAAATAAAAATTTTCTTTCATAAAATGAGACTGACGTTGTCGCCTTGGAGCTTGCTTGGAAACAGGCATTCTCTCTCACACACACACACACACACACACACACCTTCTCCCTCTTTGCATTAACAGCACAGTTGCAATCAGTACACTGTAAAAAATATTGTGCCCCTTTTACTTGAACATTTTTTTGGTAACTATTTGCATCAGCTTTTTAAGTAAATCCAAAAAGGAGGATCATTTAAGTATAATATACTTCGCTTTTAGTGCATCACAAACTCAAATATATTAAGTGCAAACAACTAACAGGATCTCAACAATTCCTTTCATTCAACTTAATTTTATCACATTCAGAACATTTTTTTTTTAGTTTGACCTGCTTAAGTCCTTCAAGTCCCAGAACTAATGTTATAAGTTTGATATACTTAATGTAATCAGTTACAGAACTAACATTGTAAGGTTATTTGGTGAATTTGCTCCGTATCGTAATTGATATTCTATGTCTTTTCTACAAATGATTTTGCTCAGTTACTTATGGTACTCAGGTTCGTAAAATGTATTTAATCTTACTACTCAAATATATACTCACAAATATACTTAAAAAGCTGAGGCAAATAGTTACCTCAATAGACTTGGGAAAATTGATTAAAAATTGTATTTCTATACAAGGGAATATGCAAAAAGAAACAACAGTGTTCAACTTCAAACTTCAACACCTTTATTTTGAATAAAGGTTTTCTTCAAACATCAATTGCCTTTTATACCCTACTCCTTAAGCATTTGTGGAGAGCTCATTACTTTGTCATCTTTAATCATTCTGCGTATAAATCCACCTTGCCTCCTTAGGTAAAGTTACATCCAGATAGCTTGCACCTGACTACGAATATGTTCAGATCTTCACAACTGCATAAAGTGTAGGTGATAGTTTGGGATTAGCACTTTGACCTCACATCTTGTAGAGTTTGGCAAGAATTCTCTGGTGTTCTGTGTGCCCCTTAACAACATAGCAATGTTTTTAACAGAATCGTAAATGAAGGATTTATCTTAATAGACTTTACACAAAGCACAATATGAACTTTAGCTCAAATACAACCTCATTCAATATTATTTTGACAGGTATAAGCATTCTGGGTATAACTCCACCTTGCCTCCTAAAGTTACATCCAGATATCTTGCACCTGACTACAAATCATCTCAGAAATCCACAAGTGCATATGGAGTACGTTTTAAAACAAAGCTGTTTTTTAAACAGGAATTGACAATGTCTCTTATACCACCTAGCAACTAGCCTTTCAGCTTACTGAGTAGGGTTTAGACCACAGTTGGTGAGTGGCCCTTTGAGAGTTCTCATAGATATCTTTAGACATCTCTGAAAACAAGTAACTTCATCTTTAGAGCTTGGACCCGTGGGAAGGTCCTGAGATCACCAAGTTCCAAGAATACTTTTTGGAACACCTCAAAGGTATATTTCAGTTCTTTGGGGTACCTTAGATTCAAGTCATAGATGAGGCCCATACTGTGTAACACCACAAATACCAGCCAGGACCTCTGCTCCTTCGATGCAGATCCCATGCCCTATATTCTGGTGCAGATCCTTCACAGTGAACACCTTCATCACATGCTGAACGAGGTCCTCTCGGATCACGGTGTCGTTAGCATCCTGAGTGAAACAATTAAGAAATAACAGGCAAGGCTATTACGTTAACTGTGCCACTTGAGGAGGAGAGGGAAACAAAGGAAGATACCTCATTTAGAGATAAATAAGGATACAAAAATAAAAACCTTTACCTTGTGTTCTGTAATAAGGTCTTCAACCCTCTCGCTGAGGTATATGATCAGGGCACAGATCACACTGTCTCTTCTTTCCTGGATGGTGTCGCACTGTAATATGATGTTATACAAATATTTGCATTTTATACTGGCAACTAAATACATACAGCATAACCTATATACTATTGTGAAGGTGTTCCAGAGCAACAGTTGCAATTCTTCTGAACCCTTCCTTAATCAGAGAGAGAGAGAGAGAGAAAACATCTTCTGAACAGATAAGGACAACAGATGATCTGAGAGACAGAATGCTGTTGGGAAACTCCTCCCATGGCATGTGCAGAGTGAGAATGTTCAGACTAATCTTTACTGCATGTATAATTGTAGATTAGAATATTAGGTCAAGGTAACACAAAATATTTAAATGAATATTTAAAAAATGGACCTACATTTACTATTTTCATTCAGCTATATTTTGTACCTGGTTGGGCTTAAAAGGGGCTGACCATCTTTCTTTGAAGTCCTCACAGGAAGGGCCTGAATAACATCTTGTCTTCGATATTAGAAGGTCTTTGCCATTTTGACACTCACAATGTTGTGGTTGTCACGTATTTGTACTTGAAAGCAGCAAAACTGCAGCTCTTACATTGCATTTGAGCCTGATCCCTACGGAATTAAGATATAATCCATTCATTTTTTTGTGTGTGTATACATCAGCACAAACATATATTATTACTTGTGTAACCTTTATTTAACTAGGCAAGTCAGTTAAGAACAAATTGTTATTTACAGTGACAGCCTACAGAGGAACAATGGGTTAACTTCCTTGTTCAGGGGCAGAACGACAGATTTTGACCTTGTCAGCTCGGGGATTCGATCCAGCAACCTTTCGGTTACCGGCACAGCACTCTAACCACTAGGTTACCTGCTGCCCCCATACGCTATATCATTCTAAAATAAGGAAGACACACATTGTCTATACCTGCCTGGGCGACAACACATTGAGTAAAACACTAATAGGACCCTATGAAATCCTTGTTCTATTTGTCCCAAATGCTGTTTTATTTTCCAGAATTCCGTGTTAACTTTTTGTTGCCTAACGTGTTCAATCCATTTGGTTGATTTAAAAATACAGAATACATCTAATACCTATTATTCACACTAATGTTGGGGTACTGTAATAAAAATATCCTGTGTATCCTGTCCGAGGGGTACCATGTATTCTGTTTAAATTTCTGGATTCCGTCTTTGCATTGCAGAAATCATGGGGCCCTACAAGCACTTGTGTGAGTTACAATGAAAACACACAGACATTTGAATATACTGACGTACCTTTCCAATGTATTCTGGAAAATATGGTCTGTCCGGTACTCAGGAACGTCTGAATACCTATACATAAAGAAGAGTTGTATTAAAATCTATAACAATGTCAGGAAAATTAAAAATCGAATGACTTCAGCTTTAGATAGCAAGCTACCTAAAAAAAACTGAAACATTGCAATCCAAGCTGACTTGGAAGAGCTGCTTGTTATCTATCTTACTAGCCAGCCCAGTTATTTCATTCAGCTAGTTTGGCTGTTAGATATTGACTAGATTATTATATAGATTAGATAGATATTGACTGCACAAGGTCAATGTTTGCAGTGCTGCCTTTGAACGTGTTGCGAACACGTGCACAACAAGAAGGTTTCTGCAAGGACAGGTGTTGCTAGATAACTAGGTGTAGTTAGCTAGCTAGCTACGTATTGTTCCTACCCGCCTCTGCCTGGGTAGCTTGCCTTGCAGGCAAACATTAAATTGCAGGGGCACCATGTGTTCAGTTCTACTGTAATGTTTGCAGAATATGTTTTTTGTTTGAGAAGCTAGGTAGCTAATATGTTACATAGCTATTTCGGTTAATATAAAAGTTACACTTAAAAATGGCAAAATGTTAAAAACAGCCCCGAGGCGAGTAAATGTACTGCTAGCTTACTAGCTAGTAGCCTGCCCACCACTAGCTAACTAATACAGACATCACGGCCGTTAACTAGTTCGCTTATCAACGTGCAAATATGTAACGTACTCTGGCAATATAGCTGGCTAAAGGCTTTTCGTACTTGAATAATGTTATTTAACGTTTTCCACAAACATTTTTGACATTTCGTCGACAATAATGTGTAGAGAGATTCAAACTACATTCCAAGTTACAAAAAAAGGATTACGCCCGTTGAAATGTTCCCTTGGATTTTTATTTGCAAATGCCAGTCTTTTCCAACACATTTACATGAAGTACTATATTCAAAAATGTAAGTAAAACCAGAAACCTATTATTTTAAGTAAAAATCATTGATTTTCTTTTGCAATATGTACGAAGTCCGTGGGTAAATTTTTACAGTGTATATTTGCCTCACAGTTGGACCTTGTTGCTAGGGAGAGTGAGAGAGGGGGGAGTGGTGAGAGATAGGGCTAGAGTGTTTCTCTTCAAGTTGAAGAGAGAGAGAGAGAGAGAGAGTGATAGAAAAAGAGCAGACATTGATCTGCATCAGTCTGTGGAGAATAGGCAGGCATACACACACACACACACACACACACACACACACACAAACACACACACACACACACACACACACATACACACCTGTCTCTGTTGTGGCACCCAGTCAGAAAGGCTCAGTCCCAAAGGAGATGAGAGAGACTGGCTGAGTGACCTGGCTCCTCCTATTGTCCTCTGTGACTGCCACAGTCACAGTTTGTCCGGAAGAACACCTGTTTTCATATCAAACCTTGAATCAATTATACTTGAATTAATTGTTTATTGACTAAATACAAAGAGGTCAAATAATTTGACCATAGAGATCAGTGCATATAGTGAACGCATTTTGGTCCACCAAAGAGACACCTAGGATTTGGTAAATGGTTTACAGAGCACAGTGGAAAAGTTTAAGTTAAATCACAAGAAAAGCATTTAAACAATACTGCTGTACTACTGTAATATCACAGTGATATACATCTTTATCAGGTCCTTAGAGGAGCCCTGTGCATATATTATAATTTCACACAGAACAAGGAGACCCATTTTGCCTATAATCAGTCCCAGCAGACATCAAGTTGGCCGCAATTCATAACTGAATAATGTCATGACGTTGCCCTCTTTGGGTACAGCAAGCCCATCCCCTTCTCCCTGCCTCCCCCTTGCCTCCTTCAACTAGGCTGCTGTGGTCAGAGAGAGGTCGTAAATTCCTGAGGAGAGGACAGTATAGAGAGAGAGTGAAGTTTCATAGAGAACAAAGGAATTTCTTCCACCTCACAGAACTTGAGGTCCGAACAACGTTTACCTACCGGAGAAGGTATAAAAGATCGGTGTAGAATCCAGCTACGAACTGGTCCGTTTGTCACAACTTGGGGAAGCTCATGGGAGACGGTGTGGCCACATTACCATAACGCTGTTTACAGTGCCTTGCGAAAGTATTCGGCCCCCTTGAACTTTGCGACCTTTTGCCACATTTCAGGCTTCAAACATAAAGATATAAAACTGTATTTTTTTGTGAAGAATCAACAACAAGTGGGACACAATCATGAAGTGGAACGACATTTATTGGATATTTCAAACTTTTTTAACAAATCAAAAACTGAAAAATTGGGCGTGCAAAATTATTCAGCCCCTTTACTTTCAGTGCAGCAAACTCTCTCCAGAAGTTCAGTGAGGATCTCTGAATGATCCAATGTTGACCTAAATGACTAATGATGATAAATACAATCCACCTGTGTGTAATCAAGTCTCCGTATAAATGCACCTGCACTGTGATAGTCTCAGAGGTCCGTTAAAAGCGCAGAGAGCATCATGAAGAACAAGGAACACACCAGGCAGGTCCGAGATACTGTTGTGAAGAAGTTTAAAGCCGGATTTGGATACAAAAATATTTCCCAAGCTTTAAACATCCCAAGGAGCACTGTGCAAGCAATAATATTGAAATGGAAGGAGTATCAGACCACTGCAAATCTACCAAGACCTGGCCGTCCCTCTAAACTTTCAGCTCTTACAAGGAGAAGACTGATCAGAGATGCAGCCAAGAGGCCCATGATCACTCTGGATGAACTGCAGAGATCTACAGCTGAGGTGGGAGACTCTGTCCATAGGACAACAATCAGTCGTATATTGCACAAATCTGGCCTTTATGGAAGAGTGGCAAGAAGAAAGCCATTTCTTAAAGATATCCATAAAAAGTGTTGTTTAAAGTTTGCCACAAGCCACCTGGGAGACACACCAAACATGTGGAAGAAGATGCTCTGGTCAGATGAAACCAAAATTAAACTTTTTGGCAACAATGCAAAACGTTATGTTTGGCGTAAAAGCAACACAGCTCATCACTCTGAGCACACCATCCCCACTGTCAAACATGGTGGTGGCAGCATCATGGTTTGGCCCTGCTTTTCTTCAGCAGGGACAGGGAAGATGGTTAAAATTGATGGGAAGATGGATGGAGCCAAATACAGGACCATTCTGGAAGAGAACCTGATGGAGTCTGCAAAAGACCTGAGACTGGGACGGAGATTTGTCTTCCAACAATACAATGATCCAAAACATAAAGCAAAATCTACAATGGAATGGTTCAAAAATAAACATATCCAGGTGTTAGAATGGCCAAGTCAAAGTCCAGACCTGAATCCAATCGAGAATCTGTGGAAAGAACTGAAAACTGCTGTTCACAAATGCTCTCCATCCAACCTCACTGAGCTCGAGCTGTTTTGCAAGGAGGAATGGGAAAAAATGTCAGTCTCTCGATGTGCAAAACTGATAGAGACATACCCCAAGCGACTTACAGCTGTAATCGCAGCAAAAGGTGGCGCTACAAAGTATTAACTTAAGGGGGCTGAATAATTTTGCACGCCCAATTTTTCAGTTTTTGATTTGTTAAAAAAGTTTGAAATATCCAATAAATGTCGTTCCACTTCATGATTGTGTCCCACTTGTTGTTGATTCTTCACAAAAAAATACAGTTTTATATCTTTATGTTTGAAGCCTGAAATGTGGCAAAAGTTTGCGAAGTTCAAGGGGGCCGAATACTTTCGCAAGGCACTGTATATAATAGCCTCAGATATGAGGTTTACATCTAATTGTTGCATAAGATGAATGAGTGAGTATGATACTGTTTGTAAAATTGTGTAATGTAATTGTGGACTGTTTAATGAAGGAAACTCCAATTCCCTTTTGAGTTGAACTAAATCAGAGGACCGCCCATGAGCCCATTTAGGGCCAGGCATCTTGGGACAGCCCCTTTTCTGCAATTCTGAATAAAACCCCAATTTTGAGAAATTCTCACTAGACCATGTTTCTCTCAATCACGGGAGTACAAAGGTTGCAGACCATTGCTGAATTTTTTAACCATACCACGTGGTTAAACTCTTGGACTATCGATACCGACAGAATAAGAACAAGTCTTTGATATTAATTACTAGTCTGCAGCTATGAATTCGGTATCATTGAACGCGAAGAACGACAACCGCCGAAACATCCATTCTACAACAACATGACTGAATGTCACTCTGAACTAACCATTATAACCACGACAGAGAGAGAGAGACGGACAATTCTACAAAAGAAACAAACTTTTCACCAGCGATCAAGACGACACACTGAGCGTAAATATATATATTGGTTGCAATTGTTCCCGAATGAGTGAGCGTTCATGTGTAAAGGATAAGCATTTCAATTGTTATAATTATCACTCTGTAGTGACTTCTTAGTCGACCCCCACTTCCCCTTTTGTCTAACAAGCCGCCATGCCGGTTCAGCCCACTAGGGCACATTCTTCTATCATTTCTTGTAACCATATTTACTTTGTTGTTTTGTTTATGCATTTCTGTGAATTACTTAGTTAGTAATAAATAAATTATTTAAGACAATTGATGTATGGATGACTCATAGTGAAGACTGGGTTCGTGCAGATAACCAACCATTTACGACGTTTGGAATGAGACTAACGTGAGGTAAAGTAAATAATACATTAATCAGAAGACTATGGATCAGATATGAAAATATCTGAAAAGTTATTTTAGGAAATGATAACTTTTGTAACATGAATATTTTCCTTGGTGCCCCGACTTCCTCGTTAATTACAGTTACATGATTAATCAGTTTGATCGTGTAATACTAATTACAGAGAACCTTTGATAAAAACGAAGTATTCAATTTAATGATAGTAAAGACACGACAATAAATAGTTGGTGTTATAAGACCAATAAAGGCTTCAAATGTGTGGTACAATGAGGACAACAGAAAATGATGAACAAAGTATGGCATACAGTGCATTCGGAAAGTATTCAGACCCCTGGACTTTTTCAACATTTTGTCACGTTACAGCCTTATTCTAAAATGGATTAAATAAATGTTTTTGCTCATCAGTCTACACACAGTTCCCCCATAAAGACAAAGCAACAATTTTTTGGGGTTGAAATTTTAGCAAATTTATTAAAAATAAAAAACTGAAATACCTTATTTATGTAAGTAGTCAGACCCTTTGCAATGAAACTCATAATTGAGCTTAGGTGCCGTCCTGTTTCCATTGGAATCCTTGAGATGTTTCTACAACTTGACTGGACTTGACTGGACTTGACCTGTGGTAAATTCAATTGATTGTACTTGATTTGGAAAGGCACACACCTGTCTATATAAGGTCCAAACAGTCAGTGCATTTCAGAGCAAAAACCATGCCATGAAGGCGAAGGCATTGTCTATAGAGCTCCGAGACAGGACTGTGTTGAGGTGCATATCCGGGGAAGGGTACCAAAACATTTCTGCAGCATTGAAGGTCCCCAAGAACACAGTGGCCTCCATCATTCTTAAATGGAAAAAGTTTGGAACCACCAAGACTCTTCCTAGAGCTGTCCACCCGGCCAAACTGAGCAATCCGGGGAGAAGGGCCTTGGTCAGGGAGGTGAACAAGATCCCGATGGTCACTCTGACAGAGCTCCAGAGTTCCTCTGTGGAGATGGGAGAACCTTCCAGAAGGACAACCATTTCTGCAGCACTCTACCAATCAGGCATTTATGGTATAGTGGCCAAACAGAAGCCACTCCTCAGTAAAAGGCACATGACAGCCTGCTTAGAGTTGGCCAAAAGGCACCAAAAGGACTCTCAGACCATGAGAAACAAGATTCTCTGGTCTGATGACACCAAGATTGAACTCTTTGGCCTGAATCCAAGCGTCACGTCTGGAGGAAACCTGGCACCAACCTTACGGTGAAGCATGGTGGTGGCAGGATTATGCTGTGGGGATGTTTTTCAGCAGCAGGGACAGGGAAACTAGTCAGGATCGAGGGAAAGATGAACGGAGTAAAGTACAGATAGATCCTTGATGAAAACCTGCTCCAGAGCTCTCAGCACCTAAGACTGGGGCAAAGGTTCACCTTCCAACAGGACAACAACCCTAAGCACACAGCCACCACAACGCAGGAGTGGCTTCGAAACAAGTCTCTGAATGTCCTTGAGTGGCCCAGCCAGAGCCCGAAGTTGATCCTGATCAAACATCTCTGGAGAGACCTGAAAATAGCTGTGCAGCAACGCTCCCCATCCAACTTGACAGAGCTTGAGAGGATCTGCAGAGAAGAAGGGGGAAAAACTCCCCAAATACAGGTGTGTCAAGTTTGTAGCGTCATACACAATAATACTCAAGGCTGTAATCGCTGCCAAAGGTGCTTCAACAAAGTACTGAGTAAAGGGTCTGAATAATTATGTAAATGTAATATTTCAGTTTATATTTTTTATACTAAAACCTTGTTTTTGCTTCTTCGTTATGGGGTACTGTGTGTAGATTGGTGGGGGGGGGGGGGGGGGGGATGTAATACATTTTTTAATGAGGCTGTAACGTAACAAAATGTGAAAAAAGTCAAGGGGTCTGAATACTTTCCGAATGCACTGTAGCATAGGTTTTAAGATGAGATCCACTCAAAATAATGTTCCACTGTTGTTTGATACTTTCAATGGGCATGTGAACATTCCAACATGTCTCAACATTACTTTATCAGCCTGTGAACATTCCAACTTGTCTCAACATTACTTTATCAGCCTGTGAACATTCCAACTTGTCTCAACATTACTTTATCAGCCTGTGAACATTCCAACTTGTCTCAACATTCCTTTATCAGCCTGTGAACATTCCAACATGTCTCAACATTCCTTTATCAGCCTGTGAACATTCCAACATGTCTCAACATTCCTTTATCAGCCTGTGAACATTCCAACTTGTCTCAACATTCCTTTATCAGCCTGTGAACATTCCAACTTGTATCAACATTCCTTTATCAGCTTGTGAACATTCCAACTTGTCTCAACATTCCTTTATCAGCCTATGAACATTCCAACATGTCTCAACATGACTTTGTCAGCCTGTGAACATTCCAACTTGTCTCAACATTCCTTTATCAGCCTGTAAACATTCCAACATGTCTCAACATTCCTTTATCAGCCTATGAACATTCCAACATGTCTCAATATTACTTTATCAGCCTGTGAACATTCCAACTTGTCTCAACATTACTTTATCAGCCTGTGAACATTCCAAAATGTCTCAACATTTCTTTATCAGCCTGTGAACATTCCAACATGTCTCAACATTCCTTTATCAACCTGTGAACATTCCAACATGTCTCAACATTCCTTTATCAGCCTGTGAACATATACACTACCAGTCAAGAGTTTGGACACACCTACATATTCAAGGGTTTTTCTTTATTTTTACTATTTTCTACATTGTAGAATAATAGTGAAGACATCAAAACGATGAAATAACACCTATGGAATCATGTAGTAACTACAAGGTCGACCGATTATGATTTTTCAACGCCGATACCGATTATTGGAGGACCAAATAAGCCGATACCGATTAATCGGACGATTAAAAAATATATATTTGTAATAATGACAATCACAACAATACTGAATTAACACTTATTTTAACTTAATATACATCAATAAAAATCAATTTGGAGAAGTAAAAGTGCAATATGTGCCATGTAAAAAAGAAAACGTTTAAGTTCCTTGCTCAGAACATGAGAACATATGAAAGCTGGTGGTTCCTTTTAACATGAGTCTTCAATATTCCAAGGTAAGAGGTTTTAGGTTGTAGTTAATATAGTATTTATAGGACTATTTCTCTCTGTACCATTTGTATTTCATATACCTTTGACTATTGGATGTTCTTATAGGCACTATAGTATTGCCAGTGTAACAGTATAGCTTCTGTCCCTCTCCTCGCCCCTACCTGGGATCGAACCAGGAACACATCTACAACAGCAACACTCGAAGCAGCATTACCTATCGCTCCACAAAAGCCGCGGCCCTTGCAGAGCAAGGGGAATAACTACTCCAAGTCTCAGAGTGAGTGACGTTTGAAACACTGTTAGCGCACACCCAGCTAACTAGCTAGCCATTTCACATCGGTTACACCAGCCATTAGACTGATAGGCTTGAAGTCATAAACAGCACTGTGCTTGCGAAGAGCTGCTGGCAAAATGCAGAAAGTGCTGTTTGAATGAATGCTTACGAGCCTGCTGCTGCCTACCATCGCTCAGTCAGACTGCTCTATCAAATCATAGACTTAATTATAACATGATAACACACAGAAATACGAGCCTTTGGTGATTAATATGGTCGAATCCAGAAACTATCATTTTGAAAATAAAACGTTTATTATTTCAGTGAAATACGGAACCGTTCTGTATTTTATCTAACGGGTGGCATCCCTAAGTCTAAGTATTCTTGTTACATTGCACAACCTTCAATGCTATGTCATAATTACATACAATTCTGGCAAATTAGTTCGCAATGAGCCAGGCTGCCCAAACTGTTGCATATACCCTGACTCTGCGTGCAATGAACGCAAGAGAAATAACACAATTTCACCTGGTTAATATTGCCTGCTAAACTGGATTTATTTTAGCTAAATATGCAGGTTTAAAAATATATATGTCTGTGTATGGATTTTAAGAAAGGCATTGGTGTTTATGGTTAGGTACAGTCGTCCAACGATTGTGCTTTTTTCGCAAATGCGGTTTTGTTAAATCATCCCCCAGCGTTGCATCGATTATCTGCAACGCAGGAAACGCTAGATAAACTAGTAATATCATCAACCATGTGTAGTTATAACTAGTGATTATGATTGATTTATTGTTTTTTATAAGATAAGTTTAATGCTAGCTAGCAACGTACCTTGGCTTCTACTGCATTTGCGTAACAGGCAGGCTCCTCATGGAGTGCAATGAGAGGCAGGTGGTTAGAGCGTTGGACTAGCTAACTGTAAGGTTGCAAGATTGGATCCCCTGAGCTGACAAAGTGAAAATCTGTCGTTCTGCCCCTGAACAAGGCAGTTAACCCACCGTTCCTAGGCCGCCATTGAAAATAAGAACGTGTTCTTAACTGACTTGCCTAGTTAAATTAAGGTATAAAAAAAATGTAAATTGTCAAAATCTGCGCCAAATAATACCAATTTCCGATTGTTATGAAAACTTGAAATCGGCCCTAATTAATCGGACGTTTCGATTAATCGGTCGACCTCTAGTAGTAACCAAAAAAGTGTTAAACAAATAAAAATATATTTTAGAATCTTCAAAGTAGCCTCCCTTTGCCTTGAAGACAGCGTTGCACATTCTTGACATTCTCTCAACCAACTTAACCTGGAATGCTTTTCCAACAGTCTTGAAGGATTTCCCACATATGCTGAGCACTTGGCTGCTTTTCCTTCACTCTGCGGTCCAACTCTTCCCAAACCAACTAAATTGGGTTGAGATCAGTTGATTGTGGGTCCAGGTCATCTGATGCAACACTCAATCACTCTCCTTCTTGGTAAAATATCCCTTACACAGTCTGGAAGTGTGTTGGGTCACTGTCCTGTTGAAAAACAAATGATAGTCCCATCAAGCGCAAAACAGATGGGATGGCATATCACTGCAGAATGCTATGGTAGCCATGCTGGCTAAGTGTGCTTGAATTCCAAATAAATAACTGACAGTGTCACAAGCAAAGCACCCCCACACCATCACACCTCCTCCTCCATGCTTCATGGTGGGAACCACACATGCGGAGATAATTCGTTCACCTACTCTGCTTCTCACAAAGACACGGCAGTTGTAACCAAAAATCGCACATTTGGACTCATCAGAACAAAGGACAGATTTCCACTGGTCTAATGTCAATTGCTTGGCCCAAGCAAGTCTCTTCTTCTTATTGGTGTCTTTTTGTAGTAGTTTCTTTGCAGCAATTTGACCATGAAGACCAGATTCACGCAGTCTCCTCTGAACAGTTGATGTTGAGATGTGTCTGTTACTTGAACTCTGTGAGGTATTTATTAGGGCTGCAATCTGAGGTACCGTTAAAGCAATGAGGTACTTATTCTTTGCTTCTTTGAGATGTTCTTGCCATAATATGGACTTGGTCTTTTACCAAATAGGGCTATCTTCTGTATACTTACCGTACCTGGTCACAACACAACTGATTTTCTCAAACGCATGAAGAATGAAAGAAATTCTACAAATTAACTTTTAACAAGGCACACCTGTTAATTGAAATGCATTCCAGGTGACTACCTCATGAAGCTGGTTGAGAGAATGCAAAGAGTGTGCAAAGCTGTCATCATGGCAAAGGGTGGCTACTTTGAAGAATCTCAAATATAAAATAGATTTAGATTTGTTCAACACTTTTTTGGTTACTACATGATTCCATATGTGTTATTTCATAGTTGTGATGTCTTCACTACTATTCTACAATGTAGAAAATAGTAAAAATAAAGAAAAACCTTTGAATGAGTTGGTGCGTCCAAACTTTTGACTGGTACTGTATATCTCATACAGCAAGACATATAATGGTGTGAAAAATATAGAAAGATACTTTTTTTGGAAAGACGTTACCATACATTATATATAGTACATTTGATCAGGGGCTTGTGGGGAACCATTTTAATACCATCAAACCTTTGCCACCCCAATGTGGACCAACTTTTGGTCTAGACCATGGACTAACTATCTAAAGTGCTAATTTAGAATTCTAAAAATATTCCAATTAGACTGTGATCCATTGACTTGGTTCCCTGATTTCCACAGTGTTAATTATGGGGTTTGGAGCACTTAAGTGTTCCTCCAGCACATTGATAGCTGAGTGATTAATGGCCGTTTATCTAGCAGGAAGCTTTGAAAGATCTGAGAGCTCTTGTCTCTTTTCAACGTCTATTTTCTCTGCTGCCTCTCATCTGAGTTTTTGAGCTGCATGCAATGATGTTTGTTGCTCATCTCTCACCCTCCTCTCTCATTTTATCTCTCTGCCTCTGTCTCTTTCACTCCCTCTTCCATTCTGCATCTTGGAGAAGGGAGGGAGCTGGCGGTGAAGAGAGTTCAAGGGTTCACATGTTAATGCCGCCTGCCAAAACAACCCTCTCTCTCACTCTCCCCTCTCTCTCGATCTCTCTCTGCAGAATAGGAGGTTTCTATGGTTACCACAAATAGGGGGCATGTCTCCATGGCAACAGCCTTATGATAATCTCATTGTACAGAGGTGGAGGGTGGAAACAGTGGGACTGTCAGAGTTCTCTCTCTCTCTCTCACACACACACACACACACACACACACACACACACACACACACACACACACACACACACACACACACACACACACACACACAAACCTTTTCTCTCTCTTGGTGTCTACGTCAATGAGATGAGATGATTCCCCTGAACCCTCCTCCGATCACAGGTACACTGTCAAGACAAACTTCAGCTGCACTGACCCAGCACACACTGTGTTCCAGAACAACACCAGACAAACATATAGAATCACAGACATCCTGGTCTGCACGCATGGGAATAGCATCTCAACTCTCCCCAGAGCATTCACAAAGGGGTCCTAGCCTTCTTAATTTCTGCATTTTGTGTTATTTCAACTCTCTCAGTAACACAAACAAACATACAAGCGAGGGGAAGGGGGGAAAGAGTAGCCAGCAGCGTTTGGTCTGTAGAGTAGTGAATCGCTCCAGTTAATGAATATGGATATTCATTGTGGCAGAACTAACAGACCTCGAGCACTACTAGCAATAGACTGCTATACTAACAGGGGTCTCTGGTCTCTCTTCTACACGACTGTGATCTACTTATATGCCATCCACAAAGATAAATAGGAGCCAATTTGTCCCACACAACATCATGATGAATACTAGGACTGGTTTTGAGAGAAGGAATGTTTAAAAAAAGGCCCTGAGTGACTCCAACCCTTCATCTCACTGCAAAAAAAAAGAACTGACTTAACCCTGAAAACGGAGTGAGGGATTGTGGAGAGGGAGATGAAGGAGTGCTGCTTAACCTGAAGTCAGGACGAGGTAAGCACTGGATGACTGAAATGCAAAAAGCAGGCAAGGTTCTGCACAGTGCATACTTAAATGACTGAAACACTTCATTTCATCATGGCTACCTCGCTGTCACTCCCACTCCGTTCAATGTAAGAGTTCATTGTTGCTTATTATGGCTTTTAACAGAGTATTTGGGACGTGAATGTATACCGTACCGGGTTGGAGTGTTTGGGTTTGAGGGATTGAGATGTAATGTTTCAGGGGTTAACGGTTTTGGGGGTGTCTGTGGTGGGGTTTGTCATGTGGTGACAGCCAGCTCTCCTGCCGCAGTGACTCGTCAAGAACAACATCCTGCTGAGGGAAGCAAACAGGGTGGGTCGGAGACATGACCACAGCCAAGCAGACGTGGAGATGGATGTCTGTAATAAATCCACTCCGCAGCAACAACGCTTGCCAGGGTTGAAATACAGAGTGCCTAAGAGAGTGCGAGAGAGAGATAATGAAAGAGGGGCAGACAGGCATGGAAATGAAGTGACTGACGGTAAACTCACGCCGGGTCTGCGGAGAGGGAGCGGGCAAGGACAGCGTCAGTGTGTGCGGTGGGTGTGTGAAGGACGTGAAGCTCGGACAAGAGCATTACCATAAAGCCAATCCAAATGGAGTGAGTGTGTGTTTGCGCAGCACTGATGAAAGACGCAATGTGCACTTTTGATTTTAATAAAGCTCCATAAATATTCCTATGGAGTGTTGCGTCTGTCATTTGCAGTTTTGTCGTTCATCATATTGAACACTTACAGTATTTCCCTACTCTGTAGCAGAGCAAGGTAGTGTTGCTGACTCACGGAGCTGGCAGTCACACCTGCCTCACAGGACGTGCCAGACAAACACCATGTCCCCATGCTGCCCACACTACACAAAGCAGGCTACAGCAGCACAGCGCCGTCCATCTCTGATGACCAACCAACCGTCACGGTCACATTCACAGCCACACCGCAGAGGTGCTTTGTGTAGCCTGGCGTGTTTGTGTCGTCTCTTCCGCTCCAGGCTATGTGCCAGACTGTAGCTGGAGGGTCATAAGAGCGAGGGCACAGTGAACAGGGCACAAGAGAGGTCTTAAAAGGGCTGATTAGACCAAACAAAATGGCTGCTGACGCTATACTGGCTGCAGTGGCCAGAGAGACTGGTCTAATGAGGAGCCCAGAGACTGCAGGCCTGAAGTTGATCAGATTTGACCATGAGTCCCTGTTCTCTATTCTCTCTCTCTCTCATATGTATAGCATACTCTATAGAAGACATAACATGTTTTCCTACTGGGCACACACTGGTTGAATCAATGTTGTTTCCTGTCGAACCCAGGTGAAATTGACCTTGAATTGACGTCTGTGCCCAGTGGGTTCTCAGTGTTTCTTCATAGACCTAGATGATTTGGCTATAGATGCAAATCTGCCTACAACTGAAAAGCCCTTCCTTGCCTTGCACTGAGGAAAATGCGCAGACTATGCGCCCCATGATGCAATGGGTGGACGACGCAACACACGCTTCTATCTCCCGGAAGCAACACTACAGTCACACACAAACAAACAGCTTACAGGGTGATAACACGCGTCTGCAATTCTGTATGCAATTTAGATACGCTTTATACCACCAGCATAACACGTTGCAACGCTGTTGTAGTGCACAATTAGTTGGAAGACCGTTTATCGCTCTCATCTGTTTCGTCCACATTGAGTCTTGCTGGCTCGCGCTGTGAGTGAAAGGCGCTATCTGCTGGAGAAACACAGCACATACGGGCCTGGCAGGGATTATTCATTACGTCTTGCAACGGTGACCAAACGGAAGCAAACGATACCGGGATGGAACTACCTGAATTTGTTTTTCGCGTTTGCGTGCAAAACGTTTTTTTTGGAGTAAACTGTGTCTTGTCCAAAACGTAATGAATAAGGCCAAACAGGGGGGCAGTGCGGTTATAGTTGCCTTCGTCTACAACCAATGGTCATGTATGCATTTACAACACAGTATCATCATCCTTGCCCAAAAATGCACGTTCACACGAGAATAGTCTGATTGAGCCAAATGCAAGTTTAGCAGCGCATGCCCTGACCAGTCCCTTTGGAGAGCGGGTCTATCACACTAAACTGATTCACAACTTTAATTAACCAAAATATGACCCCAGCATTATTTCCCGATGTATGCCTACATATCAGATAAACGTGTATGTTACCGTCACGTTCCATTATTTGCAAGCAATCAGCAATATATAGAATTACACTGTGCTAGCAATCACATTTAACGAGCTTATTTTATCACTGCAGGTTGTTTCCTATTTCCCACTGTCACTGGATCAGATGCAAGGAGGATGTCGTCATAGATGCCACAGAGAAGATGTGGGGTGGGCCTATTGGAACATTGAATAAGAGTGACAAGATGCTGAAGCTTCGCGTGTTTGGAACGTTGCCTTACTGAAACCAAAATGTTTAGGCTAAATGTGTTCCCGACGAATATTGTCTAGTCCTCGAAAACCCGAGAAGCGTAGGCGAGTTGTTGTTCAGTGCCACTGCATTCAGTGGATCACGTGCATTCAAATACTAAGGCTAATCATTGGGTCAACTACAGTCGGTGCCTTCATTTATTCGATGTGTGCAGTTCTAAAATGACTCTCTGCATGCCGCTGTGTAGCATCAGCCACGAGCTACTTTCAATGAATTGCGCAGGCGCGTCTCTTTCCCTCCCTCCCAATCCCCTCATGACAGCCGACAGTAAATACTATAATGCGAGCGCAGCAATTGTGAACTGCATGTGTGTTAGCCTACACATCGTGTACAACGGGTCCGTGTCCGGCTTTTTCCCGTCAGTTAATTTGGTTGACATGCAATATCTTTATAGGTTGGGATTTAGCTCGTTTTAATCCACCATCTCTCTGTCACTACATTGGGCCTGGAATGGCAGCATTCTGTGGTATTCAGTGTCCAGGTTGGAAAACGAGGTTATTTGCTGACATGGGGACGAGAAGAGGAAGCGTGAGAGTATTTCTAGCGCTTCCCCTTGTGACCGCTGTCCATGGTGCTGAAACATGTTGCTCTGTGTAAAAAATGGCTTTGTTAATACAGATAAAGGCTTAGTAGACACGAAAAATATTTATCTGGCTTAAAGAGAAGGAAAATAATATATATTGTTTACAGGAAACTCATTCAACAATTTTAGATGAAGTAGTGTGGAAAAAAAGGACTGTGGGGTGGGGGATATACTTATCCCATGGGCAAAAAAACTCAAAAGGGGTGATGATATTAATTAACAGTATTTAAAAAAAAAAATGTTATTATTATTTAATCTTTATTTAACCAGGTAGGCTAGTTGAGAATAAGTTCTCATTTATAACTGCGACCTGGCCAAGATAAAGCAAAGCAAACAACAACACAGAGTTACACATGGAATAAACAAGCGTACAGTCAATAACACAATATAAAAAAAGGAAGTCTATATACAGTGTGTGCAAATGGCAGGAGGTAAGGCAATAAATAGGCCATAGTAGCGAAGTAATTACACTTTAGCAAATTAACACTGGAGTGATAGATGAGCAGATGAGGGTGTGCATGTAGAAATACTGGTGTGCAAAAGAGCAGAAAAGTAAATAAAAACAATATGGGGATGATGTAGGTAGATTGGATGGGCTATTTACAGATGGGCTATGTACAGCTGCAGTGATTGTTTAGCTGCTCTGATAGCTGATGTTTAAAGTTAGCGAGGGAAATATAAGTCTCCAGCTTCAGCGATTTTTGCAATTCGTTCCAGTCATTGGCAGCAGAGAACTGGAAGGAAAGGCGGCCAAAGGAGGTGTTGGCTTTGGGGATGACCAGTGAGATATACCTGCTGGAGCGCTTGCTACAGGTGGGTGTTGTTATCGTGACCAGTGAGCTGATATAAGGCGGAGCTTTACCTAGCATAGACTTATAGATGACCTGGAGCCAGTGGGTCTGGCAATGAATATGTAGCGAGGGCCAGCTGACTAGAGCATACAGGTCACAGTGGTGGGTGGTATATGGGGCTTTGGTGACAAAACCGATGGCACTGTGATAGACTGCATCCAGTTTGCTGAGTAGAGTATTGGAAGCTATTTTGTAAATGACATCGCCGAAGTCGAGGATCGGTAGAATATTACCAGGGTATGTTTGGCGGCGTGGGTGATCCAAATGTGCAAATTATCCAAACATATCCGCAAGGTAGATGGATGATTTTAAATATGTTGTTGGACCATTAACAGATATGGTTCATTAACCTTTACGGACCAAATAATGATGATCCAAGCTTCTTTGAAAATATATATAATAAATGATCAACCCTACAAGCAATACAAGACTCTATTATTATGGTGGGATATTATAATACTGTTTAAAATACCTGAATGGACCTAAAAAAAAACACACTAAAAACTATCACCCTCCATGCTCTAAGGAAAACACAAATGTCATGGATATATTGGAACTAGTGGATATATGGAGGCTTAAATATCCTTACCTAGTGGGATACACACATTGCGGAGGCTCAATCAAGCTAGTTTTGACTACTTTCTTATGTCATTCTCGTTGGCACCAAAAGTTTCAAAAGTGTTGATATGGGACGGTCGGACAATCAGATAATTAGCATATACATTGCTCGTACTGAATTTCCATGTGGGTGAGGATATAGGAAATGTAATCGATGACTAGGACAGAGAAATGTATAACTTAGTTTTCCCGACATAATATAGGTACAGCAGATTCCCTTATTGCATGGGGGACACTTTTAATTGTGCCTTTAGAGGCCATGCAATTCAGTACTCAGCTCTAAAATAAAAGCAATTTATGTCAAAAGAGTCCTAATTAACAAAGGAAATAGAAGGTCTAACAGAACAGATAAATAGCAATACAACTGTACCAATAGAGGCTCAGAATAAGTTAGAGGAAAAACGAAAAGAAATGGTGTAACTTGATCAAGTGTAATATATTATAAAAATAAAGCAAACTGGGTGGAATTTGGGGGAAAAGCACCACATTATGTATGTATCTTCAACACAGAAATGCTACCAAAAAGTAGAACTCAACACGTTTACTGAAACGTGTTACAAATGACGGAGTTACCCATGATTCACCAAACAACATTTTGAAAGAGGAAGCAAAGTACTTTAAGCATGTTTTCGTTTCAGTCTCCTAAATCTCCTCTAACCGAAGCTAATTGTATGGATTTTTTTTCTATTAATGAGATAAAATTAACATCTGTACAGAAAGACTCAAGTGAAGGCCAAATTACAGAAGAGGAACTTCTTGACACAATTAAAGCTTTTAAGTCCGGGAAAACTCCATGGCTGGGTGGAGTTTAAAAAAATATATATAGTCAGAGGACCGTTATTAGCATGTTTTAAACACTCCTATGAAAATGGTAGATTATCGGACACTCAACAAGGTCTGATTTCATTATTCCTGAAACAGGATATAAGTGGTAAATATAAACATCCAGTCCGTTTATATATCCAGGGCTTAAAAACGAAGGTGTCATTGTACGCTGATGATTGATATCTTCTTTTAAATCCACAATTTGGATCCCAGCACAGCTTCATTGAGGATCTATATACTTTTTCTAACCTCTCTGGATTACAACCAATTTATGATTATTATACTATATTACGTATTTGATCACAAACAAATACAACTTTTACATTACCGTGTAGTTTACCAATACAATGGTGATGTGGACATTATAATTTAATACAAAAAAAATAAATATATATATATATATATATATATATATATATATATATATTTAACTAGGCAAGTCAGTTAAGAACAAATTCTTGTTAACAATGACAGGGGAAGAAGGACAGATTTTTACCTTGTCTGCTCGGGGATTCGATCTAGCAACCTTCCGGTTACTGGCCCAACGCGCTAACGAAAAGAAATGATCTCACTCCAATAAATGTTAATAAAAAGTCAACAAAAATGTAAAAGAAAATACCTTTCTGGGGCCTTAAAAATATCGCTATTTTAAAACAAGCCATAGAAAGTTGGTTGCAATTTCAATTTAATCAACCAGAAAAAAATCAACAAATAATACAACAAATATGAATAAACTCCATGACTCGCATATACTAATAGATTTTAAAAAACATAATAAAAATAATAAATAAAATAGGTATAATAAATTAGATCATAAGTAGGACTGATGGAGTTATGTCACACACGCAGCTAACAAAACGATATGGAAATGTCTGCTTTACCCAAAATTATAACCAACAAATTGCAGCATTACCGCAAAAATGGAAGAGGAAAGTGGAAGGGGGGAAAAGTATGGAACTTATCTGTCGGGCCCTGCATTAAAGACCATAATTGCTAGAAGAAAATTGTGATAATTAAAAAAATATCAGTTTAATTGAAGGTCCAAAAAATGCCATATAGATTGCAAAATAGTTGGGAAGAGATTTTCGACATACAGATTCCATGACACGTGGTTAATGAACTGATACGCAAAACGACCGCCGGATTCAAAACTTAGAATTTTTATATTTAAATTATTATACAAAATTATTGCAAACAATGGAATGTTATACATATGGGGTATACAACCTTCCCAAATCTGCAGATTTTTGCTGTGAAGAGACAGAATCATTAGATCATTTGATTTGGTACTGACCATATGTAGCTTGTTTTTGGTCACAGGTCCAGGAATGGCTGAAGAATTGTAACATTTACCTTGAGCTAACGCTGCAGATAGCACTACTGCGTGGTCTGAAAAGTCATAGTCAATCGATCAAAAATATAATCATACTTTTAGCAAAACGGTTTATTTTTCATTTACAATCTGTAGAAATTCTGAGAATAGAAAGGTTCAGAACAGTTGAAAAATATATGGCAAATAGAAATCCAATATGGATTGTGTTACGACATAGATGGGAGGGGGTGAATGTAGCTGAAGTAACAATGGAACATTGAAAAAAAATGTGTATATACACTACCGTTCAAAAGTTTGGCGTCACTTAGAAATGTAAATAAAGAAAAACACATTTTGTCGTCCATTAAAATAACATAACATTGATCAGAAATACAGTGTCGACATTGTTAATGTTGTAATTGACTATTGTAACTGGAAACGGCTGTTTTTTAAAGGAATATCTACATAGGCGTATATGAGGGATTGGAAGTGATGCAGACAATTACGTTAATGGAAGCTACAATCTATCTGCAATTTCAAAGCTGACCTACCCCGTAAAGAAATATATAAATTCGATAAATAAACAATGATTTGAGGAGACATATACAGATAAATACATATAATTTATCCTGCATGTGTTTCAATAACGTGTGAGTAAATGTTTCCTGCATGCTTAGCAGTGTCATGTAAGTCTAATATGTAATTTCTTAAGGTTTCTCTAAGTATCACTGTTCACCAGCTAAGGTTGAATATGTACCACAGCTTTCCTCCCACTGCTGTCATATTCAGAGCTCAGGGTTTGCCACTGATGCAGAAAACCGTGGAAACAATCAGATTGCTCATTCTTGCTATACATTTTGGCGTGACTTTAATCAAAACATAACACCGTTTTCTAAGGATAGGATGCAAAGGATTCTTGGTGACCGGCCTGGTCGGCTGCGTTGCCTTCTTTCTTATGACGTTGCAGTCCGCCTATGGAGACGTGAGTTATTCTTTTCCGGGGAAGATTGGAAATATAGCCAAGAATCTCGGGCTAGAGGCGAGAAGACTGTCCACTTTTAAGGCCTGTATTGATACCGAAGGGAGCGGTAAACATTATTGTGACAATCGAGAGAGAGGGGCTTTGTGGCAAGAATACTTTTTGCGCTTTGAAACAGGAACTTGTGTTAGAGAATCCTTTTTTGAACGATAATATGTGTAATATCTGAAGGGTACTCACTGTGTCGCTATTCACCAGCTATGTTTTATAGATCCTGTTCTCCACCCACTTGTGTTGTTACAAGGCTCGGGTGCCATTCAGCCGCGGAAGAGGTTGGAAACGGTCAGATTGCGTGCACATTTTGAGAATGTCATTTTGATCAAACTGCATGTTTTTTTTGTGGAATACTATTTGTTAAAAGTGTACTATCTTAATTATATGGTGTGTTCACGTTTTAATCCCGTGATGGGACACAAAGGATTTTCGGTGGCACTGGTCGGCTGCGTTGCTTTCTTTCTTATGACGTTGCAGTCCGCCTATGGAGACGTGAGCTATTCTTTTCCGGAGGAGATGAAACGCGGGTCTGTGATTGGAAATCTAGCCAAAGATCTCGGGCTGGAGGCGACCAGACTGTCCGCTCGCAAGGCCCGTATTGATACCGAAGGGAACCGTAAACGTTATTGTGACATTAATCTGAGCACCGGAGATCTTATTGTTGCGGAAAGGATTGACAGAGAGGGGCTTTGTGGCAAGAAGGCTTCGTGCGTTTTAAATCAGGAACTTGTGTTAGAGAATCCTTTGGAGCTGCAACGTATTAGTCTTCATGTTCAAGATATAAATGATAATTCCCCACAATTCAACGAGCACATGATAGATATGGAAATAAGCGAATCGGCATCTAAAGGCGCTCGTTTCTTATTAGGGGAGGCCCATGACGCAGACATAGGACACAACTCAGTCCAAACATACACGCTAGAAAGGAATGACAATTTCGTGTTGATTGTTGACAGTAACAGTGTTGAGCTTGTTCTAGAGAAAGAGCTCGATCGAGAACAAAAGAAGGATCTCAAATTATTACTCACGACGATGGATGGCGGCACTCCGCAGAGATCAGGTACTGTGGTCATACACGTCACTGTACTGGATGCTAACGATAACGCCCCAGTGTTTAGCCAGGCCGTCTATAAAGCCCGTCTCCAGGAAAACGCTCCTTTAGGTACTGTAGTGGTAACAGTGAGTGCTACAGATGCAGATGAGGGCGTGAATGGAGAGATGGCTTATGATTTCGATCACATTTCAGATGAGGATAAGACAGTATTTTCTATGGACCGTAAGACAGGAATAATTAAAGTTATCGGCGCTGTTGACTTTGAAGACGTTCCGTCGTTTGAACTGCGCATTAAAGCGAAGGATGGTTTAGGCTTAGCCTCATATGCCAAAGTGATAATAGAAATTACTGACATAAATGACAACGCCCCAGTGATATATCTCAAATATCTGACTAACCCCATACCTGAGAACGCGTCACCTGGCACAGAGGTGGGCATCATTAACGTGCAGGATAGAGACTCTGAAAATAACCGACAGGTCCGTTGCTCCTTTCAGCAAAACGTTCCTTTTAAGCTGGTACCATCCATCAAAAACTACTATTCTCTGGTGACCACGGGCGAACTGGACCGTGAACTAGTGCCTGATTACAACATTACAATCACCGCCACCGATGAGGGCTCTCCGCCGCTGTCCTCCTCTAAAACTGTTCAGTTATCTGTAGCTGACGTGAACGACAACCCACCTGTGTTTGAGGAACAGTCCTATAGTGCCCACGTGACTGAAAATAACCAACCTGGTTCCTCCGTGTGTTCCGTTACTGCACGAGACCCAGACTGGAGACAGAATGGCACAGTTATTTATTCCCTTTTACCCGGCGAGATGAACGGTGTCCCGGTGTCCTCATTGTTATCCGTTAACGGAGACACTGGGATGATCCACGCTGGGAGGTCGTTTGATTATGAACAGTTCAGGAGCTTTAAAGTCCACGTGATGGCCAGAGACAACGGTTCTCCTCCGCTCAGCAGCAACGTCACCGTCAGTGTGTTCATAACAGATGTGAATGACAACTCTCCTCAGATACTATACCCCGCCCCTGAGGGGAACTCTTTCATGACCGAGCTGGTCCTCAAAGCTGCTCACGGGGGCTCTCTGATTTCCAAGGTGATAGCGGTGGACGCGGACTCCGGCCAGAACGCCTGGCTGTCCTATCATATAGTAAAATCCACGGATCCAGGACTTTTCACGATTGGTCTCCACAGCGGAGAGATCAGGACACAGCGGGACATTTCTGAATCTGACAGCATGAAACAGAACCTTATTGTGGCAGTGAAAGATAACGGACAGCCCTCTCTCTCTGCGACCTGTGCCATGTATTTAGTGATTTCTGATAACTTGGCTGAAGTGCCAGAACTGAAAGATATATCTTATGATGAGAGCAATTCCAAACTCACCTCTTATCTGATCATCGCGCTGGTGTCCGTCTCCACCTTTTTCCTTACCTTCATTATTGTCATCCTGGTCGTGAGTTTTTGCCGCAGGAAAAAGCCCAGACTGATGTTTGACGGAGCTGTCACCATCCCAAGTGCGTATCTCCCTCCAAACTACGCAGATGTGGATGGCGCGGGAACTCTCCGCAGCACCTACAATTATGACGCCTACCTGACGACGGGTTCACGCACAAGTGACTTCAAGTTTGTCACATCTTACATTGACAACACCCTGCCTGCGGATCAGACTCTGAGAAAAACTCCAACAGACTTTGCTGGAGAACTTGACGATTCTGATGGGTCCTCGCAGGTAGGCTTGAACTGTAAATAAATATCAACTATAGATTTGATTGTATTTATCATAGAATAGATGCCCATCTTTTTGTACAATTACAGTTAACCAGCTTTGTACAATAACGCTTTTTTTATGGAGAAAATCATGTAGCCTATTGAACCGGAGTGTGTGAATACCACAGCTTGTCTATAAGGCAACCTGTTCATGCTTTACGTTTGATACACTTTGCATTGTATTTATGATGATTGAAATCCCCTCACAGTTGAAAGGGAAAATATTGAGGCTACTGGTTTGAGTTGTGTGGGTTTGAGTATGCGGTTTGATTTGTGATTGGTTATGTTTGTGATTGTTCTTTGACATACACGCTGCACATGTGTTGAGGTTAAATGTGTTACTATTAGGAGTTTGGCCTGTTGGAGTGGTGGCCATTTTGGGAAGGGGTTACAAAAAACAAATACTTTATGTACAGAGCTATTAAGACAGTGACGAGGGAGGTGGCGTGATGGGGTCTGAAGGGCAGCAGCATTGCTGTGCCACTATCCATGGTGCTGAAATCCCATTTGTAGCTAGCAGGGTATACTTTTTTCTCTACCACTGTAATTGCTTTAATTCATTGCCATACTCTCCGTTTTTTTATACATTGCATTGATGAGTGTTCACCAAAATACCAGCGTTAAACATCTAATGGTTGCAACGTACAGCTATAGCCTACCTAAACGCAGATGCCTCCCCCTCTGTAACGTATTTCTTCTAGCTAATCTTAACTCATGAAAATAGTATGCTGATGCTTCTATTGCCCTAATTCATGCTGTAGGTGTTTTTATTTCCGTTTCCTGTGTTTTCTTTTGGTTATTTCCATAAGCCTCCGGTGATTTCCCCCGGAATAGTTACAGTAATCAATCATTCAGAAGGCTATTTATCCAAACACAGCTGGTGAACAACGACAGAGTGAGTAGGTCTACTGTTTACACACTAGACATTAACAAACATTATTCTAGATCTATATTTGGTGACATGTAGAATCTACATTTCGTGAAATATAGATTTAGAAGAATGTTAATATGTGTAATATCTAACGAGTACTCGCTGTGTCGCTGTTCACCAGCTGCGTTTGGGTAGAGCCAGTTCTCCAGCCACTGGTGGTGTTACAAGACTCGGATCCCATTTAGCTGCGGAAAAGATTGGAGACGGTCAGACTTCTGGCACATTTTGTGGATATTGTTTAGATCATACTGAATATTTTGTGGAATACGATTTCTTTACATTGTAATATTTAGACTTGATGGTATTTCAACGTTTTTAATGCCAGGATGGGGCACAAAGGAATATTGGTGACAGGCCTGGTCTACTGCGTTGCTCTCTTTCTTCTTACTCTGCATTCCGTGTATGGAGACGTGAGCTATTCTTTTCCGGAGGAGATGGAACGCGGATCTGTGATTGGGAATATAGCCAAGGATCTCGGCATCGATGTTCGCAGACTGTCCGCCCGTAAGGCTCGTATAGACCCAGAAGGGAACCGTAAACGTTATTGTGACATAAATCTGAGTACCGGGGAATTTATTGTTGCCGAGAGGAATGACAGAGAGGGGCTTTGTGGAGAGAAGGTTTCATGTGCTCTAAAATTCGAATTTGTGCTTGAAGATCCACTTGAGTTGCACCGAGTCACATTGCAAATTCAGGATGTTAACGATAACACGCCTATCTTCCCAAAGGAGTCTATCAAGCTCGAAATTAGTGAGTTGGCTGTCAAAGGCGCTCGCTTTCGTGTGAATGCTGCCCACGACGCAGATATAGGACAAAACGCAGTGCAAAACTACATGTTACAAAGGAATGACCATTTTCTGCTGAATGTTCAAACCAATACGGTCGGCAGTAAATACGGTGAGTTGGTACTAGATAAAGAATTAGACCGCGAGGAGCAGCGGGAGTTAAAATTATTGCTAACAGCAATAGATGGCGGCACTCCGCAGAGATCAGGTACTGTAGTCATACACGTCACTGTACTGGATGCTAACGATAATGCCCCAGTGTTTAGCCAGGCCGTCTATAAAGCCAGTCTGCCTGAAAACTCTCCTTTAGATACTGTAGTGGTTACAGTAAGTGCTACAGATGCAGACGAGGGAGTGAATGGGGAAGTGACGTATGAATTCAGTCGCATATCTGACATAGCCAGAAAAATATTTGCATTAGATCAGACAACTGGAGAAATTAGACTAATAGGAGAAATAGATTACGAAGAAGAAACTAAACATGAAATCATTATTGAAGGGAAAGATGGTTACGGTCTTTCATCTGACACTAAAGTGATTATAGATATCACGGATGTAAATGACAACGCCCCTGTAATATATTTGAAATCTCTGAGTAACCCCATACCCGAGAACGCGTCACCTGGCACAGAGGTGGGCATCATTAACGTGCAGGATAGAGACTCTGAGAATAACCGACAGGTCCGCTGCTCCATTCAGCAAAACGTTCCTTTTAATCTGGTGCCATCCATCAAAAACTACTATTCTCTGGTGACCACGGGCGAGCTGGACCGTGAACTAGTGTCTGATTACAACATAACAATCATTGCCACCGACGAGGGCTCTCCACCTCTGTCCTCCTCTAAAACCGTTCAGTTATCTGTAGCTGACGTGAACGACAACCCACCTGTGTTTGAGGAACAGTCCTATAGCGCCCACGTGACCGAAAATAACAAACCAGACTCATCATTGTGTTCCGTTACTGCTCGAGACCCAGACTGGAGACAGAATGGCACAGTTATTTACTCTCTCTTACCTGGTGAGGCGAACGGTGTCCATGTGTCCTCGTTCTTATCCGTTAACGGAGACACGGGGGTGATCCACGCTGTGAGGTCGTTTGATTATGAACAGTTCAGGAGCTTTAAAGTCCACGTGATGGCCAGAGACAACGGTTCTCCTCCGCTCAGCAGCAACGTCACCGTCAGTGTGTTCATAACAGATGTGAATGACAACTCTCCTCAGATACTATATCCCGCTCCGGAGGGGAACTCCTTCATGACCGAGCTGGTCCCCAAAGCTGCACACGGGGGCTCTCTTGTTTCCAAGGTGATAGCGGTGGACGCGGACTCCGGCCAGAACGCCTGGCTGTCCTATCATATAGTCAAATCCACCGATCCGGGACTTTTCACTATTGGTCTCCACAGCGGAGAAATCAGGACACAGCGGGACATTTCTGAATCTGACAACATGAAACAGAACCTTATTGTGGCAGTGAAAGATAACGGACAGCCCTATCTCTCTGCGACCTGTGCAATGTATTTGGTGATTTCTGATAACTTGGCTGAAGTGCCAGAATTGAAAGATATATCTTATGATGATAGCAATTCCAAACTCACCTCTTATCTGATCATCGCGTTGGTGTCCGTCTCCACCTTTTTACTCACCTTCATTATTGTCATCCTGGCGGTGAGATTTTGCCACCATAAAAAGCCTAGACTGTTGTTTGACGGAGCGGTCGCTATTCCTAGTGCTTATCTCCCTCCAAACTACGCAGATGTGGATGGAGTTGGAACTCTCCGCAGCACTTACAATTATGACGCCTACCTGACGACCGGGTCACGCACTAGTGACTTCAAGTTCGTCAGATCCTACAATGACCACACGCTGCCCGCGGACCAGACTCTGAGAAAAACTCCAACAGACTTTTTTGAAGAAAATGACGATTCTGAGGGATCAGCCAAGGTAGGCATTTCCTGCAAATAGAAATTGAGGAGATTTGCTTTGATATTTTAAGAATATTATTTCACAGCAAGTTCTTTACAAAGAGATCTGAAATGCAACTATTTAATGTATTTCATTTCAAAGAGAAACATCGTATTGATTTTGAAATGTTTGTGTTGTGACCGATTTATTGTGATTGATAGATTGGCTGGACACTTGTGCAGCATGTACGCTGGTTGGTAGTTAGGTAGCCTACTGTGGTACAGTTTACACGTAGAACTATTTGTATATAATAATTTAGCAAACAGTGATGAGTGATGAGATAATCAGCTATAACTCATCAGTTAAAAACAGCAGCAACTCTGAACGAGTAGTGCTATCCGAGATCCTTGGGGCGTCCCTAACCATTACCCTTATCTAACCCTAACCCTTATCTAACCCAAACCCAAACCATAACTATAACACTTATCTAACCCTAACCCTAACCCTTACCGTAAACACTTTAAACGTGAACTTCAATGTGGTAGTGACGTCCCAATGAATCTACATAGCAAGGACCAACTCTGAACTAAGTGTGGCTGTCCGAGGTGCTGAAATCGTGTATTCAATAGCGGTAAGACCAGCTAGTCATTATTGATTGAAAGTTATCACTTTGTTTACGTCACTATTTTTTCAGTTTTTGCAGTCCTGAAATGCTACGTTGCGGTCTTTCTTTTCATGCTGCACTCTGCCTATGGAAGTGTGAGCTATTCTTACCTGGAGGAGATGAAACGCTGATCTGGCGAGCAGACTGTCTGGTCGTGTTGATACCGAAGCGAACCAAAAACGTTCTTGTGACATTAAAGTAGCAACCAGCAGTTGCTAAATACTACGTTAATGATGTGTACCCATCGATTCTTGAAGAATATATCTTAAAAATGCGTCATGATCTTATGTCAACTATCGTTCCCCAGTCAGAACCCCAAATATAAGACATTTGTTTACTCTATTGTTTGTAAACAAAGAACATGTAAACAAGCGCTATACAGCCTCAAAACATGGTTAAAATTATAATGTTGTACCTTGGATGATTAGTCCTTGCATCCATAGCTCTGTCTGGAATTGAGAGTGGTTAGATTTCTCCAGCTCCATCCCTCAGCTTTTTACCGAGCCAGGGACGGGCGTAAGCTACGTTATTGTTTATACTTCTTATTTCCGCTTTAATCTGAGTACCGTGGAATTGATTGTTGCCGACAGGCTTGACAGAGATGGACTTTGTGGCAAACAGGGTTCGCTCGTTTTTAAAACAGGATGTTGAAGATATTAATGATAATTGCCCACAATTGAAAAACGACATAATTACGTGGGCCGCATTTTTCATTAGATGCGGCCCACGATGCAGATATCGAATAGAATGGGGTCCAGAGCTATACAATGCAAGCAAAAGGCCATTTTGTTTTGAGCATTAATGCGACAAGTGGTGGACGCAAATACTGTGAGTTAATCTTAGACAAAGTGTTAGACCTTGAACAGCAGCAGGAGAAACAATTATTATTGGCAGCTGTAGATGGTGGCATTCTGCAAAGATAAGGTACTGTTGTTCTACACGTCACTGTACTGGATGCTAACGATAATGCCCCAAGGTTTATCCAGGCCGTCTATGAAGCACGTCTGCCTGAAAACCCTCCTTTAGATACCGTAGTTACAGTGAGTGCTACATATGTAGATGAGGGAGGAAATGGTGGAGAGACTTACGACTTTGACCAAGTTTCAGAGGAGAATGTTGAACTACTCTCGTTTGATCCTAAGAAAGAGGAAATAAGGGTTGTTGGGTCAGTTGATTATGAAGAGGGGTCGTCATATGACATTCAAATTAGAGCCATGGATGGGCCTGGGTTAACTTCATGTTCTGTATTAATTATAGAAATAACCGACATAAATGACAACGCCCCTGTAAAATATCTAAAATCTCTGAATAACCCCATTCCTGAGAACGCTTCACTTGGTACAGAGGTGGGCATCATTAACGTGCAGGATAGAGACTCTGAGAATAACCGACAGGTCCACTGCTCCATTCGGCACAACGTTCCTTTTAATCTGGTGCCATCCATCAAAAACTACTATTCTCTGGTGACCACGGGCGAACTGGACCGTGAACTAGTGTCTGATTACAACATTTCCAATCACTGCCACCGACGAGGACTCTCTGCCTCTGTCCTCCCAACAGACTTTGCTGAAGATATTGATGACTGATGGGTCTCCAAAGGGAGGCCTTACTGTTAATAGAAATAATCTACACTTGGTTTATAATGTTATGGAATACGGCTATTTTTTTTCAATTAAATCACAGCTAAGATGGTTTCTACATTTTTTTCCACTGAAGAAAATCATTCTCCCCACGGGCCCACGGAATGCGTAATTTAGCTTGTCTATGTAGGCAACTTGTTAGTTCTCCACGAGTGATGTAGTTTGTAACGCATTTCAATCCCCTTAATGTTGTAGTGAGAAATCCAGGGATGCTAATATTATGTGGTTTGGTTTATCATGTGGGATATGTAGCCTCCTGTTTGTGATTTCATTTTTCACACACACACTGCATATTTTTGAGGTCACAGGAAAAGGGTTGATATAGGAGTATGGCTCCACACGAGTGAAATGCTATGTAGCTCGTTTTAGGAAGAAGATAAATACTTTACATTGAGAGCTATTTAGACAGAGTGATGGGAGTAGCGGTGTGAGTGTCTTGCGTGCAGCGGCCTCGCAATGTCACTCTCCATGGTGCTGGAAATGCATACAATCCGCTTTTACCCCAATGAGATCTACTTATTGTTTAGTGTCACAACTTTCATTTCTTGCCATACTCTGTTTTTTTGTGTGTGAATGCACTGATGCTTTTGTAATGGCTGAAGGAAACGCATTATAAATTACATCGCCTAAATCTGATATTTGCTTTGTAGCATACTTCTCTTTTGTAGTATATTCATTCAACCTGATCTTAACTCATATCAATAGAATGCGGGTTCTTGGCAATCATTTATGTGTTTGGGGTTTTATATACTGTCGTTTGCTGTTCTTTACTTTTGATATTTCCAATAGCTTATCAACCATTTCAGACTAGGCTATTCATAGGCATATTGAAATAGTTTGGCGAGATATAAACGAATGTGAGATAATATGTGTAATATCTGAAGGGTACTCACTGTGTCGCTATTCACCAGCTGTGTTTTTATAGATCCAGTTCTCCACCCACTTGTGTTGGGACAAGGCTCGGGTGCCATTTAGCTGCGGAAAAGGTTGGAGACGGTCAGATTGCGTGCACATTTTGTGAATGTAATTTCGAGGAAACTGTATTTTTTTGATGAAATACTATTTGTTTGCATTGTATATTATCTTGGCTGTAAGGTGATTTTGACGTTTTAATCCCACAATGGGGCACAAAGGATTTTCGGACGCAGTCCTGGTTTGCAGCGTTTCTTTCTTTCTTCTTACACTGCACTCCGCCTATGGAGACGTGAGCTATTATTTTCCCGAGGAGATGAAAAGCGGATCTGTTATTGGAAATATAGCCAAGGATCTGGGGTTGGAGGCGAGCAGACTCTCCGCTCGTAAGGCCCGAATTGATACCGAAGGGAACCGCAAACGTTATTGTGACATTAATCTGACTAGTGGTGATTTGATTGTTTCCGAAAGAATTGACAGAGAGGAGCTTTGCGGAGAAAAGGTGTCATGCCTTCTGAGCTTTGAGTTAGTCCTAGAGAATCCTCTTGAGTTGCATCGCATATCACTTCAAATACAAGATATCAATGACAATTCACCCATATTTCCAAAGGATACAATTAAACTGGAAATCAGAGAATCAGCTGACAAAGGAGCTCGCTATCGTGTGAACGCTGCTCATGACGCAGACATAGGGCATAATGCAGTTCAAAGTTACGTGCTACAAAGGAATAATCATTTTGTGTTGAGTGTTCAAACCACTTCTGCAGGTAGCAAATACGGTGAGTTAGTGCTTGACAAAGAATTAGACCGCGAGAAGCAGCAGGAATTACAATTATTGATCACAGCTGTGGACGGGGGCACTCCGCAGAGATCAGGTACTGTAGTCATACACGTCACTGTACTGGATGCTAACGATAACGCCCCAGTGTTTAGCCAGGCCGTCTATAAAGCCAGTCTGCCTGAAACATCTCCTTTAGGGACACTAGTTGTTACTGTGAGCAGTACTGATGCAGATGAAGGAGTGAACGGCGAAGTAATGTATGAATTCAGTCGAATGTCTGATAAGGCAAGGAAAATGTTTACATTGGACCAGAAAACGGGGGACATTACAGTAATAGGGGAGTTAGACTATGAAGAGGAATCAAAATATGAAATGTTTGTAGAAGGAAAAGATGGCTATGGCCTTTCTTCAGACACTAAAGTGATAATAGACATTACAGATATAAATGACAACGCCCCTGTAATATATCTGAAATCTCTGAGTAACCCCATACCCGAGAACGCGTCACCTGGCACAGAGGTGGGCATTATTAACGTGCAGGATAGAGACTCTGAGAATAACCGACAGGTCCGCTGCTCCATTCAGCAACACGTTCCTTTTAATCTGGTGCCATCCATCAAAAACTACTATTCTCTGGTGACCACGGGCGAACTGGACCGTGAACTAGTGTCTGATTACAACATAACAATCATTGCCACCGACGAGGGCTCTCCACCTCTGTCCTCCTCTAAAACCGTTCAGTTATCTGTAGCTGACGTGAACGACAACCCACCTGTGTTTGAGGAACAGTCATATAGCGCCCACGTGACTGAAAATAACAAACCAGGCTCCTCTGTGTGTTCTGTTACTGCTCGAGACCCAGACTGGGGACAGAATGGCACAGTGATTTACTCTATCTTACCTGGTGAGGCGAACGGTGTCCCGATGTCCTCGTTCTTATCCGTTAACGGAGACACTGGGATGATCCACGCTGTGAGGTCGTTTGATTATGAACAGTTCGGGAGCTTTAAAGTCCACGTGACGGCCAGAGACAATGGTTCTCCTCCGCTCAGCAGCAACGTCACCGTCAGTGTGTTCATAACAGATGTGAATGACAACTCTCCTCAGATACTATATCCCGCTCCGGAGGGGAACTCCTTCATGACCGAGCTGGTCCCCAAAGCTGCACACGGGGGCTCTCTTGTTTCCAAGGTGATAGCGGTGGACGCGGACTCCGGCCAGAACGCCTGGCTGTCCTATCATATAGTCAAATCCACGGATCCGGGACTTTTCGCTATTGGTCTTCACAGCGGAGAAATCAGGACACAGCGGGACATTTCTGAATCTGACAACATGAAACAGAACCTTATTGTGGCAGTGAAAGATAACGGACAGCCCTATCTCTCTGCGACCTGTGCAATGTATTTGGTGATTTCTGATAACTTGGCTGAAGTGCCAGAATTGAAAGATATATCTTATGATGATAGCAATTCCAAACTCACCTCTTATCTGATCATCGCGTTGGTGTCCGTCTCCACCTTTTTCCTCACCTTCATTATTGTCATCCTGGCCGTGAGATTTTGCCACCATAAAAAGCCTAGACTGTTATTTGACGGAGCGGTCGCTATTCCCAGTGCTTATCTCCCGCCAAACTACGCAGAGGTGGATGGAGCTGGAACTCTCCGCAGCACTTACAATTATGACGCCTACCTGACGACCGGGTCACGCACTAGTGACTTCAAGTTCGTCAGATCCTACAATGACCACACGCTGCCCGCGGATCAGACTCTGAGAAAAACTCCAACAGACTTTTTTGAAGAACATGACGATTCTGAGGGATCAGCCGAGGTAGGCCTTTCCTGCAAATAGAACATGAGGAGATTTGCTTTGATGTTTTAAGAATATTATTTCACAGCAAGTTCTTTACAAAGAGAGATGAAATGCAACGATTTCATGTATTTCATTTCAAAGGGAAACATCGTATTGATTTTGAAATGTTTGTGTTGTGACCGATTTATTGTGATTGATAGATTGGCTGGACACTTGTGCAGTATGTACGCTGGTTGGTAGTTAGGTAGCCTATTGTGGTACAGTTTACACGTAGAACTGTTTGTATATAATCATTTAGCGAACAAGAGTGATGAGAAAATCAGTTATAACTCAGCAGTAAAGACAGCAGCAACTCTGAACGAGTAGTGCTATCCGAGATCCTTGGGGCGTCCCTACCCTTAACCCTTACCGTAATCATTTTAAACGTGAACTTCAATGTGGTAGTTACGTCCCAATGCTTCCACATAGCAAGGACCAACTCTGAACTGAGTGTGGCTGTCCGAGGTGCTGAAATCATGTATTCAAAAAGCGGTAAGACTAACTAGTCATTATTGATTGAAAGTTATCACTTTGCTTACGTCACTCTTTTTATGCAGGCTGCTAACCTAAAGACTAACAGCAACATGCAATGGTTTATTTGTGGTGGTTTTATGTTGTAACCTGTCTTTCTATTTGGTTATTAATTGATCTAAAGAGATGAACGTATCGAATAGTTGATCAAGAATGCATGTAGCCTAGCACGTCTTTATTTGAAATGCATTCAGGACGATGTCAGATCATTTGTGCAATATCTGAAGTGTAATATGTGTAATATACTCACTGTGTCGCTAGATTTGGTGCCATTTCACTGCAGAAAGGAGTGGAGACGGTGAGATATCGCACATATTTTGTTGATGACGTGGCAAATTTTCATAATCTTTTGTGTAATACTAGACTATTTACT